>NC_058131.1:260332564-260528089 GCF_016433145.1 Gracilinanus agilis
AGGAGGAGGAGGAGGAGGAGGAGGAGGAGGAGGAGGAGGAGGAGGAGGAGGAGGAGGAGGAGGAGGAGGAGATGATGATGATACATAGGTTGATACCTGGGAGAATAGTGATATTCTCACCGCAGTAAAGAAGTGATGAAGAGGAGCGAGTGTTGAGGGAAAGACAGATTCAGTTTGGGGCACGATTTTAAGATATTTTAAAATGAGTTGGTCATCTAGTTAATGATAACTGATTATCATAATATATATCATATGTTTAATATATATCACATATATTTCAAGGCACACCTTTATATATTTATACATGATTATATATTAATTACATCTGCGTGTATATATATTTTTTACTTATTTGTTTATTTATTTGATTATTTTTTATTTGTATATATGCATGTGCATGGGGGATCTAGGAGGCACAGTGGATGAAATATCTGACAAAGAGTCAGACCTGAGTTCAAATCTGGTTTCAGACAGCTTACTAGCTGTGTGATCCTGGGCAAGTCATTTAAACCTGCTTGCCTCAGTTTCCTCATGTATAAAATGAGCTGAAGAAGGAAATGATAAAAAATTCTAGTATCTTTGCCAGGAATATTTCAAATGAGTCATGAATAGTGAGACATGATTGAACAACAACAAACTATATACATAAATACACCCATACACATACATATAATATATTATTATATAAGCACATGTATGTACACATGCATGGTATGTGTGTTTATGTATATATGGTATAACACATGGAATGTATCCATATGTATATAATAAACACATGTATATATGCATATACTTGTATATAAGGACTTCAAAAAGTAATATAGTTCTGAGTTTAGATTCTGAAAGACCTGAGTGCAAATCCCCTTTCTGACACCAGTCTTGTGTACCTGAGCCAATCTCTTAACCATTATGTGCTTCAGACTCCATCAAATATTTATCTAACCAGTATTGGAGGGATTTTATTGCCCACATTTGGTGAAAGAAGTTCCAGGGGGAAATTACTGATCCTTCCCCAGTCATGTATTTTAGATAATAAGGTTGTCTTATTATAATCATCTTAAAGAGGTGAGTCAGCAAGTTTTATCACATTATATATTGTAAGACTTGCTAAAACTTGCTGACTCACCCTATTAAGTTGATATCATATTTTTTAGGGTGATTAGGTGGTACAAAGTCCATGGCCTAGAGTCTGAAGATCTAAGTTCAAATCCAGCCTCAGCACTTAGTAGCTCTATGACCCTGGGCAAGTCACTTACCTCTATTTGTCTCATTTTCCTCATCTGTAAAATGAACTAGAGAAGAAAAAGGCAAACCACTGCAGTATATATTTGCCAAGAAATTCCCAAATAGGCTCACAAAATGTCAAAAATGACTGAAAGTACCAAACGAAAACAACCACCAACCATAAAATATGGTTAAATCTTTGGCAAGAGTAGAGTGTGTACATGTATATTGAGAGTTTTGCTATAGAAGTTCAGGCCTGGATTCCAGCACTTACTACTTACTGACTTTGAGGCCAGGGACAAGTAATTTTCCTCCCAGTTTTCTAGTCCAAAGATGTTAAACACTTGCTCTAACACCAAAGGACGTGTGAATTGAACCAGGTTATAATAAAATTGAGATGGATTTAACGGATTTAACAAAATAAGTAAACATAGAATACAACTAGAATACTCTTAACTTGTGGTTTTCTAAGTTAATATGTGGTGGCAGGGATACATTTTTATTTCCATTTAATCCCACTACTCTAGGCAGCTAGGTTTTAAATTGGAGGGAAGAGGCAGACCTGCCTTGCTAGAAGAAGTTCCCCCACTATGGAGTTTATTACACAGTGAAATTGCATGTGTAATTCCTATCAATATGAAGATGAAAAAGGGGAATCTACTTATCTCCAAAGGCTCAACTAGGAGCAAAGGGTGGAAATTGAAGAGGCAAAATTAAACTCATTATTAGAAAAAAACTTTCTAATAATTAGAGCTGTTTAAAATAAAGTGGGGAAAAAACAACCTTTAGAGCTGCATGGAACCTCAGAAGATATCTGGCCTGACCCCCTCATTGTACAGATGAGGAAACTAAATATTAAGGTCTCCACTAATGAAGTGAAGTTCTTCAAATAGAAACTGAAGTATAACTTTCTTCAAGTGGCATTGTCAAATAAAGATATAAATAAATAAACACATTTATTTATTTATATCTTTATTTGACAATCTATATAGTCAAATTGATATATATATATATATATATATAGATATTTATATATATATATATATATATCAAAACCTTACCATCCATCTTAGAATCAGTACTGTGTCTGTGTATTGGTTCCAAGTGAGAAGAGTGGTAAGGGCTAAGCAATGGGGACTTGCTCAGGGTTACAGAGCTAGGAAATGTCTCAGACCACATTTGAACCCAGGACCTTGTGTCAGTAGACCTGGATGTCAACCACTGAGCCACCCAGTTGCTTATTCTTACAATGAAGAGTGAGCTACCCATCCTCATCTCTTCTTCAGAAATCTTTGTTAAAAGCACTCTCCACCAGGCATGCTGCTAAATACTGAGGGTGCAGTGAATGGGGTGGGAGGGCAGGGAGAAAAGTCCCTGTGATCATGAAACACATGACCTCATACTAGACTAGATGATCTCTAAAGTTCCTTTTAACTCTTAAGTCTGAATTTCTGTAACGATAAGAATGTTGAACCAAGACCAAAGTCTTGCATCTTATTTGGAACATTACCACTTAGAGATTTTTTTCATAGTCTTGAAGAAATCATTTAATCTCTGGGTCTTATTTTTCTCTTTGTAAATGGAGATAATAATTCTTATAATCCCTAAAATATAATATTGTTGTGAAGGGCCTTTCCTAAATTTTTAAGTACATATATTCATTTTAATTAAATTCTGTAAATATTTATTAATAAATCAAAATGCTAATCTAGGAGTTAAGAAGACTTGAGTTTGAATCCTGCCTTAGAAGCTAACCTTGGACAAGTATTTCACTCCTCTTGGCCTCAGTTTCCTCATCTAACCAATGGGCATAAAATAACACCTACTACATGGGGTTGCTCTAATCAAATGAAATAATTATGTAAAGCACTTTGTAAACCTCGACGTGCTAAATAAATTCCAGTTTTTGTCATAATCATTCTGTAGAACCCTGTGCAGGGCACTGGGGATAAAAGAAAAAATACCAGTCAAAATGGTCCTTACCTTCATGGAGCTTATATTCTACAAACCTAAACTATTATTTTCCAAGGTTTAAATAAAGAAGTTGAACTATTCAATGTTTATATTTCTTAGCAGCTCTAAAAGACTCCTTCAGTAGTTCTATGATATGACAGCTTGCTAGCGTGATTCTGGATATACTGGAGGTGTTTTGGAAGTGAGATTGTTTAATATTCCATTCCTGCAATTCAGGATTTCCATTTGATTTCTACACACACACACACACACACACACACACACACACACACACACACACACACACACAGATGAGAAATTCAGCTTAGTGGTCCAGGAGAAAAAAGTGCTAGATTGGACTCTGGAGACTGGTGTTCAAATACCAATAGTACTACCATCTGAGAGACCTTTTTACAAGTTCTTTAAATTCCCAAACCTCCATTTCCCCAAATTAAAAAAATAGGGATGCTAAGACCAACACCATCTAACTCACCCAGTTGTAAGGAAAAAAGCATTTAGCTTACCTCATATTGCAATACAAGTGTAAATTAGGCTCTCCACCTGGCCTTACATAACAACATAAAATGCTTCTAATATCCCTGATTCCATCAAGTACCCTTCAGAAACACATATCCCAGAACTTTTCTACTCTGTATTCTTCACACTTAAAATTTACTGAGCTTCCCATTTTTTAAAAGTTCATACTACCCCCACATACAAGTCATTTTAAATCAAACATTTGCATTCATGCAAACAAATCAAAGTGTGCAAAATTCACACTTCTGAAGCTTCAGCCAGATTAACAGAAGAGATGACATTATGTGCTATGGTTTCATTTTTTCCTAAAAGAAAAGGGTTATTTAAAAAAAAAAAAGAAAGAAAGAAAATATAGTTCTTTTCAGACACCAGCTCCTAATTGACAGCTATGCCAGGTTAATGAACTACATTAATGTACTAAAAAATAACATATTGAATGTCAGAACTTGACAAATCAGCAGTCAGAAGAAGGCTCCTTAGAATATCTTTGTAGAAAATTAGAAGTGACTTCCATTCCTCCGAAAAGAATAAGCCTGAAACAGCTTGGTGATGAGGCATCTTTTGAAATGAATGCTTTATAAGAAAACACTTTGACTCTGGGATGAATGCTAGAAGGAAGCACGTTTTTATTAAAGAGCCTATGAGAAACAGAAGGAGAAGGAGGGAGGTGGGAGAGAAAGGAGCTTTCCTCAGCTTGGGGGATGGGGGTGGGGAGGGTAGGTTTGATTACTTTTTTTTTCCTCTCAAGTGCTGTGGTGAGGAAATTGGAGCTATCTCCATTTGTGTTATTTCTGCATTTGTGAGGTTGTTCACTTAACCTGTGCAGTGACCTGGAATACTCAGCGCTACTGAGACAGAAAGAGTAACAGAGCCTTGTGATTTTGTGGAGGAATCTTATTGAACAGCCAATTTTGTTTACACTTCACTAGCAAGTGATAAGAGGGGAATGATTCCGCACTTTCCTGCCCACAGCACTGGAAGGCAGTGTAAATGTGAGGGGTAAAGGAGTTGGAATAAAATCTTGTGCCTAAGTCCATTAAAAAATAAAGTGGCCATTAAAAATTAAGAGGACAGAAGAAAGACTACTCAGTGTACAAAGTTCAAGCATCACTACTGATCTTGGAAGCTGAGATTTTGTAGGCCAAGATAATTCCTTTTGATTAGAAAGTATGATGGAACAAAGTTTAACTGTTACCAGGATTAATGAAGAGATGGGAAATTAACTTAAAGAAATTTGTTGTTACAGATTTTAAAACACCTCTAGATATGACTTAGGGAAGCTCAATGTCTATGAGGGCCTTCTCTTTCCCTTTTTCCATAAACATTGTTCAATTTCACTAGGAAGGCTATGTGGAAATTATATATTACAAAAGATGAAGGCACTCTTATGATAAGTGGAGAGAAGGCTGAAAAGGATCAGAAGAACTTTAGGATCATGGGTTTAAAAATAGAAAGAACTTCAGATATCATGCAATTCAACCCTTTTTTGCAGGTGAAAAAACTGAGGCTCAGGGTGGTTTAAGTTCTGTCTCAACAAGTTTTCTAACCTTCTTACACCTTAGTTTCTTCATCTGGAAAAGGAAGGGGTCAGACTATCAGTGGTTCCCAAGCTTTTTCGGGCTACTGCCCCCTTTCCAGAAAAAATATTACTTAGCCCCCTTGAAATTATTTTTTAAATTTTAATAGCAATTAATAGGAAAGATAAATGGACCTGTGGCCATCACTGCTGCTCTGGATCGCTGCAGCACCCACCAAGGGGCGGTAGCTCCCACTTTGGGAATCACTGGACTAGATGAAAGTCTCAGATCCTTTCCAGATTCCCATGATCTTTTGATTTCCGCCATATCTCCTTGTCTCCTTCAGCAAGTTAGAGACAATCTTAATTTCTATAATGGTTGTGATAAAATGCTTTTTAAGTAGCTAAAAAGAGGGGAAAAACACTTACTTGCTCCCAAAAAGAACTACAACCTTCCTTGATTCATGCTCCACAAGATCAGAATTTATAATTCTTATACTCACAGGGAAATACATTCTGAAAAAGTTAAAAAAAATGTTCTGATGACTAATCTGAAGTTAACGTTCACTGCTTCTGAAGGAAGGATTTACTGAGCAAATATCAATATTCAACCTATTTATATTCAAGGGATATTTCATATTGTAAGTTCAAATTATGCTTATCTTTTCATTAAGCCATGTCAATTCCCTCTATTCCTCTCTCCATCAACCTCTGCTAGCAAGCAAAACTTTGTTCTAGCCACCAACTCTTGGGATTAATGAATACATTTTTCAGAAAATATTTTAAATTCTGTAATCCATCCACACAAAAATAAATAAATGAATCAATGGAAAAAATACCAAGTACTTTCTAGTGCTAAGCACTTTGCTAAGAACTGGCCATCCTCATATAAGATAGCCCCTGCTCTAGAGAAGTTCATATTCTAATAGTGGGAGACAATATTTATAAAAGAGTGGGATCTTGGGAAGGGTATTTTGATCTGGAAGTCAATTAACTCATCATTTCCCGAAGCAATGATGGTGTTAATTTGATTATAGTACCGTGAATGAGAAGTAGAAAAGGGAGGAAATGTGTACAAGATAAGTGAAGTTAAAAAAAATTTATAGAAAGCTTGTTCCCAAGATAGTCAATCATCAAGTATTTATTAAGGACTGATTACTAAGGATATTGTGAAAAAAGACACATATTGTGCATACTAGAGAAGAATTAATGAAGAAAATAAAGTGAAGAAACATGCTTCAATCTGCATTTGGATTGCATCAATTTTTTTCTATGGTGGTGGATAGCCTTTTTCATTAGAAGTCATGAGGCACAATTGTATTTACACTTGGGATATAAGGAAAGTTCCTCCCTCCCTCCAAAAAAGGTCGCTGCCCTCAAGGAGCTTACATTTTAATGGAGGAGCTATTGTTTGACAACAAGCTACATGTAAGGTAGGTAGCTAGCTAGCTCCAAACTGGATGTAGAGATCATCTTCTTTCCCAGAGATCATCTTCTTTACTTTCTCCTCTCCTAGTTACCCTACCTGACTATCCTAGATCTTCACCAGATCCCACCAACAAACCTTGAGTATTTCCCAAGGCTATTCATAGTCATCTTCACTTTCCTTCCTGCATTGTCCTTCTCAGAGATCTCTCCAGCTCCTGTGTTTTCATCTCTATGCAAATGATTTGTCAGATCTACATCAATATATCCAGCCCTAATTTCTCTCCTGAACTGTATCATCAACTAACTACCTTTTGAACATTTTGAATGAGATTTATCCTAGTTAGCTCAAGTTCAACATGTCCAAACTTTCCTCCAAAACTCTTCCTTCCCAACTTCTTTTTATTTTTTCCAGATTACACACAGATATATTTCTCTTTTCTTGTTTTTTTTGCTTGCAAATAATTTTATTTAAATTAAATTTTCAGAGATGATAGGTTTTAGATTTTACTGAAGGCAGCAACATCCATGGATTGCACATAGTCTCCAAAGGCAGTTACCTGTTCCACTAGCTTATCAGTTCCAACTTTATCATCTTCAACTACATACTGTTCACAGATACATTTCTAATAATCATTTTCAGAGATTTTGTGGTCTATGTTCTTTTCCTCTCTGCTATTTTTCCTCCTCCCTGAGACAGCAAGTAATATAATAAAGGTTGTACATTTGCTATCATGCAACACATATTTCCATGGCAGTCATGATGTGAAAGAAATTAATTTGCATATCCTAGAGAAAAATTCATAAAGAAAATAAAGTGAAGAAGTATGCTTGAGTCTACATTTGAATTCCATCAGTTCCTTCTATGATTGTGGATAGCCTTTTTCATTATCAGTCCCTTGGAGTCTTTCTTAAATTAATGGTTTGGTTGAGGGTACCATCGTCCTCCTGGTCTGCCATGTCACATTGGTTTCATCCTTTTCATATTACCATATATCCTTTGCTTACCCTCACTCCATATATCCAATCCTTTGTCAAATCTTTTCATTTCTACCTTTGCAACATCTCTCATGTATGGCCCCTCACCTCTCATGGCTTTCCTGAATGCTCTCCTGACCTCTTCTTAGATTATCAATATCATCTCCCAGTTGGTCCTCTTGCTTCAGGTTTCAAACTCAGCTGCCAAAGGGAATTTTTTCTGAAGCACAAGACACCTGTGTCACCCATCCACTTAACTTAATAAATTCCAGTGACTCCTCATTACCACCAAGATCAAATATATATAATTTGTCATCTGGTTCCGACTGTCTGAGAGCTGAATGTGATACGTTTCCATTTCTCTGCCAGGGTTTTCCACATCCTAAAGGAATTGGGGGAGGGAGAGATGGGATTGTTTTTCATCCTTGCCATTGGCTCAAGCCCACATCAGTTTTGATACTCCATTTTAGGGGTCCAACCTCCTCAGATCTATTTAACTAGAAAGGTTAAACCAAAACCCCAAGACCATTCCTTAGGCAACGGGGCCTTAAAAAAAGGGAAAATAGCTTGCAGAGCTTTTCCCTATAATGCATAATGTTCTTGCAGTACCTACTGTGAGTGAACAAGTCCTTTATCCTTCAGTGCACCTCATCAGACATGTATCGGGTCAACAGAGAATGCCCACACCAGCACCAGTCCTCCTGTCTCCCAGAACAATAATAATAATAATAATAATAATAATAATAATAATAATAATAATAATAAATATGTATATACTTGTCAGGGATGGTGCTAAATATTTTACAGTTAGCTCTCTTGATCCTCACAACCACCCTGGGAGGATGATGCTATTATTATCATCATCATTCCTGTTTTACAGATGACAAAACTGAGGCAAACAGCTATTTACACAAGTTGTAAGTGTCTGATACCAGATTTGAACTCTGGTCTTCCTCTCTATCCATAGCACAGCTTAACTGCTAGACATAGTGGCTTCTTCCTAGGTGATATGAATGAGGCACAAATATGTTTTACTTGTAAAACCCTCTGTTTAGTATTTAAAGTCCTTCAGAATCTGAACCCTTCCTATCTTTCTAGTCTTTTTATATTTTACTCCTCCTCACATAACCTACCATCCAGCAACATTAGTTTCTTTGCTGTTCCTTATACACTCAGCTCCATCTCCCAGATCTGTGCCAGTGTCTTGAATGCCCCTTGTGCTGGGGATATGCTCCCTCTTCACCTTTACCTCCTGGATTCCCTCACTTCCTTCAAGATTCAGCTAATATCCCAACTTTGGAGGAAGGCTTTTCAGGTGTCTCCACCCCACCTCATGCCTTCCCTCTTGGATTGCCTTCCATTTTCAGTGCAGATAGTTTACATTTACATAGTGATGTCATGTTGTCTTCTCTTTCAGAATATGACCTCCTTGAGGGGTGAAATTGTGTTTTTCCCTTTCTAAACTCAGTACCTATCACAGAGAATGTCTCCTATAAATGCCTATTGAATGACTGACTAATTTCCTGAGATGGGAAGAAGATGAAGAGACCTGAAAGAAGCAGGAACTCAGAAAATGAGTCAGTCTTTTATGCTAGTTTAGGCTATACTCACAACCTGAGTAGTCGGGAGTATATTCCAAAGAGGAAGTCCAAAAAGCCAGTTGGTATGCTTTGATATATTTTGTTCCATCTTTTAAAGAGGTGCTTTTTGAAGTTAGATTGAGTATGCCATGTTTAAGGCTAGTTCTTAGAATCTGATTGGTACATTTCAAATTGTGGGAGATGAAAAGTTAACTATGTGCCTATAATTCAGTAGAGAAGTGACACAGCAGTAATGGGCTGTTGACCAGAATAGAGTCATTTATTATTACCTTTGAGAGCCCTGTCTGATTATGAGCCAAGACATTATTTTGCTTTTGCACATTTTTTTGTCCCTGAGTAGTGAATAATACTAGTAAAGGTTAATTGGTTTGGGCAATTCTGGAAACGAATGCCCTCTCTGGGTCTGCAAGTCCAGATTTAATGCAGCCAGCTGTGTTTGAGGGGCTTTTCCCCCTCCTCCAGTTTTTATTAATCTAATAACTAACTTGGATGTATCTGTTGTCCTAAGGGTGAGAAGTAATTCAGTCTTCATGCTAGCTTAGCCTGAGACCTCTCTGGAGCAAGGATGGACGGACATTCATGCCAACATTCATTTGGAAGTTCAGTGATGTGGCTCTCCATTCTTTGGGGACTCAGAGCTGTTACCAAACTAATTTTCACTAAGAACAAAGAAGTTGACTTCAAAACTAGGAGCCCAGTAAGAAGAATGGCTCTTTTATACAGGTCATACATTTTACATTTTCCTGTTTAATAAACTACAAGTCTGAAGATGGAAATTTTGGTCTTCATTAAACAAAATAGGCCATAATAGTGTACATTGGTCTTCAAAAGTATACTTTTAAAAAATCCATTCCAGATTGAAAGATGTATTTGAACATCCCAGGTGCACCTCAACAACAACTTTGATGAAAAGCATAAAATGCTTGAAGAAATAGTATTATTATTATGTGCTTTTTCTATTACTGCGGGAGGGAGGAAGTAGTCTTTAAAAGAATATGCTTTTGAATTCTGTATTTTTTATTATTAAAACTGTCTATATTTCCATTTTAGCTAATCATTTAGAAATATTAAAATTTATTTGAGAATTAGGCTGAAAAAATGCAATGAACCTCAGTTGAAATACAAGAAATAGAAGGTATCAAAACTGAGACCTTTCCATAACTCTCCTCTATTCCTTATCAAAATAACTTCAATTTTTCATGTCTGCCATTAACTATCTTTATAATCTGAGTCAATTTACTTGGATGCAATGTCCCATCAAGGTGCATTCTCATTCCTCCATTCCCGCAGCTGCTTTTGATATATTTCCCCCTCTATTAGAATGTGAACTCCTTGAGAATAAGGACAATCTCCTTGATTATACAGAATTTAGCACAGTTCCTGGCATCTAGTGAGCACTTAATAAATGCTAATGGCTTGCCTTTACTTCTTTCAGTTTCAATTTCCTTATCAGACAAATAAACGGTTGAAATATATCAGTGGCTCCTGAAATCTGGTCTTGGGATCCCTTGGGGTCTCTGAGATCCTTTTAGGAGACCAGCAAAGGTCAAAAATATTTTCATATTACTAAAGTTTTTCTATTTGTAATGTGGCCAATATTGATAAATATAAATCAAAGAAAATATTTTTTGGTTTCTCAGTAATTTTTAAGAGCATAAAGAGTGGGTGGGTAACTCTGTGGCTCAGTAGACAGAGAGCCAGGCATGGAGCTAGAAAGTTCTGGGTACAAATCTGGCCTCAGACACTTATTATATGAGCCCGGGCAAATCACTTAATTGCAATTGCCTAGCCTGACTAATCTTCAACATTGATTCAAAGAGAGAAGGCGAGAGACTTTTTTATTGTTTTTTTAAGTGGATAGAGTGGGCTATAAAATTGTGCATTAGGCATATATTCCAAAAAAAACAAAGAAAAAAGAAAATAACTGATTTATCTAAAAACATAGCAGCTCTTTTTGTAGTGTCAAAGAATTGGAAATTGAAGCAATGCTTATCAATTGTGGAATTATTGAACAAGTTGTGGCATATAATTGTGATGTAATACTATTGTGATATAAGAAATGATGAGTAAGATGCTTTCAAAAGATCATGGAAAGAGTTATATAAACTGATACAAATTGAAGTGGGCAAAATCAGGAGAATATTGTACACAATAATAGCAATATTGTCCAGTGATCAACTGTGAATGATTTACTTGTTCTCAGCAATACAATAATTCAAAAGAATTCATAAAGACTTAAGAAAAATGCTATTCACCTCCAGAGAAAAAACTGATGGGAGCTTAATTCAGATTGAAGCCTGTTTTATAGAATTCTTTATTTTTCTTGGGGGTTTTTTGGTCCCTGTTTTCTTTTGCAACATGACTAATACAGGAATATGCTTTCCTTAACTGCATGTGTATAATCTATATCTCATTATTTGTTGTCTTATGGAGTGCGGAGGTTGTGGAGGGGGAGAGAAAATTTCTAACTAAAATTTTTAAAGGAATGTTAAAATGGTTTTTACATGTAATTTGAAAAAAGTAAATATAAAAAGGGGGAAAAGAATACATAAAGGAGTCCTGAGATTAAAAATTTGGGGTACCATTTGTCCACATTACCTCTGAGTCTATTCTAACACTGAAATTCTAGGAATACCAAACTGTGTTTATTTACCCATGAAAATGAAGTTACCCTTTTTTTAACCCAATTTTTAATATCGAATCTCAGAATGAGTAATGGTTTAGGAGCATGGAATCTCTTTATGAGACATTGTTTATATAATATTGATTAATATAGAAGAAACCAATTGCATGTAAATAATAACTCATATATATATTAGACTAAGAACACATTCTCTACAAATAATACTAAGATTTGTGATATAAGTATTGCTCCTATTTTTATATGATTTAGTTGCCTATGGCCATACGGATAATAAGCATTAGAACTAATAAAAAGCTCCTAAGTCCCATATTATTGATTCTACACCATTGTTACCTTCTTTATTTTATAGCTACCAGGAAAAGGGATTCTTACCTCACATGACTGTATTATACTTAGCATACCTAGTTTTCAGTGGATATCCTAGAGCATCTTGGGTAACTTCTACTGAAGTTGTGTAGGACCTGAAAATGAATCACAAAGGACATGAATGCTTGGCTGGGATACAGTCTACACTGGTTGGCTGAATATAAAGTGGCAAGAGCCTGGATCCAGACAGGTGTCAAGTCTAAGTGGTCTAGTGGTAAAAATTTCAAATATAATTTTCATTCATGATTAAGAGTCACACAATTATGTAGGTAACATTTATTAAGGAGGAAATAGTAAAACTATACTAGTGGGAGACCTGAACCTTCCTCTATCACATTTAGATAAACCAAACCAAAGAATAAAAGAGAAAGAAGTAAGAGATTTGGATGAAATCTTATAAAAATTAGAGTTAATAGATATATAGAAAAAATAAATAGGGACAAAAAGGAATCCACATTCTTCAATTATATGGCAATAAATATGACAATCTAGGTGATACGGATAACTATTTACAAAAATATAAATTGTCTAGATTAACAGAAGAGGAAATAGAATAGTTAATCCCATATCAGAAAAAGAAATTGAACAAGCCATCAAAGAATTCCCTAAGAAAAAATCCCCAGGACAAGTCAATCTTATCAAACATTCAAAGAACGACTATTCCCAAAACTTTACAAACTATTTGACATAAAAAGCAAAGAAGGAATTCTACCAAATTCCTTTTGTGACACAAAGATTGTACTGATTCCAAAGCCAGGCAGACCAAAAACAGAGAAAGAAAACTACAGACCAATCTCCTTAATGAACATAGATGCAAAAATCTTAAATAGAATACAAGCAAAAAGACTCCAGCAAGTGATCACGAGGGTTATTCATTATGATCTGGTGAGATTTATACCAGGAATGCAAGAATGGTTCAATATTAGGAAAACCATTCACATAATTGACCGTATCAACAAGCAAACCATCAAATCTCAATAGATGCTGAGAAAATACAACACTCATTCCTATTGAAAACACTAGAAAATTGTGCTCAAAGGAATAATAAACTGGAGGAATTCCATGTGAACTGGAAAGACCTCCAGGAATTGACGCAGTGGGAAAGGAGCAGAGCCAGAAGAACATTGTACACAGGGACCAATAAACTGTGGTAAAATAGAATGTAATGGACTTCTGTACTAGCAGCAATGCAATGACTCAGGTCAATTCTGAGGGACTTATGGAAAAAAATGCTGCCCACATTCAGAGGAAGAACTACAGGAGTGGAAACTGAAGAAAAACCTGCTACCCACATTCAGAGGAAGAACTACAGGAGTGGAAACAGAAGAAAAACAACTGCTTGAACACATGGGTTGAAGAGGACATGATTGGGGCTGTAGACTCAAAACTACCACACCAATGCAACTATCAACAATTTGGAAATAGGTCTTGATCAAAGACACATGTTAAAACCAGTGGAAATACATGTTAACCATTGGGGGGGACGTTGGGGAGGGGTGAAGGGGAAAGTAAGAGCATGGATTATGTAACCATGTTAACTTTTCTAAAAAATAAATATTAATAAATGTTTAAAAAATAAAGTAATAGGTGCCAAGAAAACATTACATACAGCGACAGAAATTTAAAAAAAACACTAGAAAGTATAGGAATTGAAGGACCTTTCCTAAAAATAATAAACCATATATACTTAAAACCATAAGCAAGTATCATCTGCAAAAGTTAGAAGTCTTCCCAATAAGATTAGGTGTGAAACAAGGATGCCCATTATCACCTCTATTATTTAACTGTACTAGAAACACTAGCAGTAGCAATGAGAGAAAAAAAGAAATGGAACGTATTAAAATAGGCAATAAGGAGAATAAGTTATCACTCTTTGCATTTGTTATGATTGTCTACTTAAAGAATCCTAAAAAGCTAGTGGAAATAATCAACAGCTTTAGAAAAGTTGCAGGATACAAAATAAATGCACATAAATCATCAGCATGTCTATATATTTCCAACACATCTCAGTGGCAAAAGTTAGAAAGAAAAATTCTATTTAAAATCACCCTAGACAACATAAAATACTTGGGAATCTATCTGCCAAGACATACACAGGAATTATATGAACACAACTATAGAACACTTGCCACACAATCAAAACTAGATCTAAACATTTAGAAAAGCATTGAGTGCTCATGGATAGGATGAGCTAACATAATAAAAATGACCATCCTACCCAAATTAATTTACTGATTAACAAAGTACCAAGAAAATTTTTACAAAATTAGAAAAAAACTATAACAGAGTTCATTTGGAAGAACAAAAGATCAAGAATATCAAGGGAAATAATGAAAAAATGTGAAGGGGAGGGGTACCTAGCAGTACCATATTTTAAACTGTACTATAAAGCAGTGATTATAAGATCAATTTGGTAATGCTTAAGAGACAGAAGGGGAGAATCAGTGGAATAGATTTCAGGTAAATGATCTCAGCAAGACAGTCTATAATAAACTCAAAGATCCCATCTTTTGGGACAAAAACCCACTATTTGGCAAAAATTGCTGGGAAAATTGGAAAACAGAATAGGTTTATCAGTGATTCCCAAAGTGGGTCCAACTACCTCCTGGTGGGTGCTGCAGCGATCCAGAGGGTCAGTAATGGCCACAGGTGCATTTATCTTTCCTATTAATTGCTATTAAAAATTTTTAAATTAATTTCCAGGGGGCCAAGTAATATTTTTTTCTGGAAAGGGGGCAGTAGGCCAAAAAAGTTTGGGAACCACTGTTTTAGATCAACATCTCACACCCTCTACCAAGATAAATTCAGAATGGTTGAAAGACTTGAATATAAAGAAGGAAACTATAAGTAAATTAGGCAAACACAGAATAGTATACTTGTCAGATCTCTAGGAAAGGAAACAATTTGAAACCAAGCAAGAGTTTAAAAAAATTACAAAATGTAAAATAAATAATTTTGATTACATTAAATTAAAAACTTTTGTACAAACAAAACCAATGCAATCAAAATTAGAAGGAAAGTAACAAATTGGGAAACAAATCTTTATAACAAAAGGTTATAAAGGTCTCTGACAAAGTCTAATTATTCAAATTTATAAGGAGTTAAATCAATTATACAAAAAGCAAGCCTTCCCCAATTCATAAATGAGCAAGGGACATGAATAGGCAATTTTCAGATAAATCAAAACTATAAGGAAATGAAAAAGTGTTCTACATCTCTTAAAATTAGAGAAATGCAAATCAAAACAACTGTGAGGTACCACCTCTAACCTAGCAGACTGGCTAAAATGACAGCAAAGGAAAGCAATAAATGTTGGAGGGGATATGGCAAAATTGGGACATTAATACATTGCTGGTAAAGTTGTAAATTGATCCAACCATTCTGCATGGCAATTGGGAACTATGCCCAAATGCCTTTAAAAGACTGTCTGCCTTTTGATCCATCCATCCTACTGCTGGGTTTATACTCCAAAGAGATCATAAGAAAAAAGGCTTGTACAAAAATATAGCCATGCTCTTTGTGGTGGCAAAAAAAAATGGAAAATGAGTGGATGCCCTTTGATTGGGGAATGGCTGAGCAAATTGTGGCATCTTCTGGTGATGGGATTCTATTGTGCACAAAGGAATAATGAGCTGGAGGAATTCCATGTGAATTGGACCAACCTCCAGGAATTTATGCAGAGTGATAGGAGCAGAACCAGGAGAACCTTATACACAGAAACACAAATACTGTGGCACAATCAAATGTAATGAACTTCTCTACTAGCAGCAATGCAATAATCCAGGACAATTCTGAGGGACTTATGAGAAAGAATGCTATTCACATCCAGAGAAAGAACTGTGGAAGTAGAAACACAGAAAAACAACTGCTTGATCACATAGGTCGATGGGCATATGATTGGGGATGTAGACTCTAAGTGATCACCCTAATGCAAATATTAATAATATGGAAATAGGTCTTGATAAATGATACATGTAAAACTCAGTGGAATTACTCGTTGGCTACAGGAGAGGGTTGGAAGGAGGAGAGGAAAAGAACGTGAATCATGTTAGCATGGAAAAATATTCAAAATTAATTAATTAAATGAATTTTTTAAATCAAATAGGTAACACTCAGTTTTTGCAATAAGGGAGGGAAGTTGTGATGAAAATTCATTTTTAAAGTTTGGAAATTCTGAAACAATCTCTTTTTTCTTCATTAAATATGATTTTTTCCAGGAATTTTATCCCCCAATTATGTTTTGCATAAGCTAATATTTAATTTAATTTTTACTTATTGATAGTAAATGAGGGAAGCAGCCCAGTAATTTATTTTGATAAAGAAAAATAATATTTTAAATTGTGTATCAATATATGTACACACTCTATTATGGTTATGTGAGAAATACTTATATTCTGAAAATGAGTATTACTTTTAAGAGTGAAGAAAATGTCCTTCATGAAATTAAATGTGAATTTCAACTTTCATGCAATATGAAAATATAAAATTATAAATAGTAGGTGTTCATTAAATGATGAGTGATTGAATTAATCAGTGATTCTAGATTCCATTTACATATCCTTTGTAAGGATTTCTAAACCTTACCAAGTATCATGTGAAAATGCGTTAGTTTCTCAGTTTTTGTTTCAATATTTCTAAATTACCAGATGTTTATGATTCTGTGCATTATTTGACTTAACTTTTGGGTTTTTGTTTTTATTTGAATCCAGTTGTCTACCATGCAGTCAGAATAACAGTGTCTGTATGGAACAATTATGCAGGCTAGGTTATAATTTCCAAGATAAAGTTGAAGGTGCTGCTGTCCTATTAAGAATAATGTTGCTTTCAAAATTAGTAAAGAAATGGAATGGCACAGTGAAAAGAATACTAGGTTTGGAGTCAAAAGTCCTAGATTAAAATCTTAACCTTGACTCTTAATACCACTTTAAATCTCCATTCTCTAATGCTCGTTTTCCTCCTCAAAAATGAGGGTGTTAAACCAGATGATCTCCAATTATGTATCTGTGGATACAATCTACTTCAGTAATAGAGAAAGTTTATTATGATATTGAAAAAATGAAACACAAAATGAATCATAAACTACAATTCCAAAAAGATTACCCGTGCCTAAAAGGTTTGTTTTAATTTGTTTTAAATGAAGAATTAGAGTATATGAATTGATGATGTTGAAAGACTTGAATGTTAATTTCTTCTTTATTAAGAGTGCCATCAATTACCATGTGTTCTGAAAGCTGATTCCTAAGAATTCCTAAACATATTTAAGACAACAGGAACCTCCTAGAGTTATAGATTGAGAAAAGATAAGGGACAACCTGATCATTTTCTCAGCTCTCCTCATCTTACAGATCAGCACCTGAATGATTAGATGACTTACCTAAGGTCATCCAGTAGTAAGCAATAGAGTTTTTGTTGGACTATACTTACCTATTGACATAATTATTATTCTCACACTAATAATCATAACATCAGCAGCCAATCCCAGTTCATCAACATCAAACTATCATTACTATCATTAAAAAATTACCAATTACTTGTAATGGCCCACATCATTTAGATGGATCATTGCAAAGTTTTAGTAGCACCAGATGCTTATTCTTGAAAGCCTGCAATGCAGTTTCCACTTAATGGCTAATACTCTAGTGGAGTATGGAGGACACTACTAATTGCAGTTTTTTAAAAGTGAAGATAGTTTATTTCCCCAACCCACAAATCACGATACTCATATGAGAGGTGAAAATGGGAATAAGTTTATAGATGATGACCTGTCAGTGATATAAACTCCATATTTTATCCAAACAGTGAGCAGTAAAAAATTTTCTATTGTATATATCTTTCAGTTTATAACTCTTCAATCTGTCATTTTCCAAATAGATTCTATTCCTATAGTAGTTATCATGTTGATAGGTTGGATTGTCAGAATTAAGTATGAAGACATTTGTACAAGTAACTTTTTCCACTAAGCTCTGCATTTCTTGGGAAACATTTTCCATTGTGACAGAAGCACCAAGCATGGAAAATCCTGCTTCAAGAAGTCAGAATGAAGTTACTGTGAAGTAAATCTCATTTAATGCCTCAAAACATAAGAGAGTATCCCAGTTCGATACATATGAATGATAAATTGAGTCTCAGGAAGGTGGCTCCAGTCCAAGGACTCAAGTGTAAAAGGAAAGGGATATGGGTTCTTAATGCATATGGATTTAAATGGTTCTCTTAGGGAAGCTAGCTCATTTGTAAAATAATATCTCTAACCTTTGGTGATTTGTAAGGAACTCCTCTTGTTTATTGGAATCTCATCTAACATATGCCAGTAGTTTTATTTGTCTTACTTAGGAGACATTTAATAAATGTTTGTTGAATAGAATCTTGACCAGCTGTCCTTCAAACCTAACCTTCACTTTAAAAAATCTTGAGCTAGAAGTTCATGCTGTCATTAAATACAGGGACATATGGACATCAAACTTCAAGAAATAAGAAAAGGATTGATTCTCTATCTTTCCATTTTTAATGTATTAGAAGCAGATTAGATCAAGATGTGTTTCTTGGTAATGAGAACTATAAAACTGAGATGCCCCTTTCTGTACAATTGAATGTACCGAGAACTATTTTTGGATGTCACTTCTCTCTGAATTTTGTTGTAGATTTGACCATTGTGTTTGGCTGGGTGAAAAGTCCCGGGAGAATTTGTTGGGGTCATAGAGGACAAGCTTTAACTTTCTCTCCTTTCTTGATCTTTTGAAAATATTCACTTTGTGAGATGTTCTTTTGAAATGGAAAAGAACATTATTATTGGTGTTCCTTGATACAAAAGAAATCCAATGCCTTCAGGGTTATAAATATCATTGATTCACACAGGTTTGAGAGAGATGCTGTAATAATTTTTAGATTATTAAGAAGGTTACATTTACTCTAAGATAGGAAGAGTTATGAATTTTGTAATCATTTTGCCCTGGGTGATGTAGGGTAAGCAATCAAACCTTCTTCTCTTTAAAACATAATTATGATTGCTTTCAACGTTCTGTCTCTCTGGCCCCCCAAAATGCTTTTCTTTTTTATTCTTTTGTATTGCTTATAGTATTTTTGTATGTTCTATTAAAGAAAACTTCTACTATAGCAGATGCTGCCTATTGGTGCTCTATCAGAGATTGTTAGTTTTTCTTAGATGAAGTTTTGTAGGGTGACTGAATCTTTTCTGATGCCATACCAGAATTTCAAGCTGTAATATTTTATTTCTAAACTTGGTATTTCATTGTTGGTCAGAAACTTGATGATTTATATCTGTAATCAACAGTTAGGAAGCTCTGGTTTCAAATTCACCCTCTGCATCTACCTTAACCTCTTGAGTTATCATTGACATCAAAATAAATGTCTAAAAATAAAGGCAAATGAATACATAAGCATAGTTATATGTTCACTCTGTGGTTCCAGAATTTTTATTATCATTCATATTTAGCACTTCAGTGTTATTATAGTGCTATAAAATGTTTTCCAAAGCATTTTATATATTTTATTTCTTTTGATACTGCAGCTCTATGAGAAAAGTAGAACAAGTGGTGTCCTCATTTTATATATGAGGAAACTGAGACTTATCAAAGTTAAGAAACTCATTTAAAGTCACAAAACAACAAAATATCAGAGTAGGAATTAGAACTTGGGACTCTGATTCCAGGTCCACTGCTCTCTCCACTATACCAGCAATTCCAACATAATTAACTTTATGATTTATTTAATAATAAACCTGTGGTAGCCCATCAACCTGAGCTATCTAAGCTAATTAGCTGTTCATTTCATTGATACACATTCAGATCTACCACACTCATTACTATTTTATACTTGGGACTTAGAGCTCAGTTTTAAAATCTGCTTGTAAAAATTCCTCTTTGAACTTTACAATAAACATTTTATATGTTATTTGTATGATGTGATTGTATTTACATATACTATATAAATGTAAGGACATAATCCTAGATTGCACAATGCATAGTCCACTGGGCCTGGAGTCAAGAAGACCTAAGTTCAAATCCAACCTCAGTCACTTATTAGCTACATGACCCTGGGCGAGTCACTGGGACCTCGGTTTCCTCTTCTCTAAAATGAGAATAATAATAGCACTTTCCAGGGTTAATGTGAGGATTAAATAAGTTAATATTTTAACGTACTTTGCAAACATTAAAATGTTATAATAAATGTTAGTTGTTGTTATTGTTTTGAGTAAATCTCTTTAAAATGCTTTCTATTTTGTTCATATAGTTTTAAATCAATAACTAAAGAACAAATCACATTAACATCGAGCCAAAT
Source organism: Gracilinanus agilis (assembly GCF_016433145.1). Classification (NCBI taxonomy): domain Eukaryota; kingdom Metazoa; phylum Chordata; class Mammalia; order Didelphimorphia; family Didelphidae; genus Gracilinanus; species Gracilinanus agilis. Next base: position 260,353,104 of record NC_058131.1, read on the forward strand.
TATTTTACACATTGAATGAAGCTGATGTTAAATCTTCCCAAGCATGAATAAATGTGCAATATTACCAATAAATTAGTATTATGACACCCATATAGAATTAATTTTTGACATATGTGGTTGATATTCCTCTAATCCCAATTATAGGTGACAAAAATGTACAGTGGAAAGAGCAATGGTTCTGGGATCAAAGAACTCAGGTTCAAATTCTCCCTCTGCCACTTACTACCTCTGAAAACATGAAAAAGTTACTTTACCATCATAGGCCTTAGTTTCTTCATTTAGGAAATGGAAGTGTTAGTTGGTCTAGACCTCTGAAGTCTCTTCTACTTCTAAACATATGATCCTATGATTAGCAAACTACTTTTTTGATCCCCCTGACCTGTGCATAATATATCCAAGTTAACAAGATTCATCTTTTTCTGGAGCTAGTGAGCATAGGAAGACGGGTGTGAGGATACAGGTAAATGTAGAAACTCATACCATCTGGCCTCAGTTTTTGAGGAGCAAGGAGGTATAAAACTGAGCTTTTATTTGAATCACTGTTAAATATACTTTTTGCAAAGCTTGCCAGCTGAAAAACAGGGTCCAAGGGGGTTGTGGAAGCTTCCAATGCACATGATACTTTTCTGTTTTCTATACACATTTTAAATCATGTTGAGTAAAATTGAGAGTAGGTAGGAAAACTCACTGATGTACTAATCCTATGAAGGATTTGTCTTAAATAATGTGTATTTGCTATCGTTTTGAATATAGCAGGGTACTTACCAGCAACACATGTCTGTGGGGAGCTCAGCTGTAGTAGTTACCACCCTCTCTGGAGCAATTTTCATTCTTCACAGCCCATTGCTTATAAAGAAGATTGTGCATCTTCCCCCTGAGGCAAAATGACCCCCTTGTGGAGCAGTTTATGACCCTGTTGCTGGGTGAGTGGTCTAAAAGGTAGTATTCTCAAGCATAACCTTTCAATTTTGTATGAGATTTCCCAGACTGGACTTGGCAATAAGTCTTTCATTCTTATACAAAGACTCTAAGACTTTTTCACTTGCCCATTTTTTAATCCAATGCCAGTCTAGTTTTCAAATTATAAATGTAAGTTTAGTAAGATGAAAATATTCATCTGTCTTTAATTTTATGAGGAATGACATTTCTTTAGTTCTATTGGCAGGGAATCTAGCTGTTCACAGTATTAGAACAAGTCTCTAAATTTGGAACTGCACAACTGGTACCTCCAAATACCCAACAAAGGGTCTCTTGTTCAAACACTGGCAAGGCCAAGATGCCACTTAAATTGCTGTTTAAGGTGTGTGCAGAATCTCCACTCTAGGAGAAACAAATTTAAAAAAAAACTGTTTCCACTAGTTGTAAGATCATGGTGTAGCCAGGAGAAGGGTCAGCAAGTAAGAAACACAGGGCTAGAGATGAACCAAAATATCAAATGCTTCTTTTTAAGGGATAGCCTAAGTACACTGTGGTAAAGTAGGTTACTTTTTAAAAAGTAATTATGTATATTATTTATATTGCTTCCCAATAACTGCCTACAAAAACCCCCTCCCTTGGGACAAAGAAGTATAATTAAGCAAAATAAATTGACATGCTAATGGAAGTCTGAGGATATGTGCTTTATTCTATACTCATAATCCAAGAATTCTCTATTACAAAGAAAGTTAATTTTATCATCAGTCTTATGGAATCAAGACTGGTCGATGCTGTTGTTTCATAGTTTCAGTCATGCATGACTCTTCATGACACTTTTTAGGATTTTCTTGGCAAAGATACTAGAAGAGTTTTCCATTTCCGTCTCCAGCTCATTTTACACATGAGAAACTAAAGCAAACAGGGTTAAGTGACTTTCCCAGTGTCACACAGCTAGTGTTTGAGGATAGATTTCAGTTTGGGAAGATAAATTTGCCTGATTCTCAGATGCAGCACTCTACTACACTACCTAGCTATTAATTGGTTAATAGCTTGATATCCTAGAATTCTGATATCTTTTGATGTTGTTCTATTTCACATCATTGTGGTCATTCTTCATTTGGTTTTCCTATTGGTTTTGCCTATTTTGCCCAATGTAAGTTAAAATAGGTATTCACTTGCTTTTCTCAATTCCTCCTATTTGCCATTCCTTATGACTCAGTAATACATGTTCATTTTGAACTGCCCTGTCCTAACTGATGGTGAATGCTTTTACTTTATTGTTTATTTTATTTTATTTTAAAAGCTGCCTGGACAGGAAATGTAGTTTATGTGGGGGGAATAACACTCACATAATGCCTTACACACAATGGGCCTTTAATGATATTTGTCAATTGAATATCTCAAAAAATACATGGAAACCAAATTTCACTTGTAAAGGCAGGAGGTTAAATTAGATGATGCTAATAATCATCTCATAGAATCCAGGGGTTCTTAACCTTTTATTGTATCACTGAATAGTGGAATCTTTGAATCCTCTTTCAGAATTTTTATCTATATAAAATAAAGTCCATAGTATAAGAAGGGAAACCAGTTATTATAATGAAATTGAAATATCAAAATATTTTTAAAACAAATTCAGACTTCCAAATAAGTATAAACTGAAATCTTTATTTTACAGGTTCAAATAAAAGGAAATTTCAAAAGCAAACATTGAACTTTTCAACAGGGACCAGAATGTGAAACATATTCTATTGTGCCCTATTAATAATAAATAAAACTTGTTTTCTAAGTTAATATACTAGGAATAATGTCTTTGGCTTAAAGAGATAGCAAACAAGGCATTTCCAAATCTTTAATCATAAACAAGAGAATTTTAAAATAAATTTTCAATACTCAGGAGCTAGTAGGGTATCAAAAATAGGAATTATAATGAGTCCCAATCTTTATATGCTCTAGATTGTATAAATTTTGTAATTACTTATCTGTGGACATGTTGATTCTCTCCCTCAATAGAATGTCAACTCCTTGAGGCTGTAGACTGTTTCATTTTTACTTTTGTCTATACAATGCCTAACTGGATGCTTCATACATAGTAAACATTTAATAAATTTGTGTTGAATCCTCACATCATTTGTCCTGTGTAATGAAGTATACTTTCCAGTGGAAGAATATTGATGATATAAGCCGTGTGGTTTAAGACAGTTCCTTTTAATAAATGTTTCTTAAATCCCTAATGTGTGCAGGGCACTATTTGCTAGGTGATACACCTAGGACTTCCCCTACTATGCTCCAAGTTCTTCATCCTGAAGTCTCAAGTGCCAGATCTAATATTTACATATTGAAGTACCTCCCCTCCAAACCCATTTCCCTCTAATGGGTGATGCTTCTCAAGACTGCTATTTTAAGGAGAGTACCTAGACCAGACATGTCTCATTATTCTCTAGATTTTACATAGGAGTTCCTGTACCCTGCCCTTGTACCTGGTTTATTCCCTTCTTCCCCTCCCCAACTTTTCAGCTTCCTCTTAAGTGTCATTTTTCACCATTAAAATAGAAGCTCATTGAGAGCAAAGACTTTTCCACCTCTTAGCACAGTTTCTGACATATAGCAAACTTTAAAAACATAATTTACTAAATATTAAAACAGGACAGTCCAGTCTCAAGGGTCCTTCAATCTAGTTATATATGTATCATTTTAGAGACATTAGCAAATAAAAGCTACTCATAGAAAATTTATGTGACAGAGAAAAGGAAATGATCTTGACTATTTTAATTATTTTAATCAGTAGGACAAGCAAGAGTCACTCCTTCATTTGAATAATATGAAGCCTTTCCTTTTCAACAGTTCTTAATGATTTATAAAATTCATTCATATCTCTTTCTTGGTTAGATCTTTGAGAATTCTTTCATGATAAAAGCAGGACATGTATAATTCTCCCCATTTTACAGAATGGAAAGGGTAAAAAAAAAACATACTAACAATAGCTATGGCTTGTTTGAAACTATATAACTAATGTGACCAAACTGCAATTTAAACCCATACATTCTTTCTCCAACTCTCTTACTCTCACTACATCACTCTACATACTTCATGTTTCCTCTCTTATGAAATGAGATATACACAGTTAATAAAATCTCCTAGAGGATATTATGAATCAGTTTTATCCCAAGGCACTTTTCCTCCTATTTTACCTTCAGAGCCACAAAGGAATATCCCTAAGTAAAACATTAAAGATAGATGGATCTGTGCCCAATAGAAATTATGTGAAAAAGTGAGTCAAGTGGGCTGAATGAATGACTGTGTAAATTTTTATTATTATGTATAAACATTTAGATTGTGAGCTCCTTGAGGGAAGGAACCATCTTTTGCTTCCTTTTGTATCCTTAAAGTTAAGCATTGTGCCTGGCATATAGTAGGTGCTTAATAAATGTTTTTTATTGATTGATAAGCATTTATTAAACAATTATTATATAGGGCTGCTAGGTGGCTCAGTGGATTGAGTGCTGGATCTGGAGTCAGGAAGATCTGAGTTCACATCTGGCCTCTGACCCTTACTAGCTGTGTGATGCTGAGCAAGTCATTTAACATTGTTTGCCTCAGTTTCCTCATATGTAAAATAAACTGGAGAAAAAATTGGCAAGCCACTCCAGTTTCTTTGCCAAGAAAACCCCAAAAGGGATGAGGAAAAGTTGGACATTACTGAAAAATGACTAAACAACTATTCTATGACACGCACTGAGGTAAGTGCTGAACATCCGAATATAAAAGCAATGACCAGCCTTGCCCTCAAATAAATTATAATAGTAAGAACAATACATATATAGGGAAGTAGTACCTTAGAAAGAGCTCTTTGAAAGACTTGGAAAGTAAGGGGAGGAACAGTAATTTATTAAGCACCTATCATGCACCAGGCCTTGTGCTAAGGTTTAGAAATGTTATCTCTAGGCAAGAAGACTGGAGATAAAAATCTAATCTCTGACCCTAGCTATGTAACCCTGGCAAGTCACTTAATTTCTGTCTGTTATAAGGATGATATTAGAAATTAGGTATTCTATTAGTTTAGAGATAAGAAATGAAGAAACTGGCTTGAGAAAGAATTGGAGTTTGAAGCAGAGTTGAGACAGATTTCAAATGCTGATAGTTTAACTGTTTTTCTGTAACAGTTACTTTCTCTCTTGGTGTGGTAGTGGTGGTTGGTCTTTGGCAGTTGGCAGAGTCACACACAGAGGGATTCTCTCTCTCTCTCAGGCCTGGAGGAAGTAACATCTTTGCCTCTCTCTCACTGTCTAAGAGAAAGACCTGAAGGAGCTTAGTGTTTTCTTTTTCCAATTTGGGAAACACTATTGACTATCTACTGCTGTTTTTATAGATTGATTTAACTCGGAGAAGACCAAAGAAAACCCTGGTTTTGGTTTGGACACTGTGTCTGTTAAGGCTTAGAGTCTTAACTTGATTTTGTTGAGACTTAACCAGCTAACCTTTTTATTTTTATAACTTAGAGACAAAGTTAAGAATTATAAGGATAATAGTGGTAGTTTTATTTAGAATAATAAAAATTTGGGTTAATCAAATCAGGAAGGATTCGTGTAGCCTGTGGACACAGGAGAAGTGGTTCCTTGTGGAACCAGGGAGTTTTTATTTGGGTGGAGTTAAAATCCCTTAGACTTAGAAATCCTTTTTATCCTTATATATTTCAATAAATAGTTTATTTTTCTATAACAAGAGTCTCTTTAGCATCCTTGTGCCTGGCCCTGAAGAGAAGTTCATTTATGAGCTTCACTTCACTTTATCACTAAAGATACTTTTCATTACATCTATCAAAAGTATCTGAACAGTTTTGAAGCTTTATTTGTATGTTTTTCACCACTTATTTTCATAGAATTGCCTTTTATTTTTACACTGCTTCAGTTCCCTCAATGGTCAGACATGCTTAGTAATAAACATCTACCAAAAGGGTTATTGTGAAAATAAAAAGAAATAATATTTATAAAATGCTATATTATTATTAATTGAGTGGTTCCATAGGGAAGTAGATCAACAGATCCCATTAAGGAACAGTGGCAGAATTGATTTGATCAGTGATGGGCAAACTACAGCCTGTGGGCCAGATGTGGCCCCCTGAAATGTTCTATCCAGCTGCATGACATTATTCCTAATCTGACGAATACAATGAGTAGGATAGGATACAATGAAACTTCCAAAGAGTTGCCTTAGAAACAGACTGACAGGTGAGCATTTCCTTTCCTGAAGCCCCCTCTTAAAAAAATTTGCCCATCACTGGATTTGATCATTGTTCCTGATTTCCAGAACTAGAAAGGTGAAGGGGAGTTATAAGTACCTCACCAAGTAGTTGATCAGAGAGGAAGGAATGAAGAAAGCATGGGAGATTGACAGAATGTGGAGAACAAGGCCTAAAAGTGGAAATTTCTCTAAGACACCAACAATGCTTCAATTTGCCAGTGATTCATAGCTCCCTTTGGTGTATCTCTCCCTTAATTTCTGTCTTCTAAGATGTAGAAAAGCACCTGGACGTTGGATTTAGAGAACCTGAGCTCACGATTTACCTCTGATATTTATTAACTGCATGGCTTTCAAACTAGCTTAGTGTTTTCGGCCCTCAATTTCTTCCTGTACAAAATGAAGGGGTTGTACCAGGTAGTCTTTAGTTCCCTTCTCAAATTGATATTTCTGCCATTTAGACCCATGGGCAGCCTTCCCTTCCCTACTTCTCATAGTCACTGTTGAGAGGTTGCCAAAGTGAAAACCTACAGTTTATCAGTGATGGTTCATTTCCTGAAGAATTCTGCCCCTTGAAACTTCTTTTGTTTGCATGAGCATCATGCTTGTTCCTAGTCATGACAGCAGCTGGATTATGTTAATATTGTAATTCTAGAACCATGGCTAGTTAGGCTGATTAAGTTAAATATAATATCTCTCTGAGTGTAATGATGCTGCATTTATGTTTATGGCCACTGGGAATGTGGTATATATACATACATACAACGGGAAATGTGAAAATAGTCTTTGTATTCTTATGTTGTGGGAATTATGAATGGAATTTCTCATATATGCATTGCACCATTTTAAAAAATATATATTTGTATGTCAAAGGACAAGATTTTAAAATCCAATTTTGCTTCTTATTATGTGACTACTCAAGTCACTCAACATTTGTGGACCTCACTTCCATTATCTGTATAAGGTAGCTTCAAATCTAGATTCTTCTTTCTTTCCTTCACTTCCTCCCTTCTTCCTTCTCTCCATTATTCCTGTCTTTTCTTTCCCTATATTTTTCTTCATCCCTCCTTCCTTCCATCTGATTCCTCTTCCAAACTCTAGAGATAGGATTCATCTGGACCCAACAGTTCTAAGCAATGTACAATTTTAGTCTGTCTTTGACCAGGACAAGGAGTGTAACAACACAGTTCCCATTGGAAGTTCTACTCACTCTTCCCAAAGAATTGATCATCAAATATACATGCATTATGCTTGTCTTATGGCCTATGTTCATTCCTGGCATAGGAGCATGGTAGGAAAAGCTGGAACTCAGGAGAATTGGGACTTCCCTGACCAATAATTGGTCCTAGGTGGGGAATGGATTAGGGACTGGGGAACTCTACCCTCATATTCCTAGAACAGGAAAGTAAAATTGGCAGCCTATTCTAGCCATACATAAGTACTAAAGCTCTTTCTTTCACCCATACTCTCTGTTACCATTTTCCATTACTACTTTATGTCTCATTTCTCTGACCACTTCAAAAATTCAACCATTCTGTCAAAGAACCAGAAACTAAGGCTTCAAATCAAGTGGGGAAATGAATGAATAAATTTGAGTATAATTGAATACTATTATGCTATAAGAAATTATGAAAAGAACAGCTTTAGAGAAACTTGGGAAGATTTATATGAACCAATATATATTGTAGTCAGTTGAACCAAGACAAATATTTATACCTTAACAACAATTATAAAATCAGTTTTGAAAGATTCAGAAACTCTCATCAAAGAAGTAATTAACTATGTTTCCAGAGGATATTTTTGGACTATACATATTCATTTAAAAGCTTGGAGTTTTTCTCTTTTTTTTTCTAGAGTAGAATGGGGAAGGCAGGGGGAAAATATTCTTGGTAATTGAGAGAAAAATATTTAAATAAAGACTCCTCCATTACATTAGGGAGAGGAGTAGCTATTCATTCAAACTATCCAATACTTTATCATATGAAGCTAAGTAATGCTAATTCTTATTTTGACAAGTGATTCAAGTTAACTAATTATTGACCAGGTAAATAGATTCCAAATACACAATTTGTATTTAAGATTGAGCAATATTTTTCTTAATCATTTCTTTATCTAATGTATGACTTAGAACTTTTTGAATTGAAATTTTCATGGCTAAATATAATAAATTTGTAGACATTTTTAATATGATATATGATTTTTTTCAATATTGGTTATAGACACATTCAATTCAATTAGAATTTATTAAGTACTTATTTTGTAGAAAACATTGTGCTAGGACCTAGAATTGATACAAAATTTATCTAAGAAATAATATCTGTATTTTTGGAACTTATAATCTACTAAAAAAATATGGCTTTTCTTTAAAAGACTACAAAACAAAAATCCACATAAATGCATAAGAAACAAATGGTCTAAAGGGTCAACTTGGGCTGAGGGTAGGGAAACAGTTGAGCTTTAAAGAATGTACAGGAAGTCAACTCTAGGGAAGGGGTAAGACATTATGGATAACAGGGACAGAATGAGCCAATAGTCAAGTGGAAAAGCATGGGATATGTCCTCATAACAAGAGTTTGTTAATATGGAGCATAAAAAAGGTGGGAAAGTTTGACTGCCTAGAGAAGGAATTTGAATTTCACACCTAATATGGAGCCATTGAAGGATTTTTTAATTATTTATTTATTTTTGTTACATTAAAGTTCTTAGATATCTCCTTTCCTATTTTCCCTACTGAACTAGAGGATACATCATTTGACAAATGTTTGGGGGCAAGGGGAGGCTAGTGGTAGAAGTGTTTATATAAAACTATGTCTTGGTTGTTTCTATCTATCAGTTCTTTCTCTGGAGATGACCATGCATGGGTTTTCTTCAAACAATATTTCTGTTGCTGTACATAATGTTCTCTTCATTTTGCTTGTTTTGCTCTTCATGATTTCATGTAGATCTTTCCATGTTCTTTTAATTTATCTGCTTTTCATTGAAGAATTTTTAAGCAAAGGAATAGCATGACCCCAGAAGTATCCATAAGGAATCAAATTCTGAAAGCTGTATGGAGGATGGATTATTGGCAGGGTGGAGAAGTGGGTGAAGAATATGAATGTGGGATCTATAAGGATATGGTTGTAATAGCACAGATTGGGTAGGCATAAGGCAGTAAGGAGACCTGTAGCAAAGTGTTTTCATGTAGAGAGAATTAATGCTGGACCTAAGGGCTTAGATATTGTGGAGTTATTCAGCAAGACTTGGTAGGTTATTAGATATGAGAACTAAAGGAGAATGAAAGAGTCAAAGATAATCTCTAGGTTTCAAAATATCAAAATAATGAAGTCTATAGAACAGGGGTTGGCAACGTATGGCTCTTTTGAGGGCCAGATATGGCTCTTTCTGCAGGAACCATAACGTCAATTTTTTTTTTTCAGGTGCTGTTACAGGAGTGCGCACTGTGAGCACTGTACGGCTCTCATGAAATTACATTTTTAAAAATGTGGCGTTTATGGCTCTCACAGCCAAAAAGGTTGCTGACCCCTGCTATAGAAGAACTGGGTTTTGGTGAAGCAACAATCTTTTGTACATGTTGCATTTGAGGTGTCATTTGGAATTTCAAGATATAGACATATTGTAGGTAGCTAGAAACCTTGATTTGGAGTCTTGGAGAAAGAACTGTTAGAAATATGGACTTGGGAATTATCTGTATAAAAATGACAGCAGAAACAGTGGCAATTAATGGAAATGTCAAAAGAGATGGTATAAAAGGAAAAGAGAGCAAAGGAGAGAAGCTTGGGAACATTCCTTAAGGATTGAAAAAATAATGAGAAAATAATCAAAGAAATAAAAAAACAATAGAGACAAAGAAGGTTAAAAAAGGAGAAGGGTGACTTGAGGTTATTGTTTTGTACGCCACAGAAGAAGAGTTTCTTTCAAGGCTTGGCTCAAGTGCCACCTCCTACATGTGGCCTTTCCTCATCCTCCCAGCTATTGCTAGTGATCTGTTCTCCCCAAAGTACCTTGTATCCATATAGTGTTAGTCTGTCTGTCTGCCTGTCTGTCTCTTGCTCTCTCTCTTTCTCTCTCTCCCCCTCCCTTTCTACCCCTCCATCCCCCTATCCTTGTCTCTCCCTATTTCTCCCTCTTCCCATATATATGTGTGTGTGTATAATATTTTTTATTAATTTTTTCCTATTGAGATAGCATGACAAATCCTTGAAACCAGAAAGACTTGAGTTAAAATATTTCTTCTTCTATACACTGGTAATATGATTTGGGCAAGGCCCTTAATCTCTCAATGCTTTAGGCAAGTCTCTAATATTAAAAGTTTCAAAGAACATGCCAACCAGCATTAGAAGGAGTTTTCTCATCCAGTTCCATATAGTAATGAAATATAGATCCATTCTGTATTTCCATATGTTTCTTCTCCCATGTTTCCTTTGCTGGAATATAAGTTTCTTGAGGATAGAGAATGCTTCTTTTTGTGTTTGTCTTTGGGACACTGTACAGGTGTCACATCCAGCATGAATACTTAATAATTTATTTAAAGGAAAAGGGTCATTGGATATCATGATTAAAAGGTCATCAGTAACTGACAGTGGTATAATGAGAAGAGTGCTAACTTTGAAGTTAGGGGAGCTGAGTGTAAATCTTAACTTTTCTGGTCACAGCCTATATGGCCAGTAGAAACTTATTTGAGCAAAAGATTCCTCATCTGTAAAATGAGTGATTTTGACTAGATAAAATTCTATAGTTCCATATGGTTATCAGTCTATGATTTTTCAGAGAGAAATTTCAATAGTAATATGGAAATAAAAGCCAGATTGCCAAGGTCCAAGTTCACAGTGAATAATATGAATTGGATGTAGTGGGAAGTGTGGTTATGAAAAGGAGAAGGGGAATGTTTTAGATGCATTAGAGGAGTCATGGGAAGCCTTTTTAGGTTTTTGGGAGACTCGGATTTATTTATTGTTATTCAAAAGTTTCAGTAGAGATGAAAACTTTGCAGATTAAAGGGGAAAAATATTTTAATTGACACATTTTTAATATCAACTCAATTTCCAATATTTCTTGCCAAGAACTTACCTCTTTTAACCAAAAATTGTTAAAAAAGCAATTCAGTAAAACTCAACAACATACGAAGAAAGTCTCATAGTATGTGCAGTATTCTACATGTATGAGCCCCCAGTTCTGCAAAGATAAGAAGGAAGTATATTTTCTCTGCTCTTCTCTGGGGCCCAGCTAGGTCATTATACAGCATTCAGTTTCAGGAGAGACCAGTGGGATAACTGATGGATTAAAATTATATATGGGGCAGAAAATGATGAGATCAAATCAATGAACAGAAGGGACAGTCTGAATGAGGGATTAGCCTTTTGTGAATAGTGGAAAGGCTGGGAGAGTTGTTATAAGATGGTATAATATTAAGAAATTTGGAAAAAGAAGAGAGTTTTTTTCTTTAGAATAAAGAGCAAAACTAGTTGTCTAATATTGCATGGTGCCTTGGTTTGGAATGAAAGGACTTGAATCATATCATGCCTTTCACTTCTATGACTTTGGGCAAGTCACTTTACTTATATGGGATTCAGATTCTTCATCTTCATAATGAAGGAATTGCACTTGAAGTGCTCAAAAGTCCCTTCTAGCAATAAATCTGCAATCCTCTCTGAAACACAAACTGATACTGAAATAAGTCAGCAATAAGTACACAAACAATTAGCCCTTGGCCATATTTTGTTCAATTTTTAAAAATCAATGTTTGGGTGAAGGCAGTGATGAAATGCTTCTCTAATTTATGGGTATCACCAAACTGGGAAGTATAACTAATACATTGTATGTCAGAATTGGGAACTGAAAAGTTTTCTATGGAGTGTATCTAACAAATGTATTTTAATTGACATAAATGTAAGTTTTGAGGCAAACTCAGTTGCGTAAATGCAGAATAGGGGAGAGATGGCAAGACAACTGTATCTGGCAAGGACTTGGTAGTTTAATCTAGTATAAGTTTAAAGATTCAATTGCAAGATATGACAACTTTTAAGAAAGAAAAACTGAAGAAATTCTTCTGTCTATAAATCAAAAGTCAAGGAGAAACGTCTATAAGTCTGATCCTATGATCCTATGATGTAATCTAGTGTAAACCAATAAATATGTATTGAATGCCCAAAATGTGCAAGGAACTGGCAATATCAAGACAAAAAATAGCCCTTGAATTCAGTTTGTTTCCAGTCTATCAGTAGGATACAAGAAAGAATTAGAAAAGCATGTACCTAATAACCTCAATAGCCCAAGAACATAATAACTGAGATAGTCAAGAAAGAAAGTAGCATTAAAAATACTCTATGAATAAACCTAGAGATTCTGAGAGATGGAAACAAAGAAGGATTATGGGGCACAGGGCCTATGCAAAGGCATAATAGCAGCCAACAGAACACTGAGTTAAGGAGCAGTCAGTAAACTAATAGGGTTAGAATGTAGAAGAAGGATGAAGAGGAATAATGTTAAATAAGCCTGATGGTTGGCTTAAGTGAGATTGTAAAGGGCTTTAAATGCTAAGCTGAATAACCAGAAGTATTCCTATCACAAACATTTTCTTCAAGAAAGGAAGGAAGATGAGAAATCTCTAATATGTGGCAAGTACATGACTATTGTTGCAACATATTTTTCTATACAACTCATCCAACATGGCAAGTGCTGGATATAATCATGAAAAATAATATTTATTTTATCTTAGCATATAGGTTGCAAAGGGTTACTGATGTGAGAATTATTTGTAAATCAACCTTCCTTATATAATTAAGCCATCAACTTACTTAAAAATGAAAATCAACACTAAATTAAAATAAAGAAAAATGAGAATATATGTTATACAATAAAATGAACTCCAGTCTGACCTGAAAAGAAACTGTTGACACCCCACAAAATGGGAATAGACCTTGGACACACTGTTACCATTTAACCGATGTGAAGCATTTGCCAGTCAAAGGCCATGCCAGTTTAGAATATAAACAGATTTGCAAAACCTTATAGAAAGGGACTCTGGATGATCGGGTGTAGTACTGCTTCATAAAGCATTGGGAAACTAGAAAGCAAAAGAGGTTTCAAAAAAATTGGTAAGCAACACTCAATTTAACTTGGTCATTCAGAAAGCATTTAAACATGAAAAATGGAAGGAAAGCAAATAAAATATGTAAAAGATCTACCAAGATTAGTTTAACAATTATTTTCTTCATCATCAACAGTGTAGCTGCCACATTTGCATGCTAACTTGACAGATCCTGGATTGCTTCATGAGGAAGTAGAAATGTCATTGGTTTCAATTTAATAAGAAAATTTTTAAAGCATGAACTGAAGAAAAGAGTGAGGAAGACAAAGCCCAGTCATTGAAGTAATGTGTACATTGGACTTGGAATTAGAGAAACTGGGTACAAATTTTGACCCTTTCATTATGATAGTGATGAAAGTCTCATTACTTCTCTGGACCTCATTTTCCTTTTCTATAAAATGAGGTGACTGAGCTCAGCGACCTCTAATATTCTTCTAGACTTTTAAATGTATAATTCTGTGGGTCCAGAATCTCAAAATATAGAATTCTTTCTACTCTACCATGCTTCTTCTGGAGGCCAACTCTTCATCTCTCATCATTTCTAGCAAAAGACCTTGAACAGAGCAGACACTCAATAAATATGTACTGATTCATTGAACCTAGAGAAAACTTGACAAAAGTCCTAAGTATTTAAAAACATTTTTTCTAATTTCAAAAGAAAGTTGTTAAAGTTGGAATCTCCAACTATAAATACTTGCCACCAGATGAAATAGTTTGGGCTGTTAGGATGCACCTATACATTGGCTGTTTGCTAAAACGAGCATTTTGTTGGAAAATTGCTATAGTAGACACAGCTTGCCTGCCTAGTGAAAATAATTTCATTGCTTTCCAACTCACAGTTCAACTTCATAAAATGAATTGGCATAATTCAGTTTCATTTTGATGATTTTGGCAAAAGATTATGGTTCTTCAGAATTGAAGCCAGTGCCTCTGTTTCAATGGGGGATGTTTGGCAGCTACTAGCTTCTAAAAGATCATTCTGATAAAGAATTGTATTTGGTTTTATTTTAATCATTAGTGAGTAGAAGGGAAATCTGCCCATTTTGTCCTACTCCTCTTCCTGCACTTTCAGCTTTTCCTGTCCTCTGGTTGGATTTTAGACTGCTGTGGCTCATAGCTTGGCACTTTCCTCTGGAACTGTCTTTAGGGGAGAAATGCTTCTTGTTACTAAACTCCAGATTGGAACTTTGATGCTACTACAAGTATGTAGAGATACAGTTTTTCAGGTCATAATAATATTGCCTATGGGCGAAACTCATGGAAATTTAAAGATGTTTTGGCTCTTGTTAGCCACAAATGCTGTCTTGGGAGAACTTTGATAGTTTTAGGAACCATCATACCCATTTTAATGCTTCATTCCAAATCCTTCCCCCCTCCATCTCAAAGTCTGGGACTAGATCCAGGATCCCATCTACTCCTTGACCCCCTCTGTTGGCCTTATACCTATTGGCAAAGGTGGCAATCATTGAATTACTTGACTCACTCTTCTGATCACTGAGTTTGTTTTAATACTCCATTGAATGAAAGGAATTGACTCTGAAAAATGCTAATGCATATTTCTTATAACATCTTATAACATTTCTTATAAACATCTCCTTTTAGTAAACAGATAAACACATTTTAAAAAATAATGTGGATGAGCTAAGAATAAAAATTAATAAGTCCTCCCAGGAAATGTATGTACTTACAGGGCAAAAAATTGTGTATAGAAATATGCAATGTGTTATCCGGTGACCCACTTATACCCATGCGGAAAGCATTCACTTATGCTTCTGAAATATCACAAACCTGAAAAAATATGGATATACACAGGATATGTAAAAGAAACCTAGTCTAATGAAAAATTTATATTACTTTTAAAAAAAATCTTTGTCTTTGGTCTTAGAATCAATACTAACAATTGGTTCCAAGATAGAAGAGCAGTAAGGGCTAGGCAATTGGAGTAGTGACTTGCCTAGGGTCACACAGCTAGGAAGTGACAGAGGCCAAATTTTGAAACAAGGATCTCCCTTCTCTAGTCCTGACTTTCAATCCCCCTGAGGCACCTAGCTGCCCCAAATTTATGTTACTCTTAAACCTTTAACTAGCCTTTTTTTTTTTTTTTTTTTTTTGGGCCTGAGTTAAGAATGGAGAGAGAAAGGCACAGTGGATTCTGAGAATCTAAGAGACAATTTTAGAGTAAAGTCCCTCAGAAAAATATACTTATACCTTTTGAGAGTTGGGAGTTGGGAACAAATGACTGTAGAACCCTAGGAGAGAAGCATTATGTTAATAGGAACCTATAGGTGGGACTGAGCAAATTCATGTTGGACAGCACAGACTGTTAAGAGCTATATATAATTTCTTGGACTAAGTCATGGAAAAAAGGAAGCACAAAGATACTACTCTCCAGGGAGAGGTTTACCCCTGTAACTGTCAGCAACCTGGGCGAAAACCTCAGTCTCGGGCTTTGCCATTTCATTCTTCTAAATTTATACTTTGAACTTCATATGTAATGACTTTTTTAATCATACTATTTCCTCTGTATTCCTCAAGTGCCATTTGTGGCTTCAACTCTTCAATGAAGATTTTATGAGTATTTAAATGATAAAGGACCATAGTTTTATTAGTGCTCAAATGGGGAAGCCTGTCCTTAGGGAAGACTCTACAAAGATTTATGGAAATCTAGAAACATCCAAGTAGCAATATACCTTTAAACTATTTTTCGATTAAAAAATTAAAATTTCTGATGCACTGAGGATTCTCTCAAGATCATGGAATGAGCATCAGAGAAGAATGATATGCAAGATGACAAGACAACCTATCAGCAGGTTAATTTGTACTAGCCCTACAATTTTCCAGCCAGAAATTTAGCTTGAAACACTACTGCTCAAACAGCATATATCAAAGCCTAACATCTGGATCTCACAGCTGCCAAGTTCACCCTGTGAGGCATTGTCAATATGCCAATCTGCTGTATAATTGGATTGCAATTTAAAATGGCAAAGTCATGTCCACAGAAATAAAATCCACATATTTAGGTGTGGATGTGTATGGAACTTAAACAGTATTATGTCTCATTATGATGTTGAAGTGACACTGGTTTATCGAGGGCTATGTCAAAAGGACACAAGTACTGTCAGGTCATAGAAAATCAGAGTTGAAAGACATGTCAGAAGTCCTCTGAGCTAACCCGTACCTGACCAAGAATCTCCTTTATTGAATGCTCAACAAGTAGTCACCCAGCTTCTTCTTGAAGATTTTCATGGAGGGGGAAATCCATGACTGCCTAAGGCAGCTCATTCTGCATGGGGATAGCTCTAATTATTAAAGTTTTCTTTATCTCAAGCCCAAATTCTCTCCTCTGTAACCTCCATCTATTATTCCCAGTTCTTCTCTCAGGGAGTGAAGTGGAACAAGTATGATCCCTTCTATGAAATCTATTCAAACGAAACAATATTAGTAAAGCACTTAGCACAGTGCCTGTCACAGAATAGGAATTATATAATTGTTCATTCCTGTCCCTTCTCTTCCCTTCTAACAACATATTCCAGTTTCTAGTTATATCACTAGTCTTTTTGTCTTCCTGTTTTGAACTGTTCTGGAATGCTGTAGTTTGTCTCCATCCTTGCTAAAATGTGTTGATCAGAAGTTGACACAGTATTCCAGATTGCACTGACCAATGTAGAGTATAGCAGAACAGCCATGATCTAAATAGCAAACATTTCTGAAAGCAGCCAATGGTACGATTAACTATGGGAGTAACAATGACCTGTTATTTGGCTTGTCCTGAGATCACATTCCACTGAATCCCCTTAGGCCTTTGTCAAATGAACCAGGCAACACCTTCCCCATTCTGTACTTTAAATCTTGATCTTTTAACCCAAGTTTAAGATTTTACATGTATGCTCATTAAATTCCATCTTCATCCCTGCCTGTCACAATCCCTTGGAATATGGATTCTGACATCCAATGTATTAATTGTCTTTCTAAGGTTTTTTTTCAATTGCAGATTTCTTGGTATAGTCTTTTTGTCCATGTCATTGATAAAGGTGTTGAGCACCATAGAGGCAAGGCCAGGTGCCTGGGGTCCCCTAGTAGAGATCTTGTTCCAAGATAACATTAATCTATTAATGAATATAATTTGAATCTATTCATTCAATTAACTTTACAGCTATTTATCCAACATTTCTTCATTTTTGTCCACAGAGATAATACAAAATTTGTCTTTCTTGAAATTTAGGAATAGTATTTTTTCAGCATTCTGCTGTTCTACAAATTTAACAACTTTATTTTAAAATTTTCAATGTTCCTGTGATTGGATCTAGTGGTGTGAGCCCAAAATTTTGGGAGGAAGACATTGGGTGATACTTTTTGGTTCTTTCTAGTGATATTACATTGTGATTAAATCAGTGGTTGGTGTTTTCCAGGTTTGACAAATAATAATAATAATAACAATAATAGCTAAGGTTTATTTATCATCTACTATCTGCCAAGTGAATGAGCAGCCCTGCAAAAGGCTCAGAAAGTCCTTATACCAGATGTACTAATCTTCCTTGAATAGCCCATATTATATCCTACTGTGCTTTAATTTACCAGGTACTGTACTTTAATTTACTAAGTACTTTACAAATATGATATTATTTGATCCTCACAAAAATCTTGGAAGGTAGGTACTGTTATTATTCCAATTTTACCGTTGAGGAAATTGAGGCAAACAGAGATTAAGTTACTTGCCCAGGGTCACATAACTGGTGTTTGATGCTGGAAGCCATGGAGGGCTATCCATCCTATCCTAAATATATCACATAGAATGCAATCAATCAATAAAAATGTTATATACCAGGCAATTTGTAAGAGGCTGAGGATTCAAAGACAAGATATTTTGGTGGAAGGAGAGGAAAAGAGATAAAGGATGCTAAAATTCTTATAGGTAAAGATATTTCAGGGAAAGGAAGCACTACAAACTCAGTGTAAAAAATCAGCTTCATATTCTCCATTTCCTGGCATAGTCCAAGGCATTTTTATCACTTGTGTACACAAAGAGAGAATCAGACCATGCACATGCCAGCCAGTCTCACAGTCATGGTCTCTACTAAAGTGAAATATGGCTGGCCAATAAATAGACTGAAAAATTTATTGAGGAGACAAAAAATAAATTGGGAGAATAGTACAGAGAAGAAAGATGAATGAAAATAGTATAATTCTAGGAGAAGGAAGTGTAAAGTTGGGAGACTGATAAATGTCTGTCTAGTTGAATAGAGTGACCTAAATGGAAGAATTTTCTTCCATTTAAATATATATATACATGTGTGTATATATATTTAATTTTTCCTGATTTGCTAAATAATAAGTTGTACTCCTCTAGCTCCCTTTCTTTCTCCTTAGGTTGGAATCCAGCTTGCACTTTCTGTATAGACAAGTCTTAGTTGGCACTGGTAAATACACATAAAGCATAATGGCTACAGCTCACTGCAAATTTTTCTTGCCATTCCTGTTTGCTTGAAGTGAGATATACCATCATTTTTCTTATTTTTAGTACTTTTCTTAGGTAATCCTTCTGACAAACAAATGACAAACTGATTATTTGCTACACTGGAGACTAAGCTGGCAGGGGTTTCCTGTATAAGGCTTTCTTTCTTTTTTAGTGTGGGCATCCCACTTTTTCTGGGGCGTCCCACTGCCCTCTAACACCTAGGGGTCCTTAACCTGGGATCTGTGGACCCCCTAAGGGGGATTAGATTGTAGAGTATGACGTTCAATGGGGAAAAATACATCTTTATTTTTACCAACTACTGGTTTTCTTTGTAATCCTATGCCTTTTTTATGGTTCTAAAAACATTATTCTGAGTTCATACAGACCACAGAGGTCCATGACACAAAGAAAGTTTATAAACCTCTAGCTAACAGCAAATAGAAGCAAATAGATGATCTCTAAACAGAAATTCAAAGAACTGATTAGATCTCACCATTTTATTTCATCTTGTTTCTGGTCTTCAAGTCTATTTATATAGTTCCCAGTCCACCTTGTGCAATGAGGCTAAAAAAAGTTTGAGTGACCATGGCAATAGGCAATATGTTTTTAACTTGCGGAACAGCTTACCAAAGTGGTAGCTTACCAACATATGGAGAGGCTCATTAGCAGAAGATGGTTCCCCAGGTGACAAATATATTGTGGTGGGGAAATTCATACAATCCACCTGTATAAAAAAATAGCATTCAGGCCTGCAGAGTCTACTTCCATAGGGACCGTGCCTAAGCTTAGTAGGGGGTAATGGAGGGGGTAAAAAAGGATGCTAAAGTTCACACAAATTTAGATAATCTAAAATAATAATTTTAATTATCAATATTTAATTTCTGAGGGGTTTTTGTTTTGTTTTTAATTAAGCAGATCTCAGCTAGAAAGGTACAGAGATTTTTCTGAACTACAACTTACAGATCAATAATAATTTTTCTTGGCTAAAGTCAAGAGAAATCAGAGCTTTATGCATACATTTTTGTTTAGTTTTGAGATGCTGGTTTTGGGGAACTATGCTTTCATCATTGTAGGTAGCTTCTAGTGACTAGTGTTTTTTACCAGTAAATATTGGCACCTTCTCTGTTAGAAGAGACAGAGGTACAGAGAGTTTCCCAGAACCAAATAACCAGTATATGCCAGAGCTTCATGAATACTTGGAGCTTAATGGTTACTTAGAGATTATTTAATTCAACTCTCTCAATTTAAAAACTATTTCCCTTCCTTCCAGCATCTCATCTTTCTGTTCTTTGCATATGTAAAGAAAATATGCCTTTCATCACATGTAAAAGACCTTCTGGCTTTTGTGGAAATGACCCACAGTTGTCCCTTGAATGTCATACAGATAGAGAATTAGCACATGCCCACAGATCTTCTGACTTTCTGTCTTGTTTCTCCTACTATAGAACTCAGCTGAGAGTACAGAAAGCCAAGGAGGAAGAGAGGAATATTATTTTAGAAAAAATCAGTAGTGTGCCAGTCTCACCCCTCTCATCCCCTTTCACACACACATAAAGCAGATAATGGTGGCCATAGAGTTTTGGTCTCTTTTAGAAAATTAACTAATCCTTTGCCTTTTTATAAAATGCAACGAAAGAAGAGTAAAGAACAATTATAACTGAAAACTTCATAAATTTCTCAAAATCCCCTCTTGGGATGAATATTAAATATTGGTTCCAAGACAGAACAGTGGTAAGGGCTAGGCAGTGGAAGAAGTGGCTTGCCCAAGGTCACACTGCTAGGAAGTTTCTGAGCTCTGAGTTGAACCCAAGACCTCCTATCTCAAAACCTGACTATCAACCCACTGAGGTACTTAGCTGCCCTATTTCATATATTTTTTAATAAAAGCAAGTATAGTATTTTTAAAAGAAAATTCAAAATTGACTGATTCTAGTGTATTCTTAAAGAGTCATGAGGATGTGTATGAATAAATCCCTGGTGTTCATACTGAGCACTTCTACAAAGTGAAATTTCTAAGTAGCCTTAGCAAAAAGGTTTGCAACATGATTGCTTTCAAATTGTTTCATTGTAAGGAATCTCAGTCTGTCTAAAACTAGGGTCTTTGTCTTTTGCCTTAAGCCCACTCCACCTCTTCCTGGGGTTCATTTCTGTTAGTAACACCATTATTATTCCAGGGTTGGAAACTTAGGGTCATCCATAACGTACCCTTCTTCATCTGTTTAGCAAATCAGTCAGTCCTTTTGATTTTGCTCCCAAAAATCTCCTTTCTGCTCTTCCTTTTAACTTTCTTGTCATCACTCCAGTCTATTACCTCACATTTGAGCAGTATGTGTCGGTAGTACCCTTGCTGGCTATCTTGCCACTAGTCTCATCGCTACAGTTGTTGCAACATGACTATGTCAGAGTAATATACTTTTCCTCACACATACTATTCCATTTCCAATCTCTGTGCCATTCTATGTGCCACTCATGCCTGAATATCAATTCAAGTAAATTTATTAATGATATTTGTTAGCATTATTAGAATCCTACTATATGTCAGGCACGGTTCTAAGTATAGATGATGTGTAGAAAGGCAAAAACAGCCTCTGTCTTCAAGGAGCACACATTCTAATAGGGATAGACAATAAGCAAACAACTATGTATAAAGGAGATATATACAGGGTATATTAAAGATAGTGTGAATGCTAAAGTACCACCACACACAACACTGGCCAATATGACAGTAAAGGAAAATGATAATGTGTTGGAGGGGATGTGGTAAAATTGGGACACTAATGCATTGTTGGTAGAGTTGTGAAGTGATCCAACCATTCTGGAGGGCCATTTGGAAAAATGCCCAAAAGGCTATAAAACTCTGCATACCCTTTGATCCTGTAATACCACTATGGGGTCTGTATTCGAAAGAGATGATAAAAAGGAAGGAAGGGCCTACTTGTACAAAAAAAGTAGCTCTTTTTGAAGTGGCAAAGAATTGGAAATTAAGGGGACTTTCATCAGTTGCAGAATGGCTGAACAAATCGTGGTACTTACTGATGATGGAATAATAGTGTGCCATGAGAAATGATAAGCAACATGATTTCAGAAAAAAAAACTGGAAAGATCTGCATGAACTGATGCAGAGCTAAATAAGCAAAACTGGGAACACATCATACGCAATAACAGCAATGTTGTCTGATGATCAACTGTGAAAATGTGGCTATTGTCAGCAATGCAATGATCTGGGACAATCCTGATGCTATCCATCTCCAGAGAAAAAACTGTTTGAATTGGATGGATATGGATCAAAGCATAGTATCTTTCACATCAGTGTATTTATGGTTTTCTTTGGGGGTTTTGGTTTTGTATGACTGTGCTTTAACAACAATGACCAATATAGAAGTGTATTTTCCATGATAATAATAAAAATCAATGTTAAAAAAGGTATTGTCAGAGGGAAGACATCAAGATTAAAGAGGACTGGGAAGGACTTCTTGTGGTAAATGATACTTTGCTTGAGACTTGAAGGAAGCTAGTAGGCAGAGATGAAGAGAAAATGTTCCAAGAATGGGGGTGGAGGGGAAACCATTGAAAATGCTCAGTGTTGGGAGATGGAGTGACAGGTGCAATGAACAGCAAGGAGTCATTGAGTCACATTATGTAGAAGAGAGTAAGGTATTGAAAGACTGAAAAGATAGGAAGTAACCAAACCAATGCAACCAATATTAGAAGGGAAGCAACAAACTGAGGAAAAAAGTTTATAGCAAGTGTCTTTGTTGAGGCTTCATTTCCCAAATATATAGAGAACTGAGCCAAATTATAGAAGAGTACAAAATATTACCAAACTCATATTTAGTCAGTATTTATATAGCAATTCTTTTTTGTAGTAGCAAAGAACTGAAAACTAAAGGGATATCCATCATTTGGGCAATGGCTGAACAAGTTATGTTATTTGATTGTATTAGAATACTGCTGTGCCATAAAAAAATGACAAAGACAATTACAAAAAAGAACAAAAAAACATGATAAGACATATAAGGAGATGCAAAGTGAAGTAAGCAGAACCAAGAGGATATTGTACACAATAACAGAAATAAAGTATGATGATTAACTGACTGTATAATCAACAAAGCAAAGATCCAAAACCACTTCAAGAAATTATGATGAAAAAAAGCTAGCTATCCACTGCTGTAAGAGGAATTCATGGAGTCTGAATGCAGATTGAAGAATGCAATTTTTATCTTTGTTTCCTCCATCACTTTTTCTCTAGTGTAAGTGATATGTATCTTCTTTCATAACATGATGAATGTGGAAGTATATATTGTATAATAGCACATGTACAAACTCTATCATATTACCTGCTCTCTTAGGGAAGTGGGAAGGGTGAGAGGGAGAGCATAGATCATAAAATGTCAGAAAACAATTTTCGAAATTTATACTGACATTTAATCTAAAAAAATTTATACTTTAAAAAAAGAAAAGAAAAAATGGGAAGGGCTATGAAGAATTCCAAAAGACATAAAAGGAATGAATACTATCTTCACTTTTACCTTTTAGAATTCTGATCTTCCTTCAAAGTCCAATTCAGATATGACGTTCTATATAAGAACTTTCTGAACAAAATGAAAACTTCTCGAGGACTCTGAAATTTCTGTCATTTTTTCTTAGAACCTAGAATAGTAAATGAATCACATAGCAGGCATTTAATAATTGCTTTCAGATTGGTGTCATTTCACTGCTCAGTGACTTTCTTTTTTAATAGATTTTATTTTTTGTTTTTTATATCACCTAAATTCTCTCCCTTCCATTTCCTTCTACTTTCTTCCCTCAAAGAGCCAATCCTTATTATAAAAGATTTTTAAAAGAAATATAAAATAAGTGAAAAAAAACAATACATCAAAAAATGATAGCATATGCAATATATTCCACATTTTTAACACCTCTGCACACATACATCTTTGCAAAGTAATCAAGGGAGTTTTCGTATATCTTTTTTGGGGCCATGCTTATTCTTTATTATCTTTTTACACTAATTTAGCATTTTTTGTTCTTTCCATTGCTTTTTGCTTAAAGAAGATCAATATCTTCACCTCATACAAAATTTCATCCATAATTTTTTCCAAATTACATGATGGTACAATTTTTAATCATCTTCTAGTATGCTATGATCCATGTTCTCTTCCTCTCACTCTTCCCTCACCTCCCCATGATGGCAGATAATATGATATAGATAGTACATGTGGAATCACATAATACATATTACCATGTTTGTCATAATGTGAAAAAGACATACATTACAATAAAGAGAAATTCATGGGGGAAATAAAGTGAAGAATGGTATGCTTCAATCTGAATTCAGACTCCATCATTTCCTTCTATGGGGGTGGATTACATATGCTTTTCCTTAGAAATCAAAACCCATCTCAGTCTATCTCTAACTTCTACTTTCAGCACTAACTCCTCTTTTCTTCTTCCTATATATATACTATACACCAACCAACCTAAACTATTTTCCATGCCTTCGGTGACTCGTATTTTGATGTTTTTGTCTTTACCATTGTTTATGCCATGAATGACATTCCCTTCGATCACCTCCTTGTGAAATCCTTTCTGACCTTCAAGGCCTAGCTCAAATGTCAACCTTCTATGAATCCTTCCTGCTGATCCCAGTCAGAAGAAAAAAAATTTTCTATATGTTTATAGAACTCTGTACCTCTGGTGGACTTATCATATTCTAATGTATGTTATATTTATTTGTGTATGTCTTATACCCTCTGCTAGAATATATGATCCTTATAGGCAAAGGTTGTGCCATATGTATTGTTCTATTCCTTCAGCATCTAACACAGCGTTTGAATATATTAAGTGCTCAGGAAACATTTGTTGGATTAAACCAAAATAGGATTTGAACCAAATAAATGTGCTTTAAAATATAGTAGGTTTTGAAGCATAAGAAATGAATATTCTACTATAAATTAGTATAATGATTTTGGAAAGCAATTTGGCATTATTCAAATAAAATAACTAAATTGGCTATACTTTGCCTACTTAATAGATGAGAAAACTGGGCAGATAAAGTGACTTATTCAGGGTCACACAACTATTAAGTATCTGAGAACAGAATTGAAATCAGATATTCCTGACTTCAGGTCCAAAACTCTATCTACCATGCCCTGTAGCTGCCTGACATACAATTTGAGACCTGAAAGAAGAAATTTACTCAGTGATGCCTTGTGGCTTCAGAGTCAAGAAATCATTCAGTTTATCTGTATAAAAATTCATCTTTTCCTACAGTGGTTCAAACTCATCTTACTGTCAGTGACCTTCAAGCAGTAAAATTGTATTTTGAAGAAACTGAAAAGGCATTATAGCATTGAAGAAGGAATACTGGTGTATAGAGACCTAGGTTCGTGCTATTTTTCAGACAATAGTTGTGTGGCTACTTATAATTCATTAAAGTTCTTTGAGTTTCATTTTACTTACCTGCAAAATGAGGTCACTAATACTTGCATTATTGGTATTGGTACATTATTGGTACAAACCTGGTAGAGTTGATGAGAGGATTACATGAGATAATATATGTAAAGTACTTTGTAAATGTTAGAGCACTATAAAAATGCCAGTTGTCATCAGTGTTACAATGAATAATAATTATATGCAAAACACAACAAAACGATATTTTCATTTGATCCCAGTTACCTTAACCTTCCTTGTGAAGTTAAATCCATGTTGAGTGTCACAGAGACTGAGTCCTAAGTGAGCTAAGGAGCATTCTTATCATTTGGGAAATTTTGCTTAGTCTAGCTTATCTGCATGGTGCTATTACTGACTAAGTCATGTACATAGGTTGGCCTTCTGTAGAAGATGCTCTCTTCTTACCTATTAACCAAGCAAAGTCATTATTTCAATTTGAGTCCAGGGTCCGAGATGTGACAGGAGAAAACATCTTAATCAGTTCCATTTTCTTCTTTTAAAAGGCAAAGGAAATCTGTATCAGTGGTAACTGCATATTCAGATATATTTATCATTATTTTTTTTAATTAAACCCTTATCTTCTGCCTTAGAACCAATGTTTTATGTACTATGTATTACGTACAATGTATTATGCATTGTGTACTAAGGCAGAAGAGCGGTTAAGAGCTAGGCAATGGGACTTAAGTGACTTGCCCAGGGTCAACAACTAGGAACCGAGGCCAGATTTGAACCCAAGAATTCAAGTCTCCAGACCCTGAACGACTTTGCTGCCCCCAGAGATAATTATTATTGAAAGAGTATGGAGAAAGAAGTAGAAAGCATTTGTCCTGGTTTCTATGTGAGATGTTTTATTTTATTGATGCCCCAAGGCAAGGTAACTGTGACCTTATGCTGTGCCAACAGTAATATGAAACCCCATTAAGATAGAACTCTATGGAGCATATCCCCTCATTGACATGTTTCTCTCACCAGAATACATATTTGTGTGTATATATACATTTGTGTGTGTGTGTGTATATATGTACTAGTGTTCTATGGCTACTTATTTATGTTTATATTTATATGTGCATGCGTACATATATGTCTGTGTGTAGTTATGAATATGAATACTTACATGTGTGCATATGTAAATTTAATGATTTAGAGAAGATTAACAAAGACCTCTGTTAAATGTATTTTCAATTTCTAAGCAGTAAGAGTCAATTGTAGGCATATTATCTTTTTAAACGTGACTGCTAAGCTGAAAGCCACTATACTTCTGTAATTGTGGCAATTTTAACAAATAGTGAGGGGGAACTGAGCTCTTTTAATAGGTTGCTATAAAGTTCAAATTACAAGGTAGAGACCTGCCCTGGGTTTATCTTGTAAATTTTTTTGTTAGTATCATATTGTGTCCAGGATTTGGTACTGAGGGTTTCCTTTCATTACTACCACATGTTCCTAAATTTCATAGGCATTTAGTTTGTGACTCATGTATTCTAGATTCTCATCTACTCTCTTGATCTT
The DNA here is from genome assembly GCF_016433145.1 of Gracilinanus agilis. Taxonomy (NCBI): domain Eukaryota; kingdom Metazoa; phylum Chordata; class Mammalia; order Didelphimorphia; family Didelphidae; genus Gracilinanus; species Gracilinanus agilis. The sequence goes on from NC_058131.1 coordinate 260,379,761, forward strand.
TTTTTTTCTTCTAACAAGATTATGTATTTGTAAATGTGAATCTGGAAAGGTCTTCAGGTGTTCAACTCCAGGACTTAAATTTTGGAGTTGAAGAAATTTAGACTAGAAGGATTAAAGGATTTGCTCAAGGTGATACAAGTAGTAAGTGATGGAACAAAGTTTCAAACCTAGATCATATTCCTATTATATACAGACCAGCCTTCTTTCTTCTACAACCTATGCTCCAACCATTTTTTTTGCATGCTCTTGTTTCTTTTTCTGCAGACTTAACTAAATTTATTTAAATGAAAATTGCTATCTGGTCAGTTAAGGTATCACAATTTAGTTCATAATCATAGAATTATAGATTGGAGAAAAGTCAACCCCCATCCATCAATCCATCTATCCATTCATCCATCCTCTACAAACATTTACTAAGCACTTATTACGTAGCAAGCATTATGATAGACTCTATTCTTTTAAGTCTTTCCTTTTAAGGAGCATACAGTCCAGTAGTTCTATGAGTGTGACCCTGGCCAATTCACTTAACATTACTTACCTCAGTTTCCTCATCTGTAAAAGGAAATGGCAAATACTTCAAGTGTCTTTACCAAGAAAATGCCAAATTGGGTCTTGAAGAGTTAGACACAACTGAACAACAACAGCATGTCCCTAAATGGGAGTGGAGAGGAGAGAATAGTACTGTAGTCACTCTTCGAAAATTGCATTTGCACTTTATAGGAGGATAACTTAATATAGAGGTAGTATGAGGTAGTGGGCAGTAGACAGTGAGACAGCCATATCTAGGTGGAATCTCACATCTCACTCATACTAGCTGGGTGACCATAGACAAGTCATATAATTTCTCATTGCTCTAGGCAACTAAAATGATACATTTTTGTGAAGGTACGGGGAATTTCCTCACCTGAAAATATCTTGGGACTAATAAAATCATTGTGTCAGTTCTTACCCCTTATTCCTAGAAAGATAAAATCACACAAGTTCTAATTATTTTCTTTATCTTAATAGATATATCACTATATAATGCACAGCCCCTTCCCCTCACAATATACTTCTTTTTTTAATTTAAAAACCCTTACCTTCCATCTTGGAATCAATGCTTTGTATTGATTCCAAGGCAGAAGAGTGGTAAGAGCTAGGCAATGGGGGTTAAGTGACTTTCCCAGGGTCACACAGCTGAGAAGTATCTGAGGCCAGATTTGAACCTAGGACCTTCAATCTCTAGGCCTGGCTCTCAATCCACTGAGCTACCCAGCTGCCCCCTCACAATATACTCCTAAAGTGGGATAGGTGGAGTTTCTATGTAGGTCCAAGAGTAGTGTGGTCTCAATTTCACAGATCAAGTGAGCAGCTTTACTTCATGGAAATGGAGCAAACAAGGAGAAAAGTGACAGATGAAAGGAGTTAAATGAAAAAGGTTGTTAAATTCTAGATAAGAAATTTAGTTTTCAGTGACAGCCTGAGACAAAAAGCAACTGAAGCAGGGCATGAGAAGTGTAATTTTAGCTTAGTATGATAATCAAACTTGAAGGAGAAAAAAAGTTTATAACATCTAAGTGTAAGAGAACCAGGGTCTAGATCAGGGTTCGACTATGGAGAATGTCAGGTGAAAAGAGTGATGGATGTGTGCTAAAGCAATAGGAAAACTTGGCAAAGTTGAATGAATTAGATTGAGAAGAAAGAAGACACTTGAGAGACATTTGTGAATGGAGAAATAGGGGCAAGTGGGTAAGTTATAGCTAATAATTAATTGCTAAAAACTGATGTTTTTATTAGAAATTCGAAACACAGTTGTTTTTTCCTGTCTTAAGATATTTGTCTTGGATTCTTCCAGTTAACTTTAATATTTTCTTAGAACTTTAGGTTTAACAAAAGTTACAGAGTTAACTTCTGTTACAGAGGCAAAGAGCTAAAGCACTTATTAAAGATTTATTGTGGGGGCAACTGGGTAGCTCAGTGGATTGAGAGTCAGGCCTAGAGACGGGAGGTCCTAGGTTCAAGTCTGGCCTCAGACACTTCCCAGCTGTGTGGCCCTGGGCAAGTCACTTGTCCCCCATTGCCCACCCTTACCAATCTTCCACCTATGAGACAATACACAGAAGTTAAGGGTTTTAAAAACAAACAAACAAACAAACAAAGATTTATTGTATGCCAGGTCATGTGTTAAGATTTAGGGATACAAATATAAGGAAATAAGGCAAGCCCTGCCCTCAAAGAGTTTATATTCTCACTGTGGCAGACAATACATGAAGTGGTATTGTAGTGGAGTGGGAGGATGAAAAAGGAAACGCACATCCGTACATATACACAAGAATGCATACACGTAAGTCTTAATGTAGCTACACAGTCACGCTGTATGGATGTATAGTATAGATAAAACTACATATATGATGTGCACTCCATGTATCTATTATGTGTGCATGTATACAATCTATAAGGATAGGAACTACATCTGTGATTTCACAGGCACAAGGATCGACCAGGTAAGAAAACCCTCTCTACCAATGATGGTTGACCCCTTTTTTCCATGTATAATCTTGGAGGACTGCTTAATAGCAGTTACATAGTACTTTAAAGGGCAGTTAGGTAGCACAGTGGATAGAATGCCAGACCTGGAGTCAGGAAGACTCATTTTCCCCAATTCAAAATCTCTTCTCACACTTACTAGCTGTTTGGCCCTGGTCAAGTCACTTAACCCTGTTGGCCTCAGTTTACTCATCTATAAAATGTGCTAGAGGAGGAAATGTCAAACCACTTTCTTATCTACACTGAGAAAACCCCAACTGGATTCACGAAAAGTTGAACACAACTGAAATGACTCAGCAACAACATATAGTGCTTTAAAGTTTGCAAAGCATTTTACATATGATATTTTATTTGATCCTCAAAAAAATCTAATTAACTAGATCCCATTATCTCCATTTTACACATGAGGAAACTGTGGCTAAGACAAGATTCAAATTCAGGTCTTCTTGACCAGTACCCTATCCACTCCTTCACCACTGAGAGTTTATGTGACTTGCCTAAGGTTATCCAGGCAGTTTATGTCAGAGATAGGGCTTGAACTCATTAAGCTGCCTTTCATGTATGACCCATAAATACATATATCTAAAGAATATAAATGTCACATAGTCTTCTTATTACATAATACTCAAAACTGACCTTTTGGTTCTGTGCATTTTTTGCTTAGTGAATGATCTTTTCCTCATGTGCATCATTGCTTCTGTTGCCCCATAAAAATGTTTTTAGTAAACAAGCCAGGAATTCCAGGTTGATATATTTGCCTCAGAAAAACATTTCAATGACTGAACCTCTGTGTAATGTGGAGGCTTCTCCTCTTTGATTATGGTTGCTGCCATCAATAGAGACTAAATATAATGATCCATATGCATTCCCCCATCATGTTATCGTATTAACTCTATTTGTTGTCTGAGAGAGTTTGTGGGGAGTGCAAAGACTAGATTTGGGGATCCCATTGGACTACTTAGATTAAAAAAGAGATTTGGTATTTTTCTTCTTCTTAAGTATTTGCACTTAGAGTTTTCCCTGGGATAATGACTTATAGGTCAAGTCCATTTATTTTTTAAACCAATTTGAAAAAGATCAAATTTGGTTTCATGCAACTACTGCCACACACATGTCCTAGGAGACTCAGGCCACATATTCAAATGAACAGCAAAAACAGGAGGGTTCCTTTTAAATCCTGCTTGATGAACCGCTGCAATCTACTGTGTCCCCCCTCGAGCAAGACCTACAAAGCCAGTGAAGTGAGTCTTGGCAGGTTTGTATTGCTGTTAGAGTTCACTGGCTAAATTACCAAAAGAAACTGAAGGGTGTAAAGAAAATCGTGATGTAATTGCCCATCATTAACCAGAGCTCAATTCAAGAGCTAGTTTCAGGGGCTAACTACAGATAAGAGGTATATTTCTAAGACATTTCTTTTGAGAGATAAAATTATTGGATTTACCACATGAATCCCCTCTGAGACATTTTAGCCAAGATTCCTCAGACTCAGTTGACTTAAGAAAATGTTTGCTTTTACTCCTCCTCAAAGTTTAGAGAGTGTTTGGGATAAAATGTTGCCTTTGTTTTCTTTTTGTCCCTTTCAAAATGATCTGCATCTCAGCTGGCACATGCTGTGTGCAAATCACTAAAATCTATATAAGCCAAAATAGATTTAGAAAAATCATACTTTATTATGAAAAGAACTCATCAATGAGTCTTTATACTTGAAATTTTGTCATTTAGGAAAGACATTTTTATCTTTTATCCTTTCCATTCTTAACAAACATCTCATAATGAAATACAGAAAGAGTTTATTGGGAGTGGGTTTTTTACATAAAAACAGTTATTTTCTTGTGGATGGTAGTTTTGTTGTAAGCAGAGCAATGTTTTGCATCTTCCTTACTATAAAATAGATGAAAGAACAATTTTAAATATGTTACATATTTATGGAGAATCAGTGATGTGTGGAAAACCTTGAGTATTTTTCCTGAAATGGATTTTTATCACATGAATTTATAATGTTTCCTTTTAGCTAAAGGTATCAACTTTGGGTAACCCCAATGCTATGCAGAGTTTAAACAAGAGGAGTTATATTTTCTTTCTATGTGTTGAATTTTTCCTTAAATTCATTCTCTTTCTCAAAGATGGATTGTAGAATCCTATAGACATCTCCCATGGTTTAAATAATTAACCACATATTTCTATGGTTCTTTGATCTCATCAATGTGGATGTTCCTTTCAAAGAGTCAGAATAAAACTCATCTATTTCTGCTTATCCTGAGCAACTTTTGTTCATATCCTTCTCTAAATTCTCCACATGAGATCAACCCTAGGAGCCAGAGACATTTCTGTCCATCCTTGATATTGTATGCATAGAGATGGATCCCTAAGCTCTCCTTGGATCCATTAGTTTTCCTCGGCCCTCACTACACAGGGAGCCTACTTTCTTTTCTTATCATATGTCCCTTCAATGATGTTTTTAATGTCACTTCTTCAGAATAATTCTTTACTGCTAGTACAGTGTAGCTTTTCAGTTCTCTCAGGTATATGAGTATTCAAGGAGGATTAACACCTATGCCTTGAGGGCTTGCCAAGTACTTTCCAGGACTGCTCATTCAACTTTGATGTCTCTCTGGCACCCAATTCTCACCTGTGCCTCCAAGAAGCTGTAGTATGCTCAGCAGTCACATCCCAGTAAACCATGTTGGCTAAATGAGCTTGAGGGTAACCAATGGGCCACAAACCTGTCAGTGGAGTAACTATCTCAAGCACACTAAGGCTTTCCCCATTAAAATGGGTAGATCAGGACAATTTGTTCCAAAATTTCATGAAGATGGCTTAAGCGTTGCCATGGAGTATTTAAAGCTTGGTTACACATCAAAAATATCAGTCATTCATTGCATCCAGGGCATCACCATTCATTCTGACTTTTGAATTGCCTCTGGACTTCAATGGCTCTGGAAAGAAAGTAAGGCTAATAACTTTGCAATTCAGCCTCATGTAACTCCATATCATACACAAGCCAAGACATTACCCCATGATGTTATTAGTTCTCTTAGAAAATGAAGGACAAGCAACAACAATTATACTCCTTCATATGCACTCTGTGTTTCTTTGATTTTCTTTGGATATTTCAACTTAAACTCTTAAAAAAATGCCATATTGTATGACTTGTAACCAGGCAACATCACTCTAAGAATATTTTTGTTTGAAAAAAATTAGAGTTTTGTTTTCTGGAGAAACATAGGGTAATTAAAAGCATTATGCAGTCTCCCAAAGGAAATCTAGCCTGTTCTACATATAGAAACATAGGCTTAACTCTTGCCCATACAGATCATGATATATAAAATGAAAGAGCCTCTAAACACTAGAACATTGCTTATTTTCAATCAACAGAAAGTAGAAAGGAACCTTTAAAATATTTGCATTTTTGAGTAGCCTGCAAAGCCAGTACTAAGCCATGCATAATGTTTAAATAATTAATGGCTTATTTAGGTATAGTGTTTTGCACACATAGAGACATATCACTTGAATATCTCTTAAGAATAAATCAACAATTGAAATGATAAAGAATTGATATCCTCATTATTTTAGACCAGTGTGGAAAATAATCAATTCCATATTATATTCTAGTACAGGTCATTGAATATATTCTATATCCAAATTAATTATTCTGGACATGATGAAAAACCTTTATTTCCTAAAACCACTGGAATTTCTATAGTGTAACATGGTATATCATAAGAATATTACATTTGAAATGGAAGATTTGGGTTTAAATCTTTCCTCAGCCACTAATGAGCCATGTGGTCCTAGGCAAATGTTTCTTCTGTCTGAGCCTCAGTTTTCTTATTCATAAATTGGGGTGGGAGTAATCTGCCTTGTATACTTCAGAAAATGTTTATGAAGAAAAGATGAAATAGCTATGATTTTTAAAGTGAGAAGGAAAGGAAAGGAAGGAATAAAGGAAAAAAGGAAGGGAGGAAGAGAAGAAGAGAGGAAAGGAAAAAAGGCATTCTTCTGTGCCAAACATATAAATGCTTTATAAATATTACCTGTTTGTTCCTCACAACAGCCCTGAGAAGTTTATGTTGCTAAGGAAACTGAAGCAAGGAGAGGTTGAGTGACTTACCCAAGGTCACACAGCCAGTCAGTGCCTGAGGCTAGACTTTAACTTGGCTTCCTGATTCCAAACCCAATGCTCCATCCACTGTGCCATCTTGCTGCCTAAATTATCATAAAGCATCTGATGGAATTATTTAAATTAATTCAGTGTTAAAGTTAATAGGATAATCTAAACTGGAAAATTTTGATCAAGAAACTCTTAAGAGTTAAAAATATAAAATTCTGAAATTAATAGAAATTTAGATTAGGATACCAATATATATGAACAATGATGCTAATAGTGTCATGTGACAATCACAAGCTGCTGGGCTAGAAGTCTGAGAGATTAGCTGGTCCAGCCCATTCTTTTTATAGATTAATATTCATTAATAGCCCAACCCTATGCTGCTGACTACATTAGCAAATGTGTGTCTTAACTAGCCACATACAGTGAATGGTAGAGAAATCTGAGAGTGACATGTTTCATTTCCCTTCTATAGCATATTATTTGCTCGTTATAGACAACAGAACTTACCTGTTATTGCACAGGGGTTCGAAGTTTGAAAGCCTAAAGAAGTGGCACCAACTTGATGGCACCCTTCTTTGTTTCAGCCTGTGTGCCTGGCAGTAATTTGTTTACATTACTGTTTTATTTGCCAAATAATGAAAATATTATGGGCTGGGGTTGGAAATGGAAATTAAAATTTTAATAGGATATACAGTAGTAATAAAGAGAAGAAGTACACAAAGGAGGATTCCTCCATGATAATTAAAAATTATAAAGTCATTACTCAAACTTGCTTTCTGAATTGCTGAGTGAATTAAAATGCTTGTTTTGGTACAGGGGCCTTGCAGTATTCTCTCATTAAAATTCTGCCTTGTCAAAGTAAGGAGAAATGCATATGCAATGACTAATTCTATTTAAACCTTCCATTTGCTCTGGGTCTTATCTCACTCTACAACAAAACCCACCATGAAGGGACTTAAGTCATGATATATATTTTGAGGGGGTGGGGGCATGGAGTACAAAATATAGAAATGGCCATTTTCATTTATTTATTTATTTCTGGCGATCCATGTTCTTTCTCCTTCAGGTATTGAGAAGGAAAAGACCTGTGGGAGGACTAAGGCTCTCATGTACCATAAAATAGTATTATAATGAAAAGTATTACTTTTTTTATGGCAGAGTGCATTTTCTAGTAATGTTAATCTTCAATCTTAATAAATTGTATTTTCTTGTAATAGTTGGCCTGTAGACATCCTTGTCCTACAGGTTTATAGCCACCCTAGCACAGGAGAATTCATGCTGAAGAGCATGTCAATCCCTTGGTTTTGTTGTCATGGTTAGGTTGGTTGTTTTTTGTCCTGCATCTTAGGTTGTCATGGGAATTAAATGGGCAGAGTGGAAATAACTCAAGTTCGGTGCGTTAAGAGTTGCTGGTTTTAATGCTTACTCTTTTCTTAGGTACAATATGCCACTGGGCAACATGATGGGCCAAAAGCCACTTAGTGAATGTATTATCCATGTTCCATCAAATAGCATGAATAAAATGCTTTGATTGTCTAAAACTAAACTCGTTATTTTCCCCTTTTAACCCTTCCCCTGTCCCAAATCTCCTATTGCTTTTCAAGGCAACATCATTCTTCCAGTTCCTCGAGCTCACAATCTAGATGTCATCCTCAATATCCCATGCTATTTTTTACATACCACCCCCCCATTTCCAACTTGTTGGCAAATTCTCTCAATTTCACCTTTGCAACATCTTTTGAATACACCCCCTTTCCTCTGAGACTGCCACCACTCTGGTGAAGACCCTCATCAACTCATATTTAAATCATTGCAGTCTTCTGCTGTTCATTTTGCCTGCCTTGAGTATTTCCCCCTTTAATCAATACTGTTGTCAGCCACTAAAATGATTTCCCTAACAAGCAAGTGTGATCATGCCACCACTCCTACTCAATAAATTCCAGTGGCTTCCCATCACCTCCAGAATCAAATACAAAATCATTTTGTGTTTAAACTTTCATAATTTAGCCCTATCTCCTACCTTTCCATTCTTCTTACATCTTACTTTCTACCACATATTCTTCAATACAATGACACTGGCCCTGCTTTTCTTGGAACAAGGCTTTCCATTTTTCTACTCTGAGCATTTTCTTAGACTAACCTTCATGTTGAGAATCCTCCATTTCCTATCTCTGTCTACTGACTTTCCTGGCTTCCTTTAAATCTACTAAAATCCCATTTTCTGTGAGTAGCTTTTCCCAATCCCTAGTACCTTCTCTCTCTTTTATTTATTTCTCTTTATCCTATTTGTAACTTGTTTGTACTTAGTTGTTTGCTGATTGTGTTTCCCATTAGATTGTAATCTCCTTGTGGACAGAGATTATCTTTTGCTTTCCATTTTTATCTCAGAGTTTAACATAGTGCTAAAGCACATAATAGATGCTTAGTTACTGTTTATTGACTAAAAAAATGCCTTTTATGTATCAGCCACTGTGCTAAACCCTGGGGTTACAAAACAAACAAAACAAAAAAAACAAAAATATACATTTTTTTTTTTGTAGTTAGACACCTGCTTCTGCAAAGGCTCTGTAGAATCATAGCCTTTAGAACTAAAAAAGACTTGAGAGATCATCCAATCCAATAAACATTTTACAGTTGAAAATTCTGAAGCCAAGTAACTTGACTAGAATCATATTCCAGTCCCAGACTCCATTTATTAGCTTGAAACTTTGAGCATTCATTTTATATCTCTGATCATTTTTTTGTGATTTGCAAAACAGGGATTAGGATAATGTCTAGACTTGTAATTTCACTGGTTTTAGAAAACACCCTCAACCTCAGTTCTGCATTTTCTCTCTCTCTCTCTCTCTCTTTTTTTTTTTTTTCCAGTTACTTAGAGCTGTAAGACTTGAAGTGATTTAGGGAAGGTTACATAGCCTGTATGTCAGTGTGTCGTAGGTAGGACTTGATCTTATATCTTCATGACTCTGAGTCTACCTTTTTATCTAATGCTTCATGCTGTTTCCCCTATTATAAAGTGGGGTAAAATCTCAATACTTTCCTCACAAGATTGCCATAAGGAAAAGACTTTGTAAATTAAAGAGGACTCTTACAAATGTGACCTGTTATGTTGTAATAGCTTCTCAGTATCTCCTTGCACCTCAAAATTAAATCTTCTAAGAAGAAGCTAGTAGTTATGTTTTAGTTCTTGGAACATTTCTAGTTCTAGTTATGTAGTTACAGAGAAAATATGATTCATTCTTAACTGGAACCATCATTGGAAACAAAGAGACCTCTCCTCCCTCTCAATTTCTCTACAGAGTTGAAAACTAAAAGTCTCATTAAGCACACAGGCTTCCCATAAGAATCAAAAGCTCACAAATTTCCAATTAAAAGGGACTCTATAGATTGTCTAGACCCATGATAGCAAACCTATGACATGCGTGCCAAAAAGGACACACAGAGCAGTCTCCATGGGGATGCGCACAGTCATCCCCCACCAGAGTTCTTTACTAGAAAGGCAGAGGGGCTCTTGCAGAGCTGCTCCCTTCCCTCTCTCCACTGTGCCTAAAGACATTTTTCACATCCCCCTCATCTGCTGAGAGCTCTGGCCACTCCCTTGCCCCTCTCCACCCCTGCTGAGGACATTCCTCACTTCACCTGCTTCTCAGCCCAGCAGCCCAATAGAAGAGCACTTTCTCCCTCCCCTGGGTGGGATAAGATGTGGAGATGGGGAGAACATGTGTGGCACTTGGTCTAGGAGGGGCAGGGCACAGCACACAGTCCCTAGGGTGGGAGCAGGGCACAGCAGAAGGTCTCTAAAAGGTTCACCTTTATTGGTGTAGACCAGTGGTTCCCAAACTTTTTTGGCCTACTGCCCTCTTTCCAGAAAAAATATTACTTAGCCCCCTGGAAATTAATTTTTTTTAATTTTAATAGCAATTAATAGGAAAGATAAATGCACCTGTGGCCATCACCACCCCTCTGGATTGCTGCAGGGGGGTGGTAGCACCCACTTTGGTAATCACTGGTCTTGACCAACCCTTTCATTTCATAAATAAGGCACCAAAATAGTCAATACCTCCAAGGTTGTTAAAAATAATAAGTGAAAAACAGAATTCGAACCTAGTTATTCTAGCTTCAAAAATATGATTCCTTTTATCACACGCTTGCTCTTCCATGAGCCACAAAGAGTTGATATGGAACTGTTCCTCATTGTGTCATGTGTATCTAGTGTGATTCAGAAATGATTTCACTACCTGTATGGTATAGTGGGAAGAAAGCCTTGATCTATGAATTAGAATGTCTGAGTTCTCATCCTGTTTACCCTCTAATCTTGGTCTAATCAGCTAATCTTTCTGAAAAAAATGAATCTTCCTTTTTTTAAAATGGGAATAATTTCTGTACATTCGTGAAAATCAAGAGAGAGAATAAAAAAACATACAGAGAAATGTAGTCTTCTATTAAAATGCACAGTTGTGGTTTTGTTTTTAACAGGAACTATAAAGAAATTGAATTGATCACTGGGCTCTACTAACTAAGCTTTTCCTTGTTTTCTTCTAGGTAAGTGTCTCATCTATTAAAGCTGCTGAGATGTGTCATTATATGTTGCAAGGCCAAATGTATCAGGAAAAAATCATGTGTTCTTCTACTTGATTCTGCTGACCTTGGATATGGGATAATTCAGTGGAAAAGTAAGAATGCTTTGTCTCCAAATAAGAGAAGATGGGTTGCTGCATGTCACTTAATATAGTAGTGGTGGGGCTATCCACTTGCCAATTTTTTGATGGTAATACTCGATCTTTATTGCTTAATATCACATAAATGAAGTATAAGAAAATGAGATCAAAGTGGTAAAGTAGGGAGGAAATAATGACTCTGAATTTTCTTACCTACTATACTTACATTTAAAACAAAAACTATTCAGTTCTTACTTCATTTTTTTTTCTTTCATTTTTCTGTTCACTTTTTCTGACTTTCCTTAGAATTAGCACTGATGGACAGAGATCTCAAGTTGACAATTCTTTAGGTTTAACATATCCTAAGTGGTTTAAATGTATAGAATGAAAAGAGAATGAGTCTGTGGTGTGTTAGAGAGAGAGAGAGAGAGAGAGAGAGAGAGTGTGTGTGTGTGTGTGTGTGTGTGTGTGTAAAGCAGATGACAAGCCTTTTCAGCTAATGGAAAAGTAACTCTAAGAATTGACTGATAAATTCCTTTTACCAACTCTAGGGATTCTTTCTTCTCAGCTGCCATGTAAAAATTTTAACAAACTCTGTAGTATCCTCCTTCTTCGGGCCTTTAAGAGTTTACATTAGACTCTAGAATTTTCCATTTTGTGTCTTAACATAACAATTCCCTCCATCTTTTAATAAAACAAAAGTGATAGAAATGAGATACTCTAAGTTAAAAAAAGACATTAGTAACCAATAGTATTAAAATTAATTTAAATACTTCTGCAAAAGTAATCAGATGCTCCTCTTGGATGAACTGAAGTGTTAGAACTGTGAATGAAGTACTCTAGAAATCCATTTTATTACTATTTAGGAATACTCAAGTTATAGACCTTCAGTATTAAAGGGAGGAGAGCTAAGGTGTCTACATTAAAATGTATTGGTGGGGAGGAAGAACATTTGGCTTTCAGAATAACTTAGTTCATGGTATTATGGAATATATTTTGATACATTTTACTTGTATTCTTTTCTTCATATACATACATATATGCCTTATACTTTCAGTTAGTGAACCCAGTAGATTTTATTGTTACTATTTTAATTTTTTTATCTTTTGTTTTTACCTCTGAATTATTTTTAACCTACCATCATCCTACTAAACCTTCTCTTGTGGCCAAGGAAAATGACACAAAACCAAAATACATTTCATTCAAATCTAACAGCATATATAACATTCCATACCCATAGTCCCCCACCACTCCAATGAAAAGAGAAAAATTCATTTTCCCTTTTCCTTCTGGGCCTAAGATTGATTTTTCTAGTTACATGCTTTTCAGTTAAGTCAATTTTTAAATGAAATAACTTTTTGATGTATCTTTCTGCACACTGGAACTCTCCCTTCTCCCTGGGGGAAATATGTTCATGAAAACACTAATATTTAGCATAGGCTGATGTTGTCATATGGTTTATCCCAACACTACATACAAAAGGCAATATCAGTCTATACTGAGGCTTCCACCTTACATAGAAGGGGGAGAGGAAAAGCTGAACTGCCCAAAGCCATTTCTATTCTAGTCTTGAGTATCAACAGGAAGACCACATTTTCCACAGAATGACACAGTGCAACTTGCTCATTGATTCTCCAGAAAGCCAATGTTCACTTGTGTTTAAATTATCCCCAAGTTAGTCATAGCTTTTCTGTGTCAAAAAACAGTGAACCAACAGTACCTATTGTACTCTAAATGAAGAACTAATTATTTATAAATAGCTAGAAAAAAGTATCAGAGTCCCAGTGGTATGAAATTCATTGCCACATGAGTCATCTTGCAGAATGCCTAGAAGAACCTATTGTGTTGCCTTGAGGCTAAATTCATGATTTGAGTGGCATTATTAAACAAAGTACTTTGGAACTTGGAGTTTTCCTCTTGAACCTACATGTATTGAGTTGACCTAATGCTGAAATTGAATTGGTTCTTCTTTTAAATATTCCCAGGGAACACATTCCTATTTTTCATAATAGATGTAAAGACTTAAAATGTATATCCCTCCAAAGACACAACTAGCTAAGAAGATTTTAGTAATGATTTCTTTGAAAAATGTAAAGACTATCTCATACTTGTTAAATGGTGGAATATGTGATTTTTCTCTCATTTAAAGGTATAGTCATCCCTTTAATGAATGGATTAAACCAAAGTTGTTCAGTTCAGATGTCCTGATAGTGGTAGCTTGGGCTTTGTAGCACATGTATCAAAATAATGATCTGAATTGATACTACTCCCATAATTACATTGATTCTTCACTAATGGCTATAACTGGTGACATTTCCCTTGATCTCTGAACAGAATAAGTTATAAAACACATGCTCCACTTTTATATTAACATGTTGCATTCTCATCACTTCCCTCTGTTACTCCCTGAGGGCTTGATTTAGAACAAGTGTCTGATTTAATGGGGAGAAAAGATGAAACAACAAAGACAGCAGTTCAGAGTGTTTCTAATGTAGAAGAAGGTGTTTCTCTTTCATTATCTTGCTAAGAATTCCTTGTTTTACTTTTTAGCAGTTTGCATAAGAGATATGGCTTAAGGCAATACTCATTGCCAAAATTATTTTAAGATTTCTCTCTCTTCTTTCATTCATGTCTTAGAATGGGTGTCCATGTGTCTGTGTGGCGTGCTGAATGGATGCCAACGTGTGATTCTTCAAAGTTCACAGCACGCTGATAGATGTAGAGGAGAGTTCAGTTCAGTTTAAAGAAGGAAGAAAAAGGGCAGAAAAACCTTAGACACTGACCTTTTCTATCTCTAAATTCTAAAGGATTATTCAAAATTAATCCTAAACTCCCTCTAGCCTTTCCCCCGTTCCATTGTTTGCCATCTATGATGGCAAAAAAAAATAATTTGCTCAGGTCCAAGGATAGCACAGTTATTGCAGTCCATGTGAAACAAAGGCCAGTTCTTGAAATTGGGGCAAAGTTTCAATCCATTCTTGTATTTTGATAACAGAATTTTATAGAGCAGTGATAACACCTGGACTGAATGAGCTTGTCATTAATGCTCTCTAGGTGTCTATCAGGTTGCTAAAATGCATCTACGGATGACACTGAAATGCCTCAAGAGTGAAGACAAGACTAGTCTTCCTATATACAGTAAGGAATCATATCTAAGATACGGATACTTCCCGAGACCTACCTTAGATGGTTGAAATCACAGCTATAAGCAAACACCTGCTGACCCCATATATAATATTTCTTGTACATATAATAAAGTTTGAGTAATAAATTAAATACACCATAAGATATTACCAAATGTTAGAGTAATAATAGATTATTGATATAATTTAATATTAATATAATTAATATAATAATAAATTATCATATAATTCTGTATAGTAGTCCTCTTTTATCTGTAGGGGATATGCCTCAAGATGCTCCCTGAATGGCTGAAAGCATGGACAGTTCTCACTTTAGCTTTTAACACTATGTTAACTTGACCATATAGTACTGTGTTCTCTCCCTGCTCCTGCCCTTCAGCTCAGCAGCCTTTCCCTGCCTCAGTCACACACACACACACACACACACACACACACACACACGCCTCCAAGCTAAAGCAGAAGAACTGACACGTGAAGAGAATGCTACCGTAGGCAGACTACTGTCACGAATGGATCTTGGTGCCCTGTGCCAACTACCTCCTTTATCCAGCAGCAGCTCCCTTCCTGCCTCTGTCTTTACCCTGGAATGATTCTGTGTAACTGAATCCGTAGAGAATGAAACCATGGGTCGGGGTAGGGGATGGGGGTGGGAAGGTAACTGTACTTTGTCAGTGACTACATGAATAAACACACTGTCATAACACATGTTATTCTGGGTCTATATGTGGCATTGCTATTTCACTTACTTTGACTCATCTAACACAGTTACATGAATAGAAAATTCAAAAAACACAGAAAAAAAAAAAGCAGAATCCAATAGTACTCTCAGACTGGTTTCAACTTGTGAGTACTAAATAAGACAAAATATAATTAAGATCCTGTGACAAACTCATGTTTTCAGGTGGGTTCAATGGTATCTGTACCCTATAACTAATCAATGGAAAAATGAGAGTCAAGAATGAAGAAACTGTATTTATTACGCCTGTTAAATATTTCTCTTGGAATGCGGAGGAGGAAAGGAGTGGCAGGAAAGAGAGTAACAGATTTACATTATGAGAGTCCTTCCATCTATCCTCAACCTTAAATGGAAGAGAAAAATTGACAAAAGTGGAAATGGAAGAACTGAATATTTTTCTTCATAGTTGGTATATAGCACAGAGAAAACTCTAGATGATTCTATGTCCTTATTAAATCCTAATTACAGTTATAGCTCAGGCTTAAAGGTAGAGCATTGCAAATGCAACATAAATTTTTAAAGAGTTTTATATGCATTTTTTACTTCAGCAAAACAAAGTTTATACTGTTTGCAACCCTGAAAGTTAAGCTGAATATCAGTATTATGTTTATATGTAATACAAGTTTTGAAGAAGATTATTAAATATTTTAAAAACAAAAAATTCTTTCCCTCTTAACACAGTCTTAGTAAAATTATGATACTTTTTATGTTAAGTTTAATAGTATCTTTAGATTCATTTATTTGACACATTTTAGCACATATATGCAAAGCTCTTATTTATTTGTTGGCAGAGAAGGGATAATTGATATAATAACCATAATCAACCTTTCTATAATCAAAAAATCAATGAGTATTTTCTGTTTCCTGAACTCTATCTTGCTGCTCCTGAAATTCTCACTGACTGCCCCATCTAACTGGAAAATTCTCACTCTTTGCCTCTGCCTCTTGGCCTTCCTGGCTTCCTTCAAATTGCAGCTAAAATTCACCTCTTACAGGAAGCTTTTCCAGATCTCTCGTAATTCTAGTGCCTTCCCTCTTTTAATTATTTCCTATTTTTCCTATATATAACTAATTTCAACATAGTTATTTCAATGTTGTCTTTCCCAATGGGTTGTGAGCTCCTTGATAGCAGGGACAGGCTTTTTACATTTTTGTCACCAGCACTTAACTCCATACTTAGCACTATGACACAGACTAAAATCTCTGTCCTCAAAGAACTCACATTCTGTCTGGAAAGACACACATACATGGTTATGAACAAAATAGGTACAAGGTTGTTTTGTTTTTGTTGATAAGGAATTTATTAGCCCTTAGAGAGATAAGAAAAGTCTTCATGGGCAAGATGGTTCCTGAGCTGAGTCTTGAAGGAAACAACATTCTAAAAGCTAAAAATGAGGAAGGAGAATATTCTATGCATGGAGAGAGTCAGTGCAAAATTAGGAGCTAGAGTACTGTATATGAGGAGAAAGCCAATGTAAATGGACTGCATAGGACATGAAGATGAAAAGTGTGTAAGAAGACTGGCAAGTTAAGTTGGAACCAGCTTATGCAGAGTTTTGAATTACAAACAGAGATATTTATTTTATATCCTAATGGGGAAAGAGAGAAACAGCATGGTTACATGTATCCTACAGGAAAATAACTTTGTCAGCTTTATGGATAATGGACTAGAGTTGATTTAACAAATAAATAAAAAATAAATGATGAACAATAAATAAAAATTATTTACTCTATAACCACTATTTATTATGTGTCTATATATTATAAAGACAACTTTATATAATTCATTATAATTATATGTGTATTATATTTATTATTTTATTATTGTTGTTAGGCTAGATAAACCGGGACTTGAAAACTGGCCCTCTAGCCTTTATGTTACACTGTTCCACATCAAATACTACTTATGATAACTAGTATTAGACATGGAAGGCAACCTAAGAAAGGCCTGTCCATTTAGGTCAGTGGTTCCCAAACTTTTTTGGCCTACTGTCCCTTTTCAAAAAAAATATTACTTATCCCCCAGAAATTATTTTTTTTTAATTTTAGTAGCAATTAATAGGAAAGATAAATGCACCTGTGGCCATCATCGCCTCTCTAGATCACTGCAGCACCCACTAGGGGGTGGTAGCACCCACTATGGGAATCACTGATTTAGGGTTTTGAATTTGTGAATTTTTTACCTTATATATGATATGTTATCACCAAATATAATAATAATGTTATATATAATTATTGGTAATGTAGATATTATAATATCTCAGATCCTATTCCCAATATCCACAACTAATAAGTACTTTTATAGTGGAGCAATTTGAATAAGAAGATTTGAACTCAGATCTTCCTAACTCCAAGCCTAGCACTTTATCGACTATATCACTTTGCTCTTTCAATTAATTTCTAAGGTGTATTCCAGTTTTAAATTCTATTGAAATGTGATCATCATAACTTGGAATATGTCCTTACAACTCTTTCCAGCATGAGATAAGAGCATCAGGACAACAGTAGAAATAATTTTTAGAAGAATAATTAATAAACTTTTCCTCCTCTTCCCCCAATTAAAAAAAGATGAAGTAAATATGCATAGTCAAGTAAATTAATTTCACACATTGGCCATGTTAAGAAATGTATGTTTTATTCTGCATCTTAAATTCATCAACTCTTTTTCAGGATGGAAGTAGTATATTTTATTATCTTTCTGAAATTGTATTGTTTGATCTATTTTTATTCTGAAATCAAAGTTGTCTGTCTTGACATTGTTGTCATCGCATAAATGGTTTTCCTGACTCTTCACACTTTACTCTGCATCAGTTCATTTAAATTTTTCTGAGTTTTTTTGAACCCATCCATTCTGTCATTTCTTATGACACATATTCTGTATGTTTATATAACATGATTCATTCAGACATTACCCAAGAGTGAAGCACCTCATTAGTTTCAAGTCACCAATAAAAGAGTTGCTTTAATTTAAAACATTTTTAACAATAGGTTCCTTTCCTCTTTCTTAATTTCTTTGAGAGACATAGATCAGACCTGTTATTTATCAAGGTTTCCACAGTGTTTCCCTGTAGACATTTTCTAGAGCAAAGTAAAAGGACCTTTGGAAATTTTTCTGTAAAGGTAAGTTTTATAAAATCCAGAATGTCTTTTGGTTCTACATCTCATTAGGAGATTGTAGAGTAATGCAGATCCAGCTTGATTATAATAACCATCTTAAGATAATGCCATGTTAAATTAGCATACTCAATCTCTATTTTGTAAGTAGATTTGTTTTATTTTTAGTTCTTCATTGAAGCCAAGAATCTAAATGAAAAGAGGCCCTTTACATTAGTGTTTAGGGCCAGAGAGAAGTCTACTGACAATTTCTCCTCTTCATTCAGATGCTCTTAGGCAAAGTTTTTAATACCTATGGGAGGAAACTTTAAATAAAGCACTACATGTTGTCACTGGTCTGCATTGGCAAAGAATATTTTTATACTTTAAAAGAAAAAAATTGATATGCCTTTTTTTAGTCAAACAAGTATTTATTTATTTTTAATTTTTTTAATTTTTATTTTTTCCAGATTACATTTTAATATTTGTTTTCTGATTTTTTGCATTATGTTTTCTCCCTCCCTCCTACCTCTCTTCCCACCCCAAAATAGAAGTTAATATGATATAAGTTGTATATACATATCTTTTCATTTAATATATATTTTCCTGTTCATCATGTTGTAAAATGTATTACTCACACTAAAGAAAAATTCATAGAGGAAACGAAGAATGATATCTTTCAATCTGCATTTGATTCTGTCTGCTCCTAAAAGGTGATGTATCCTTTTTCATCATGAGTCACTTGGAATTGTCCTGGATCCTTGCCTTGTTGATGATAATAGTAAAATCGTTCACAGTTGATCATCATACTCTATTGTTGTTTCTATATGCAGTGTTCTATTGTTTCTGCTCACTTAACTTTGCATCACTTAATATAAGTCTTTACATGTTTTGGAGGGATCACTTTGTTTGTTATTTCTTATGGCACATTAGTATTTCATTATGTTCAGCTACCACAGCTTGTTCAGCCATTCCCCATTAGCAGACATAACTTCAGTTTCCAGTTCTTTGCTATCACAAAAAGAGCTGCTATAAATATTTTAGAATATATGGTTACTTTTCCTTTTTCCCCTAATTACATTAAACCTAATAGTCTGCTGGATCAAAAGATAGACACAGCTTTATAACTCTTTGAGTATATTTCCACATTGTTCTTCAAAATGGTTGGATTCAATTATAGTTCCACCAATAATATATTAATGTCCCCATTTTTCTATATCCCATCCAACATTTGTAATTTTGCCTATTTTCATTTTAGCCAATATGAAATACTGTGAGATGTCTCAGAGTTGTTTTGATTCATATTTCTTTAATCAATAATGAATTAGAGCAATTTTCATATATATTTAATTTGTTCATCCAAAAACCATCTGTTCATATCTTTTGACCATTTATCAATTGAGGAATAACAAATATTCTTATGTATTTGACAGTTATTTATTTTATGCATGAGACCTCTGAGATATTGTCTATAAATTTTCCTCAATTTATTGTTTTCCTAATTTATAATTTTCCTTCTAATCTTGGCTGCATTAGTTTTATTTGTACAAAAACTTTTTCATTTAATGTATTCAAAATGATCCATTTTACATTTAACAATGCTTTTTATCTCTTTTTTATCCATAAGTTCTTCTTTCTATAAATCTGATATGTAATATGTTCCATGTTCTTCTAATTCGGATATGCTTTTAAAAGAAGTACAAAGTCAAAAATCAAATAGAAATCCTCTGATTTATTGGATGAACCCTTTTTCTTCCAAAAAGGTGTAAGGAATGACTTCCAGATGCAACTCATCTATGACCTTTAGTCTTAAAGAGTTGCCTAAGACATTGAGATTAATGACTTATTCAGTGCCACACAAATTATTGTTTAAGAAGCCAGACTAGAACCCTGAATTGAAGACTAGCCCTCTAACCTTTGTGCCATACTATCTCATTAAATCCTTCTTATAGTGACTTAGTATTAATTGTGGAAAACAGCTAAAGGAAAGCTTCCAAGAGGGCCCATTTGTGCTTTTGAACTTCTGGATTATTTTTTAACCTTATATGTGATATATATATATATGTATACATACATATGTAAACATATATGTATATAAAACAGTGATATTCAGAGCAGTAGACTTTAATCTCTTCTACTTAGAGTTATAGGCAGCTAAGTGGCACAGAGCATAGGGTGCTGGGCCTCATCTTTCTAAGTTCAAATCTGGCCTCAGACTAGCTCTGTCACTCTGGGCAAGTCACTTTGCCATGTTTGCCTCAGTTCCTCATTATAAAGTGACTTAGAAAAGGAAATGGGAAACTGCTCCAGTATCTTTACCAAGAAAATCTCAAATAGGGTTACAAATTGTCAAACACAAATGAAATTACCAAACAACTTGGAGCCAAGTAGAGATTGCCAAGTCCAACTTCTTTATTTAAAAAAAAAAGTTGGCATATTGGTATCTTTTGGTTTTAGATTACCCTGTGATTCCTAATGTTTCCCTTCTCCATCCATCCCCCAGAGATTCTTTAAAGTAAAGAATAAAAGGAAGGGAAATACTTTGGAAAACTAACCAATGTATCAAGAATGTCTGGCATTATTTGCAGTATTCTACCATCATTGATCTCAATCTCTATAAAGTTATTGTAGGGCATTGGAGGTGTGGTGAGGTGATAAGTGGGGGAGGACTTTTTCTTTTTTTTTTGATATTTAAATTTATTTTTTAGAAAAAAATTTTTCCATGGTTACATGATTCATGTTCTTACTCTCTCCCCTCTTCCCCCATAGCTGTCACGCATTTCCACTGGTTTCTTCATGTGTCATCAATCAAGACCTATTTCCATATTATTGAGAGTTGTACTAGGATGGTCATTTAGAGTTTACTTCCCAAATCATGTCCGTGTCAACCCATGTGTTCAAGCAGTTGTTTTTCTTCTGTATTTCCACTCCATGTCTAGGCAAGTTAACAGCAAACTACAGCCCAACAAACCACTAGCAAGGATCCTAGCCCTGATACATGCCAGCCACAAGTCTCAGACAACTGAATCAGTAGAAGTAACTTCTTAAGCCCAAAGGTGGTAATGAGGTCAGGCAACTGTCAGAATATTACAGAAGTACTTCTGCTGGCATGGGTGTAGCACTTTGTTGCATTGCATAAATGTAGATCTGGGTCACAGTCCTGAACTTCATTTAAACTAAAAGTCAAGTTAAATTAAAAGTAAAAAATAGGCAGGAAAGTAAGGAAGTAACAAGAATAACTAAAAGAATCCAATCATATAAAGTTATTAAGATGACAAGGAAGAAGACAACATAAACAAACATAAACTTGGAAGAAGACAACAAAGTCAAAACTGCATCATGCAAAGACTCAAAGAAAAAAATTGTTAATTGGTTTCAGGCCCAAAAAGAATCCCTTGAACAACTCTAAAGGAGTTTTAAAAATCAAATAATAGATATAGAGGGAAATTTTTTTAAAGAAATAAGAATGATACAAGAAAATTATGAAAAAAGAATCAACAGGTTAGTAAAGGAGGCACAAAACAATACTGAAGAGTAACACCTTAAAAAAAATAGACCAAATGTTAAAAGACACACAAAAATCCATTAAAGAGAAGATCTTATGAAGCAGAATTGGCCAAATGGAAAAGGAGGCTTAAAAACACATTGAAAAAAAATTCTTAAAAATTGGAATTGAGCATATTTCACTGTGAGTTCATCAGAATTCTTAAGTCTTTAAGAATTGTTTATCTTTACAATGTTGTTATTACATACATTATTCTCCTGTTTCTCTGTACTTCATTCTGCATTATTTCATTTAAAGTTTTCCAAAACCTTTCATTAAACTATCTCCTTCATAATTTCTTAGTATAACATTTTTTAGTATTTTGTCGTTGTTGATAATTCTATTTACATTGTTATAGCCACCATGTGTTTCATTTTCCTTGTTCTGTTTACTTAACATTTCTTTTGGCCATGTCTTTTCATGCTTCAGTATATTTATCATACTCATCTTTTCTTCTACTACATTCATATTTTTTAATTGTTTAGTATTTTATCAGATTGAGGACACTGACTTTCTACTTCTTTTTTATTACAAAAATGTTTTCTAAAATATTTTGGTACATATAGAACATTTATTTTTGTCACTGATCTTCTTCAGATGTGTGCCAGTCAGTGGAATATCTGGATTATATAGTATGGACATTTTTGTGACTTTCTTTATATAATTCCCAATTGCTTTCCAGACTGGTTAGTACAATTCACTATTCTACCAATAAAACATAAGTATAACTATCTTATCTGCTTAACATTCATTATCTCCTTTTTTTTCCTAATTGTTGCCTGCAGGGGTTGAAATTTCAGAATTATTTTACATTTTTCTCAGTTATTGAGAACATTTTGGTATATGATTATTATTAATTTTAGTTCTTTTGAATCTATTTATTGATACATATAAATGCTGATAATTTGTGTGAATTCATTTTAAGTTCTATTATTTTACTAGTTATTATTTCAATTAATTTTAGTTGATTCTGTATATTCTTTTAGGTATACCATTATATCATCTACTAAACCAATCATTTTATATATATATATATATATATATATATATATAGAGAGAGAGAGAGAGAGAGAGAGAGAGAGAGAGAGAGCTTGTTCCATCAATTTCTTATTTTTGTTTTATTGCTATAGCCATCATTTCTACTACTAAAGTTAAAAAGAAATATTCTCAGTAGATATTTGTATTTTACCTCTGATTTTATTAGAAAGAATTCTAGTTTATTGCTGTTATATAAACTGCTACCTCTTGATTTTAAAATATTTTATCATTTTTAAGGTCAAGTCCATTAATTCTTTTGTTTTCTAGTGTTCTTTAAAAAATAAGTATTATATTTTGTCAAAATAATTTTCTGCATCTATTTATAAAATCATATGATTTTTTTTTGCTTCTGACATTTATATAGTTCATTTTTTATGGTTTTACAAACTAATCTTACATTCCTAAAATAAACACAACTTATGATATATAACCTGTTTATAAATAAAACCATGTAATATCTTTTTTTTAGCCTCCTCCATTTTACTTAACATTTTTGCATCAGCATTCAATACATATATTCAGTCTATAGGTTTCTTTTTCTATCTCAACACTCCTTGGTTTATGCATTCAGTTATATAGACATATATATGCATTTGTATATGTAATAGAAGTAATGTAGTAACATTCCTCTTTTGCTCCTTTTGTAAACACTTTATATAATATTAGATTCACAAGTCAAACATTCAATAAAAAATTAATTCTAATGTTACATAAAGTCCTGAATTGTTTTTTTTTCCTTTTGAAGTTCACTTACAGGCAAGTTCAATTTTGTCTTCTGAAATTAATTTTTAAAATTCTCTATTTCTTTAGATAATTCTCTACTTTTAAAATGTATTTAAGCATTTTATAATTTTAGCAAATATTCACTTATGTTATTTAAGTTGTAAGTTTTGACATATAGTTGGGCAAATTTGTTTCTAATTATATTTCTTCATATCTCTTGACCATTTATTCACACAATGGATAAATGGTCAAGAGATATGCATTTTTGATTGTTGCGTACATATTTTTATTGTCAGACCCTTATCAGAGATGTCTGATAAAAAATATATATCTTTGTCCACTGCTTCTCTTCTTATCCTAGTTACATTCATTTTCCCTACAAAATCTTTTTCATTTCCATGTAATCAAACTTATCTATTTTATCTCCATAACTGCCTCTAGCCCTCATTTAGTTAAAAATTTATCCCCTAGCCACAACTGTGAATGGTATATGAGCTACTTCTCTTTAATAGTATGATCTTTAATATTCAGGTCACATATCCATTATATTGAAATTAGGTATAAATTTTTTCCCATCCAAGTTTATGGATTCCCTGCTGTTTTAATTCTAAGTTAAGAACCACTGGTTTAAATAATGTCAGAGTATCTATATAGCTCTAGCATGTTAGTATTAAGAGTCATATTGTAGGGACAGAGCTCTGGATTTAAAGTTAGAGAAACCTCTGGTATGACTTACTATCTGTATGACCAAGAGCATATATCACTTAACCTCTCTGGTCCTGAGTTGCCTTATCTGTTCAATAAATATTGGACAAGATAACCTCAGAGATTTCTTCCAGTCCTAAATCCACTATCATAGGATTGCATTGTTGTATTCAGACTGGTGAGAATAGCTGAGAGATGTTTGGTAGCTTTTGTTGGATTCATTTGTTAGATAAGTTCTTGTGTTAATCAAGGAAGTAGTGTCAGTTAAAATTCTGGTCCTTTAGCAGAAACAATAGAATTAATGTCATTTCATTTTTTTTTATTTGAAAACTAAACTAAATTGAAAACTAACTGAAACTAAAGCCAATTTCCAAAAAACGTCTTCCCTTCCTCCATAAAAGGAATTGTTTGGCTGTTTTAGAAATTTCCACAAACTTATGTTGCCTAGGATTGTCTGACCACCTTTAGCTTCATGCTTATTGAGCCTGCCTGCACAGTGTTATTGTGGGCAAATAGTAAATATGGTCTGTGATCCTATAATCAGTTTACATTATGTAAGTTGTGTGTAAAAGACTTTTAAAGAAAAAGCAGTATGGGCTAGAGTCAAAGGAGCTGGGATCAAATCCAGGCCTGACATAAGCTGTATCACTATGTATTGACCAATCACTTGACCATCCTCACCTCAGTTTCCAGATTTGCAAAATTGAAATAATAATACCTGTAGCACTTATCTTGCAGAGTTTTTGAATGGCTTAAATGAGATATTTTAGGGTAAGCACTTTGATAAGCCTTTAAGGACACCATGTAAATATAAAACTTCATTATATTAGAACCAAGCATGTCAGTTGATATATTTTTAGATAAAGAAAATTAATTTGCTAAAAAATTTTTCCAAAATACTCAAAACAAAAAGTGCAAAATGAGATTCCTAAATAAATGATCACAAGAAATTATATTTTATAAATGTTGTAAACCATCCCTTTCTCCTTTTTGTGCAAATACATTTTAAATATAAATAATTACAAGCAAATATAATTTAACTTTGATATTGAAAGAAATTATCTTAATATATATTTTTCCTTATCTTGTGGATTAAAAACGTGTGTATCTACTGCATCAACTGATGTATCTTAGTTCTTTGATGTATTCTTAAATTCTGACCCTTTTTAAAACTTTAGTAAGACTCATGAAACATTCTGAACAAAATCTGTTGTTAATATGTAAGTCAGGCATAACAATTGGCTATTGTTTTGATGTATTATGAGTATTTCCTTTGATTAGATTATAAACTCCCTGAAGGAAGGAATACCTCCTATCCTCATATGTTCCCAAGTACCCAGTAAAAATGCCTTATATAATGTAGACATTTAATCACAATATTTGAATAAATAAACAAATTTTACAGTGTTAGAAAAGATTTGCTTGGAGAAAAAGTAAGCAGTGGATGAATTCCCTGCACACAAGTTAAGGCCTTCTTAGTGTACCAGTTAATCTGAGGAACAATGAAAAAACAGAACAGTTTGGTTTCAGAAAGAAAGGATTGGAAAGAGTCTTTGGAGACAAGGAGAGTAGTAGGAAGAAGACTAATTCAGAAACCTGTGATCTGAGAAATGGACATGGTTGATGGTGTATGTCAGGAGTTGAGTTGAATTTAATTTAACAAATGTTTCTTAATTCCTTTTTTGCCTATCTTTAAGTTAGACCCTGGGAGAAAAAAAAAAGAAGATAATTTCAAGTTGCATGGAAAGTACATGTTTTTAAACCTAGTACAGTATTTACCCTAATAATTTATCATCATGGATCTGTACTGTTTCCTTAAAAAAAATTATAAGCAGTAGCCCCAGGCTGTGCTGCTTAAAATGAGTACATTTGCTGTCCTTTTTATAGAATACCATATGTAGCATTTTGGAGGGAAGATGGGGGAAAAAACCCACCATCACTGAAAATAAACAGAGATTTCTCTTCAAGCAATTGTCTTTGGAAGGCAACACATTTAACAGAGAAACTAGCATATTTTTTTTTTGAGGGGGGTTAATTTGACCTTTTGCCTTCTTTTGATGATTCCTCCATTTTTATCTGTGAAGGCTATCACATCTTATAGGCATCCATTGAATAGTATATACATGTTTTACTAAAGATAATTTTTTCTCCTCCTTATTGTTCTGGTATAATCCAGTCATGAGCCAGAGCAAGGTGATTAACTTGTCTCTACTCTTATTTTCTCACCCAAGGTCAGGACAAGAGGATATTGGGAACTGAGGAATTAAATTTGACCTGTAGAAGGTTTTCAAGCTGTTGTTTTTAAAGCTGGACAGTCGTCTTCTACTTTCTCATTTTATTTTTAATGTTTATATTTTTACTTTTCACATTACATTTTCCATATGTCTTTTATTGTCCCTTTCCCTTTCTCTCTTCCAAATAACAAAGAGGAAAAAAGAGAAAGAGTGCTCTCTTATTTATCTTCTTTGAAGCCAAATTTAACTATTGTAATTTCTCAGCATCCATTTTATTTTTTTCTTTCCATTTACATCATTGTAATCATATGTATATACTGTTTCCTGTTTGTATTTATTTCACTTTGCATCATTTTATGTCCACCCCTGTTTGTTTGTATTCATCACATTATTATGGTATCCATTGCTTTCATATTCCACAAATTGCTTGACCATTTTCCAGGTAACGATCATCTTTTTGTTTTAAGCAATTCTTTGCTACCATGAAATTATTTTTAGATACTTTGATGTATATAGAACCTTTCTTTTTGCAGTCCTTTTTATACATGTAGTGAATATGTAGCAACAGAATTTCTGTTATAACAGTAAGATTTCTTTAAAAACATAATATGTGGGAGCATCTAAGAGGCTCCATAGATTAAGAGCCAGGCCTAGATATAGGAGGTCCTAGATTTAAATCTGGCCCCAGACTCTTCCTAGCTGTGTGATCTTGGGAAAGTCTTAACACTCATTGCCTAGACTTTACCACTCTTCTGCCTTAGAACAAATACATGGTATTGATTCTAATATGGATTGTAAGGGTTAAAAAATAAAATATATTTCCATTTCTCTGGGATGATTTATCTATGATATGCTAATTGAATATTGACCAGTGCTCTATCCGTTCCCAAACACAGTATTTGATTCCCACGGAATTGATTCCAAGATAGATTTGATGATTTCATAATGGGTGGTAGATATAATACAGATAATATAATAGAGATAAATAAGGCTTTCAAATGAAATTAAATGAATAATAATAATAATAATAATCATTCTTCTTTCTTCTAAATTTTGCCATACCTGTTTCCCACTCTATTGGTACAGGTTTGAACAAGTAACTTCTCCTACATAATAAAAACTCCAGTAGCTTCATTGAAGATATTATCACCCATTACCAAACAGGATCCTATTTGACTTTTAAAGCCCTTCACAATCAGATCCCTCTCACTATTCCAATCTACTGACATTTTGGTGTGTTCCATGTACAGTAGGACTTAATGACACTGACTTTCTTGATGTTTGTTGGACATAACACTCCATTTCCAGACTTTCTTTTTACTGCCTATTCTCCCTCTTCACCTTAGTCTTCCTTCAAGACTCACCCCAAATCCTATCTTCAAAAAGTCTTTCTCAAATTCTCTCTCTCAGCCTCCCTCCACTGCTAGTGCCTTCCTTCTGAGATTGCCTCTCACTTATGCTATATTTAATATGTATATATTTGTGTGTGACCATTTTTATATCATGTAATTACTTATTAGTTTAATTCATTTATATTGTACATATTATATGCACATAATTGTTTGCCATATTTATTCTTCCAATAGAATGTGAGCTCCAGACACTTTTTTTCCCCCCTTTCCTTGCATCTCCAGTGCTTAGCACAGTGCCTGGCATGTTATAAGGGTTTAATAAATACTTGTTTCCTGATTAATACTTGGTCAAAAGAATTAGCCATAGAAAGAACTGTGAAATTAGCAAACCTGGTTTTATTTTCTTCTCCAGACTATTTTTTCTGTCTGACCGTTCTTTCTGACCCTCACCTCTCAGCATCCTGCCTGCTTCCAGTCACCAAAAGTCTAATGTCCCTATACCCCAAGACTTCTTTGCTTGGTATTGTTCTCAGTCCTTTGCAACAAATGCCCCCATCCATCACTCTTACAAAGAAATATAACTGATTAAGCAGAGATTAAAATTGATCATTCCCCAAAGCATTAGTATTTTAAGAGGATCAATGTCCTAACCCTAAAGCTCATAGAGAGCATTTTCATCTCTTCTCTGTGTATCTTCTAGGATCACTTTAAAGGCTCTCTTTCCTAATTTATATAGTGGGCTAACTGTACCTATTTTGCAGGGTTATAATTAAAACATTGTAAGCTATAAATTGCTGTTTAAGGAAATGTGATTTATTATTAAAAATAAGTATCAGTTTATTCTTAATAAAAGAAATAACATTTGAGAACTTTTCCAAAGATGTGTAAAAATAAATGTCTTGCCCATTTTTTCACTTCTATCATATTAAAAACACATTTTGTCGACAAGTTACTTCTATCTCTAATGTTAACTTTTGTTGTGTATGTACGGCCAGTATATAAGACAATTCTTCGCCATTAGCAGATGCTGGTAGACTGTGAGATTTTAATTTGCAGCTGGTATCTAAGGATGTTATGGAGTGATGTATCATATTTAGAAGGGAAAAAAGAGGGGAAAAGAGGCGGAGGAGATTTTTCCATATGGTGAAGGTTCTCATTAAAATCAATTGTAAACTTTGCTAATGGCTGGGTTAACATCATTTGGAAATCATTGTAAATATCAGCTGCATCTAAATTCAGCATTTGAAATTTTCTTATTGAAAGCCTATATAGTTTTCTGTGTGTTTTCAAGGGAGCCTTATTCATTTAGAGTTGTTTGAAAATCTGATCAGAAAGATGATCTACCCAGAAATTTAGTGATTTGAAATAGAATAGTAGTCTATATGATCTCATAGTTCTCTTTAATAGTATAGGTTTTTTTTAAATGCAACATATGTACAATGTATATATGTGTGTATCTATAATATTTGTTTGCATGCATGTAAACTGAAGAAACTCTGTGCTGATCTGGAATAGCAGATGTTCAATGAATTTTAGTTTGCATAAAGTTGGTTTTGGCCAAGAATACCCATTACGACTTCTGTGAAAACACTGGGTTGGTTGGTGTGTTGCTATCATCCATTACAATGAAGAGGCATCCATCCCCATGGAAGATACCTCTCTATGCATCATGCTCTGGATGTGTGTGTGTGTGTGTGTGTGTGTGTGTGTGTGTGTGTGTGTGTACTACCTCCTCTCTTTACCAAAAGACACCTCTACTACCAGATTCCCAAACTTAAAAATGAGGCAATCCACCTGAAGATAAATAGTATTTGTTTTTGGCAACCGCTAACATAGATTTGGACACTGCTCCCACTCAGTCTTTGTTGTATGGTAGATAAGTAGCATTAACGTCGTTCCTTAGCCTGTAGATTATCCATTTCCATTATAGGATGAAAGTAATAGAGATTTTCTACTCAGTCCAACAAACACTTATTAAGTCACTAGTATATTCAAGGCATTGGTCTAGGCACTGGGGATATGGAGAGGAAAATAAAAAATCCCTGCCCTAAGAAAGCTTAAATTCTTCTAGGCTAAGAGAATACAATAAGTTCACCAGAAAATAAATACAAAAACAACCATATGCAAAATAGAATGCTAGCAAATGATGGAGTGCAAGGAAAAATCAAAAATCCTATTGTAGTAGGTGGCCCTAGAGCCGAACTTTGAACTAAGTATTCTATGAGGCAAAATTGAGATGAGATACAGAAAACTATTTGTGTGAAGGCCTGCAATTAGGAAGCAGACTGACATGTAAGAGGAACACCTAGCAGGCCTGCTGGATTTACAAGAAGAGTGAAGGAAGGATAATAATGAGAAATGTATACAAAGTAAGTAGGATCCAGATTTTGAATGCTCTAAATGGTAAACTGGGGATTTTGGTTTTAGGGATGAAAGTTGTAAATCAGCAAAATGACATATCAAATTAAACAGGGGCTTCTTTTTAAATATAGGATGACCTCTTAATTGTGAAATGGCAAAAGAGTTGATGGTAGATGCCCCACCACAAAAGTAACGTTACTGTACAATCCTTGATACTTCTTAAGTATAAAAATTGTTTTAACTTAACTTGGATTCCAGGAACTGTATTTTAAAAAATATTTTAACAACTGGATTTTAATATAATTTTTTTCCTTTAATATCATGCATTTTACTTCACTCACTTAAAAGCATCCTTCTGAGAATCAGTCCATAAGCTTCACGAAACTGGCAAAAATGTCTATGACTCAAAAATCATTTATGGAACTCTGCACTAAGCTATATGAAACATCTGCCTAATAAGATCAGATGGGCTTTGGAATATCTTACTAATAAATTATAGCAACATAGTCATCAAATGAAAATCTCTAAAATATTTTAATGTTCACATTAAATAAGCATTGTTATCATGAACAACTTCATTCAACTAATATTTATTAAATGCCTAGTATCTTCCAGGTACTGTACTAATAATAAACACAGGGGATTTGAGTCAGTATATAATAAACTATGTACCATCACGTTATATACTGGATAAATCAAAGATAATCAATAGACAGAAAGTTCTAGCATTAAAGAAGATCAGGAAAACCTTCTTTTAAAAGAATGGATTTTAGCTGTATCTTAAAGGAAACCAGAAATTAGAGATGAGGAGGGAGAGAATTCCATGCATGGTCGATGGCAAGTGAAAATGTCTTTCTCAGCCCTGCAATAGAAAGGAGGTCAGAGTCACTGATTCCCAGAGGATGTAGAGGTGAGTAAGGTTTAAGAAGGCTGGAAAGGTAAGAGGGGGCCAGGTTATGAAGGTGTCTCGATGCCAAATGGAGGACTTTATATTTGATCCTGGAGATCATAAGGATCCACAGAAATTGATTGAATGGAGGTGGAAGAATGACATGGTCAGACCTGTGCTTTAGGAAGATCAATTTGACAGCTGAGTGGAGGATGGACTGGAATGAGGAGAGACTTTAGTCAGGGAGGCCAACCAGCAAGCTATTATTAGTGTATTGTGGGAAGTGATGAGGACCTGCACCAGTGTGGAGGCAGTGTTAGATGAGAGAAGGGGGTGTTATGTGAGAGTTTTTCTGAAGGTAAAATTGACAGAACTTCAATAGCCTTCCTTTGCTGGATATTGGATTATGATGGGAGGAAGTAAGAAAGAGTGAGGTATCAAGCATGACCCCTAGGTTACTAGCCTGGGTGACTAGAAGAATGGTAGTCTTCATAATGATAATAGGGAAGTTAGGAAGAGGTGAGTTTCGGGGGAAAGATAATGAGTTCAGTTGTGGACATGCTGAGTTTAAGATATCTACTGGACATCAATTTGAATTGTCCAAAGGCAACTAGAAATGTTAAACTGGCTGTCAGGAGAGGCTGGGGCTTGAGAAGTAGTTTTGAGAATCATCACCATAGAGATGATATTTTAATCCATGGGAGCTGATAAGAATAAGGAACCTCAGGACAGAGCCCTGGAGAAAACTTAGCACTATTAGCCAACAGGTGGTGAATATGAATAATGGAGAAAGGAATATCCAGCAAAGGAAGACTGAGAAAGACTGATCAAATAAGTAGGAGAACCATTCTGGAGCAGCCTCATAGAAACCCCAAAAGAAGAGAATCTTGAAGATTAAAACAAATAAATTTCAGGTACCTTATATGTACTTTTATGAATTTTCCTAAAATCTCTCAAGTAGTAAGTTGTATTTTGTCTATTGTTCAGCTGCCTAAGCTTGGGCAAGGAGAGATCAACCTGACATGCAAGTTACTTGATAGACTGATTCTAAGAGAGAATTTCATGTGTTTAGTTAAGTCAGTAGAGTTAATCATTCTCATTTCCATTTTATCTCAAACTACTTAAGCATAAGCTGTTTCTTTAGCCACATTCACAAATACAGATTCTTATTTCCTCAGGCTATTGATACAAGAAATTGCAAAGAAATTTTTAGAAAGAGTATCTGATAGAATATGTATCTGAAAATTTTCTATATTCATGATAAGCAGCCTGTAGCAAAGTGGAAGTGGTTCCCTTTATCTGTTTTTCAGAACTGTGAAACTTGCCTTCTGGGAGACTAAAATTTCATAGTAAGCCAAGTAACACCCTTCATCTATGCATTGATTTCTACTTAAATCCTATTCAATGCAAAGTTTGCAATTAAATCCACTTTGTGAGTTCTACATGCTACTGCTAAACATTACTGATATTGGTAAAAATCAGTAAGGGAAGGGTTCCAGACCTGACAATGCTGTTTGAATATTCAACCCATTATTTGGAACTCCATCCAATGACCACTGGTGTTATTTACAATTACTACTCCCAGTTTTTTGTTTGTTTGTTTTTTACTATCACAGGTGTTTGTTATGATAGTTTTGTGAATCAAACTTTTTTTTTAACTCCTCAAATTATCCCTTTATAATGAATGCTGGGTAAAGGATTCACTCATTTAAGCTGACCAGTCTCTGATGGATTGTTCATTTCTATTTCGTGTAATAAGCTCCATCATGTCTAAGGACCAGAAGAATGAGAGGTTAAATAACAGAGTCTATTAAATCACACATTACTAAAGCCTCACTCACATTATGACCCAATTCTACTATAGCCAGCTTATAAAAGATAAAAAAGTAGGTCATCAGATGGAGATGAATTGGGTAACTGGGAAAAATGGTTTCATGAGCAATCATTTTAAAATCTCCTAATGTTGGCTGGGGAAGATTAATTAAATAATTGAAATCAATACTGTTAACTGCCAATTTCTCAGTTAAAGGTGAGCAATATTTATAGCATTTAATATTTAAAGAAGTGAGCTGTTAACCATATATAGTTCATAGATTGTTGGAGTAAAAAAATCTGCCTGTTTATGAAATAAACTGTTCAAAAATTTTATTTTTTAATTTTATTTTAAATTTAATTTAATTTAATTTTGAATTATTTAAAGAATGATTTTCCAGCCTTGGTTGATGTTGACTCTCTACTTAAATGGACACCTACTTAAATGGACCAGTTAGAAAATCAGTTTATCAGCATGGTACTTGTATTTTTCAATTAATTGGAGAGATGCTTTAAAATTTTTTTTTCTTAGACAGAAATACCCTATAATCACAAAATTAAAAATTTGAGGCCATCAAAATGGCATCCATATTAGAAGCATATGAATATGATAGTCACATTAATTCCACATGATTTTCAAATTTTGAAGTAACATATAAAGCCAGTTATTATTTTTGTTACTACTAAAGAATGATAAGATTTTTTAAGTGTCCATTTTTGATCAGCTTGAATATGGCACTAAATATGCCAAGATGATAGGTCTTAGATTTGATGTATTATCTTTAATTTCTCTCATAATCACTAACCACAGCCAAACTCTAGCTAATTGCTTAGGATGAAAACAAAACAAAATTAAAAAAAAAAAAATTTGCGATTAGTTGCGAGGGGGGCGAGTAGATTAAGCTTAGATTGATCAGCCCCAATCTGTCACGACTGCAAGGAAGAAAACTCCAACTCACAGCCTACGACCTACCTGATGGAAGGCTGTGTGGCATCTTCTTTGTGTAAAGAGGATAACATGATGTCATGATTATCTATTTTTATAATGCTCATGACAAATTAGAAACCTGGAGTGGGGTGAGTTTTAGTATTGACTCATATCAACTTTGATCTGTAAACCTACAACTTAACTTTTTTCTGTTTATTAAAGCAGCTCCATTTTCCAAGTTTTGGATACACTGATAGAATAGGTTTTTGTTCCATAAATATAGACTTTGAAATGTGTAATCTAGTTTTTGCCCATGGCAAGTAATAGCAATAGCCCATACTTTTTATAATATGTTAGGGTTTTCCTTAAAAACATTATACAGTGACAATATCATGATCCCCATTTAAAAAGGAGTAATCTATAGTCAAGAAAGTGAAGTGTGAATGTGAAAGTTCACATATCTCTTATACAGAGATAACAAGACCTAAAATCCAACTCTTCTGATTCTAAGTACAGTGTTCTTTTGCTAGTTTCTATTTTTTCCAGATTACATATCGATATAATTTTCAATAATTGTTTTCTGATATTTTGTAATTAAAGTTCTCTCCCTCCCTCCTACCCTTCCTTGTTCTGCAAGATGTTAGAAAATGTAATATTAGTTGTAAAAGAAGACACATCTCACGCTGCAGAAGAATGCATGGTGGAAATAAAGTGAAGAATGGCATGCTTCAATCTGTATTCAGACTTTGTCAGTTCCTTCTACCACTGTAGATAGTCTTTTTTGTCATGTGGTCCTTGGAATAGTCCTGGGTCCTTGCATGATGATAATAAAGTAATTCCCAGTTGATCATTATACTTTACTGCTCTTACTATGGACAACGTTCTCCTGGTTCTTTTCACTTCACTTTGCATCACCTTATATATAAGTCTTTTCAAGTTTGGTTGGTGTGTGTGTGTGTGTGTGTGTGTGTGTGTGTGTGTGTGTGTGTGTGTGATCATCTTGTCATTTCTCATTGTACATTAGAGCTCCTTTACAATCACATACCACAAATTGTTCAGCCTTTCCCCGATTGATTGACATCCCCTCAGTTTCCATTTCTATGCTACCACAAAAAGAGCTGCTTTAAGTATTTTGGTACAAGTAGATCCTTTTCCCCAATCTTTGATCTCTTTGGGATCTAGTAGTGGTACTGCTGGATCAAAAGGTATGCATATGCACAATTTGAGGGCCTTCTGGGCATGGTCCCAAATTGCTCACCAGAATGGCTGGATCAGTTCACAGCTCCACCAGTGAATATGTTAGTGTTATGATATTTTCACATCTCCTCCAACATTTATCATTTTCCTTTTTGGTCACATTAGCCAGTCTGATAGGTATGAGGTGGTACCTCACAGTTGTTTTAATTTGCATTTCTCAAATTAATAATAATTTGGAGCATTTTTTTCATATGACAAGTCTAAGTACAGTGTTATTCAAATTTTATAACATGTTAAGAGCTTTGAAACCCAATATAAATGCTAGATCCAATCATTATTACTCCCTTTGTCCCAGATGAAATATTACTCTGAATTCATTATGTCAATAAAGACCAAATATGCCAGTGAATGGATAAGGGACTGACCCAAAATCAAGAATACTTAGGTTCAGGGTTGACCTCTAATACTTTTTAGTTTCGTTACCCTGTGGAAATCACTTAAACCTTCTGTGTTCTTAGGTAACTCCCAAAGACTGAGTTGCAGAGCTGAAATGCATTGGTAGAAGGGGGTTTCCTCCCTGAGGATTTCCCACATTAATAAAATTACAGGTCTAGTCAAAAACTAAATAGTTTTTACTGATGACAGCACCTCCCATACAAGATATATTATGATACCAAAAACTATTATAGATAGATTAAAACCTTTACCAACTACTTATGTGCCAAGCACTATGCTAAGCTTGGAAGACACACAGAAAAGTAATTAAATCATAATCTGTCCTCAAGGATAAATTATTGGGAAGGTAGAAAAGGGGTAGGGAGTAACATGCTCAGTGGCTCTACAGGAGATATCCAGGAAGTGAAGGGGTTTCAGCAAGTGTATTAACAAATATTTTAGGTCAAGACAACTAGCATTGATTAAATGCCTATTATTGCCAAGCATTTTGCAGGGTATTCCCATTTAATTAATTTCCCTGAAATTTTTCATGTTAATATTAAATACACAAAACTATGGAGCAAAATCTTTTACTGTGAGATCATAAAGCTTTTTTAATTTTTATTTTTTAATAATGAGTTTTCACAACAGTTAAAGTTTTCCATAATCTGACTCTAATCTGGCACATTTACCTTCTTATTTCATATTATTCCCTTTCTAGTATTTTGAATTCCAAATTAGGTTGCTGGTTGTTAAGTGAAAGGATATTCAGTTTTCTATAGTCATGCTTTTGTACAGTTAGCCTAGAAAGTACCCTCCCATTTATAGTTTCTCTGTCTCTCTCTGTCTCTCTCTCTCTTTGTGTCTCTCTCTCCCTCGCTCACCTTTTCTTCTCTGTTTTCCTCAAATATTGTGTATTTCTTTTTATAAGCTTGGTATTTACTTATAGTTCATGTTTATCTCTCCCCTACCCTAAACTAGAATGTAAGTTCCTCGAAGATAGGGACTATTTCCTTTTTATGGTGGTGGTTGTTCTTTTTGTCTTTGTACAGTTAGCTCATAGCATCATGCCTGGCACATCATAGGCACTTAATAGTTGTTGAATTATTAGTCAACCATTTGACTTAACATTGTTCCAGGAATCTTTGGATATTCATGTTATTTTGGGGGGAATCACAGTACTGTAGTATGAGCATATGGATTAAGTAATGCTGGTAGGTCATAGATTGCATTAGAAGTATTGGTTGTAAAAACTAAATCATCCACAATTAGCTTCAATTTTGTCAGCTAGAGGAAAAGAAAAATCTCATAATGACTGGCTGCACACTGATTACTACAGTGACTTTTTCTTTTCTTTTCCTTCCTATTTTTGAGCTGCAAATTCCAGTTGTCATTATTTTTATCATTTCTATGTAGACTTCCTCCAGATGTAATTGAGCTATTTGCCCTAGGTAAGGATGTCAGTGGCTCTAAAATTTCAAAGAACCTCCCACAATCCAATTTGTTCCCTTCATATTGTAGATTCTGCATGCAACAGGTCATTTCATTTTCTTTCTCTGTCATCAAAGAAAAAATCATTATCTATAATTACAAATAAATGAAAAGTAATTGCATTTGACTTACTTTCCTTCTTTCTTTTTTTAATCTAGAAAGCAACTTGCATAATGACCTGTCCTTAAACTATGGAGTGTTTTGTCTACATTTTCAGCACTTTTGTGAAAACTCCATTTACACAGAGAATAATATTTGTTTTTCTCCTTGACTTGAGTTTTATTTTTACT
The DNA here is from genome assembly GCF_016433145.1 of Gracilinanus agilis. NCBI lineage: Eukaryota > Metazoa > Chordata > Mammalia > Didelphimorphia > Didelphidae > Gracilinanus > Gracilinanus agilis. The sequence goes on from NC_058131.1 coordinate 260,417,027, forward strand.
TTACTTGTGAGTTAACTTGGAGTAGCTACAATTTAATTTTTGCCTACCAGTCTAACTCAGTAATGGTGAACCTTTTAAAGATCTTAAAGACAAAAAGTCCAAACTGCTACCATCACACTGCATGTGAGCCCCTCCACCTTACCCCAGTCAGGGGAGGAAGGAAGTACTGCCATTGGGCTGCTGGGCAGAGGAGTGGGTCGTGTGAGAAATGTCCTCAGATGTGGTGGAAAGGGGGAGGGGAGCAGCCACCTTCAGTGTGCTCTGGCACATGTGCCATAGGTTCACCAACATGGGTCTAGCTGTGGAATTTTCCCTACCATATATTTGTGTGTGTTCTTTTTAGCAGTGAATCAAGCAAATAAACTTCTCTAAAGGCAGCTAGGTCATATGGTAGAAAGGACACTGGAGCTAAATTCAATAAGACTTTAGTTCAAACCTGGCTTCAGATACTTTCTTATTGTGTAACTCTGCACAAGTCACTTAATATTTGTTTGCCTCAGTTTCCTCATCTGTAAAATGGGGGCTATAATAGCAACTACCTCCCAGAGTTGTTGTGAAGATCAAATGAAATGTTATTTGTACAGTTCCTTGGTACAGTTCCTGGCACATTGTAAGTGCAATATAAATGTTAACTATTACTAGCTAATATTATTACAAACTTTGGATTTAGTCTTTATTTCATGGAAAGGTACTTTACTTTAGCTATAACATCTTTTTTTAGTCTCTATCTGTATAGAAACTTCTATGGATTCATTAGTCTTGGATCTAGAATGTATAGTAAGATGCCAGGAAATATGAAAACACTGAGTTGAATTTATCACATGATATGTTAGTCACTCCTTCTGCCCTCATTTGTCCCTCTCCACTATCAACAAGACTGTTCAAGGCAAAATAGACTTTAGGTCACTTCTAAACCTATGTCCCTTTTTTGACAAAACAAACAAACCATTTGCAGGGCCATTTGGCATTAAACTCAACAGATTAGCTGTATTTTAAAGAAAAATATAAGAAAGCTGAAAAGCTCAGATTGTTTATAATAATGTCAGGCTGCAGATTCATTTGGGGGGGATGAAATGTCAAACCAAGGCCTTGACTGTGAATGGTCACTAAAAATAACTGGGCACTTTTCCCAGGAGTGGTGAATATTGTTCTCGGTTAACTAGGCTAAACTCCATTTTAGGAAAAATTATTCAATATGCATAGCTTATCCTCAAAAGTTTAGCCAGAGATGTCTTTTGTACTCCTGAAGTGGGTGGTCCTCCAGAATTTAATACAGCATGTAATACTGGAAAGAATACTTAACTTGCTATCAGATGAACTAGACCAGAATCCCCATTATCTATTGCATTAGACTCCTCATTCTTACTAACCTATATAGTTTTGGTTTTCAATGATTTAATATCCCTATGCTAATTTCCAAACTATGTAAAAAATAGATATCAACCCTATATCTATGTCACATAACTTATGGAAGGATCAAGAAAATAAAAGTTGTGCATATGTTTTGTACAATACTACCAAGTATGAGATGATATACTACAATGATTATTAGTATGATGCCTCAAAAATATGCATCAAGTGATACATTTATTTGGCTACAGTAACTCATCAAATGGAAAAATATACAAAATGGCTCACAGTACTGTGCAATTCCCAGTCAATTGATGAAGAAGTAGTTAGAGTGGAGCAGCTAGATCACTAAGTGCATAGAATTCGAGGTCTGAAGTTGAGAGGATCTGGATTCAAATCTGGTCTCAGATGCTTCCAACTGTGTGACCCTGGACAAGTCACTCAACTTTGCCTGATCCTTGCCCTTCTGTTTTAGAGTTGTTACTATATGCAGAAAGTAAGGGTTAAAGAAAATTAGACTTAGAGTACCAAAAAGTTCTTATTTTTAATTTTAAATCAGTACCCATTTTCTCCCCCCAAGTTGATACACTATGAAGCTAAGTGTATGCCTCACAAGTTTTCTTCAAGAGGGGAGAATGAAAGAGGTGGTTTAATTATGCACCCAAAGGCAACAAGAAACAACATTTCATAGAACACTTGGCCATAGCTATCAGGAAGACAATTATAATTTATTCACCAACATCCAGAAAAGGCAATGATAAAGTAGAGAAATGGTATGAAAAACTTGATGAGATTCTCTAGAAGTCAATATATGCTTTAATACTTGGTTACTTCAGTATGGAAATGGACATTGATTATAGCAAATATTAAAGAAATGTCAGATTATATGGGAGAAATAAGCTAATTATTTGGAAGAATAAAATGGACAAAAGTAAAGCACTGATTCTATCACAAGTTAGAAAAATTTAACTGATGTAAAACAATTGCCATAATGGGGAAGCTGAAAACCCCAGAAGCTATCTCAGCCATCAAATTCTTAATCCTTTTGCCAATTAGAGACTGATGGAAATTAAGGGTTAAGTTAAGTTCCTGTTTGAAATGTTGAGCTCATTTGTAAAACATGTAGAGGAGGATGACAGTAAACTATGAGCAATGTAACCTAATCAAATAAGAAAATAAAGAAAAACTGAAATAAACAAAAAAAAAAAAGCAGTTACAAAAATGAGCCTGGAGAGGTATTTGCATGAAATCCAGCAAAGCCAAAACAACATTTGGACATGAAAGTAGGGGGAGGAAGACAAAGAGATGTGAAAGGGAATTATTTGTTGCATCTCTATATCTTGTCCAGACTGGAAATATAACAGACATTTACTGGCCTGATCCTAACATGATTAGACAAAGACACTAACTTGCTCATTTTTTTTCAGCCTACAGAGGTTCAACCCTATTGAGGCAACCCAACAGGTTTTCTGTTCCTAGGATGGGAGGAGGGGAAGTGGAGGATGTCACTCTTTTGGTGCCAGACTTTATTCAGTCATCTGATGCTCTTTATCCCTGTACGGTTTAGAGCTTCCAAACTCAAGCAATCTACCAGCACATAAACACTCTATGTAGTAAAATTCCCTGGTGTATATGAATATATGTGTTTGTATGAACATGTGTGTATATGTGTGTTCATAGATGCATGTAGACATACCTATGTACATATATGTGCATACAAATATATTAAAGAATTTTACTCCATGGAACATTTATATGTATTTTTATATGTTAGCAAAATATTAATCTCTGTGTATATATTAACATGTATATATATGTATATATATATATATACAATTTTTGCTCCATTGTGGAAATATGTTCTGTGTGATGATATGTGTACAGCATAGATCAAATTGCTTAACATCTCAGGAATCAGGGAGGGAAGGGAGATGGTTTGGATCTCATAATTTTGGAAAATATATGTTGAAAATTGTTATAAGTATTTGGGAAAATAAAATATTTTTTAAAATAAAAAAATAATAACTGAAAACTTTTGGGTTACTGCCTAAGAAAAAAATATTCCATAGAACAAAATGTAACCCTTAAAAGTCTCTTGACACATGATGTTGTCCATTAAAACTATATGACTGAGACAATTGTATAGGTGGTGATCACTTTATGCAATTATTCAATGATTATTGCCATCAGTGACTTGCAAATCAAGAAAATGGGCTTTTTAAGCCATTTACTCTTGTCATGGAAAAGCCCCCCTTCAGAGCATGTGCTATAGAGTTCACCCCATAAGGGTGGCTTTCCTGTTGATGGTATGGTTTCTCAGATATCCCTACTCAAAGGTGACATTAAATGCAACATTACAAGTCTTTACTCTGAAATCCATAGCAGTACACAAGAGTCTGGTCTAACTATCCCATCTAGAAGGACAATTTTCAGTAAGGGATGCCTTTTTACCCATACAATGTGGCATTAGCTGGACTGTCAGCCCCTTAGGTTATTTATTGTTCTATAGCAATTTATATCTAGAAAAGGTAGATTGCAACTTGGAACCAGAATTGAGTAGTCAGAGAAGATAAAGGTGAATCAACTACAGGAAACTATATAATTCTTTCTCTTATCACAAACTCCTCATTCCTCAAAAGTCTATGTCTTTAACGATAATGTTCTCCCAGAGTGCCTCTGTGACTACTAATCAAAGAAAGCAAAAATCATAGAAAAAGCAAAAATTCTGGAAACTAAAAAAGAAATAGAGTGACTCATCATGGAAACTGGGGTTCAGAGGAAGAGAGACAGTGTACAGGTTGGTTGTAATACATTGTCACTGAGGACCAAAATGCAAATGGCATTGGTTACATTATTGGAGGATATTTATTCCCATAAAGAGGTAGGCTTGCCATTTAGTGAAAGTGCAAGAAAATAGATGACAGCCTGAGCTATGCATCATTTGCTAAATCTTGTTGATCATAAGGCCATCGCATCTCTCAGATCCCATCTTCTCTCTACTCTCACTCAGCTATCTCTCTAATTCAGGATATCATTCCTTTTCACCTGGACTATTTCAACAGATTTCTCCTTTTTTTAAACCCTTACCTTTTGACAATATCATTTCTAAAACAGAAAACTGGCAAGGCTAGGCAAGTGGGGTTAAGTGACTTGTCTGGGTCACACAGTAAGAAAGTATCTGAGGCCAGATTTACAATAGACTTCTAAATGGTCTCCCTGCCTCAAGTCCTCCATCCTTCCAATCTATTCTCTATACAGCTACCAAACTGATATTCCTAAAGGGCAGGTCTGATCACGCTACACACAGCCCACACTCAGCAAGCTTTAGTGGCTTCCTGTACCCTCTAGGGTCAAATACAGATTCCCAAGTTTGATATTCACATCCCTTCAAACTTGGTTTTTCACCAGGTCTTCCTGACTCCAAGGGGGGCACTGTCTTCACTATGTAAAAGGCTGCTTCTTCTAAACATGGATATACTTAAGAGATATTCAAGAAACCATAGGATCTTCTGAATCATATTGGGTACATCCTCCACAGAAAATTTATAGTGGGGGGGGGGGGGGGGGTGGAATCCATGGACAAAAATAACAGTCACTCATGCTGCTAATGAAACTCTGTGGAGAAGTTGTAGCATGCATCAGTGGAAGGAGCGCCTACCTTGATGAGATCACAAATCTCCTAAAGTATAAAGAGTTACCTTTGTAGTGTGGGTTGGTGTTCATGAAGAGCTTGTTAAGTACTCCAAGTTATTCCTCATTTTATGTATTCTGCATCATTAAAGAAAATTAGATGTAGGTCTAACATATTTTCCTTGATTCATGAAAATGTTGTTTATGTTCAACTTGAATCAAAAAATGTAGAATGTTTCAAAAGCTTCAGTAACTTAAGCCTTTTCTAAGACTTAGGGGCATCTCATATTTATATTTTATAAAAACCTCCTCTCTTTCAATCAATATATTCTACTTTCACTGCCTCCACAAGTCCTAAACAAATTGCTCTTTAGCTTCTTCAATGTGGAGGGCTTGCCTAGATAGATTAACCCAGGAAACCTCTCCATTCATTGAATTGTTTTGGTCTTGAATCATCTGAACACATTCTCACTATCTTTAATTTTAAACATGTGGACATGATGTAAATTCCCTCAATAAGATCACTGGATCATCAGTTTATAGTGAAAAGGTGCCTCAGAGACCCCATAAGTTCAGCCCTTTCATTTTTCAGATCAGGCAATCTATTCCCAGAGAATTATAAGGATTTGCCCAAGGTCATACAGGTAGTGTTTGAAATGTAATATGATCTGAGATTCTCTGACACCTGAGTTAGTGTTCATTTTCCATAGTTTCCTCTTTTTTTTAAACAAATGGACTATGTAATCATGAGATCATCATAAGGTTCTAGAATCATAAAGGGACCTCAGAGTCCATGTATCCCTCTTGTTTTTATGGATGAGACAACAGGGCACCCAGAAGGATAACTTCTTTGCTACAGGTCTCATATGTAATCAGCATCATGAGTAGGATTTGAATCCAGGTCCTTTGATTCTAGAGCTTACAGTACTATGTCCATTGCACCAGTGTCTAACTGGGCTGATTATTCTTGTGGAAATCATAAAGGTTCCTTTGGAAGACAAGGAGAAAAGTGGAATCTACTACCCCTTTCCTCATTTTGAACTCTGACATGTCATAGACCTGCAATAAAAGGAGAAATTTACTATATGATATTACATACACCAGTGCTATGACTTGACCAAAAATTGAATTTATGGTATGGTGAAATAGTGTATCACTGGTTTTACCATACAAACCCCCTTTATTTGATATTACTTTTGATAATCCACAAAAAAAAATCCTATAGAAGTGATTGGTTATGGAAACTTCATGCAGAGCTGGGTACCTCTGTACTTTAAATCAATTTCCTCTCTTTCTGATGAACATTAAATGCATTTTGAGCACCTTCAGTGTTAGAACTTAAGTGTTAAAATTTTAATTTCCTGGTATTTATCATCTTTGTTCTTGGAATTGGGGTGTTTGGTTTTTATTCCCTAAATGACAATCAAAAAGGAGCTTAGAATCAGAGTTGTAGTTTATAGAGATGGAAGGTAACTAGGCGATTTCTGCCAAGAACAAACCTCTAAAACAAATAAAAGCCGCCTCCCCCAAGGAGCTACATTTATCGCACCTGCTGTTGTTTGTTAAATGTTAAACTATTTTTCTCAAGTAGCATTCATAAAATAATAGAAAATTTTATTGTTTGCAGTAGCTCTGTGTCTCTTCTACAAATAATGATTTCAGTATTGTTCTTACCTTAGCAATAGGTAACATGCAGCTTCATCAGTACCTAAACAACAGCTTTTTTTCTGAATACTCTTTATTTTAATCATGTAAATGTGATGAGGTCATGTTTCCAGCTGCTCCTACAGTGTACTCAGCAAAAATGCACCCTCCTTTTTCTCTGGAAGAGTTGATACTGTTTTTAGAATTCCTCAAAGGATTGAAATCAAGTTGTTGCTATAATATCTCTGCTATTAGATATGGAAAAAAAAAAAAGAAAAGAAGATGCTCCCCAAAGGAAATCAACCAGCAACTCCCACTACCATAAGGAAGCAATGTGAGACTTGGTCTTTGCCCTCAAGGATATTATTATCTATTTGGAGACTCCAGAATAATCTGTAAGAAATGATAGCAAGAAGTTGAAATTAATTTGTATGACCATACAAGTGATATCCCCCAGAAGAGGGTAATCTTCCTGAGAACAGGAATTTTTCGTTTTGCTTAGCATCCACAAAACCTAGAAGAAACTCTCTAATGTAACATATTTAAAACTTGTTCTGAAAAAGTGTCAACAGTTTTATCAGATTGTGTCATTATTATTGGAATTACTATCTCTCTTCAAGATTCAGGAGAACTGCTATCTCCAGTGTGAGACCTTTTCTGATCCCTCTAGTTTTCTGTGACTCTATCAATGACTGTATGGATTTATTGTTACATCCTTTGTATTTACTTATCTATACACTCCAATCCCACCTCCCAGAATATAAATTCCTTAAAGTTCAGCAGTGACTCATTATTTGCTTTTGCATCCCAACACCTAGAACAGTACTTACCACATAGATATTTATTAAATATTTGCAAAATTGAATTGAGTGACCAAGCTGGAGTGTGTCAGGAGTTAGCTAGGATTTGGTTGGGATTAGAGATTCCAAATGCTATATAAGGAACTTGTAGAAACTGGAGATATTAGGCCTAGAGAAAAGAAATGTTGAAGGGACTTGATAGGTTCTATATATTTAAAGGACTGTCAGGTGGAATCTGGATTATTCTTGCTTTGTTTAGTTCTACTAAGAAAATTGGATTAGGAGCTATGAGTGGGAGACAAGGAGGCAAACACAAATTTGGTTATATCCAGATCTATCTGAAAGTGAAATGGAATACAGTGAAGACTGGATGATCATTTGAGGATACTGTAGATGAAATTCCTGCCGAAATACAGGTTAGATTAAAAGATCCTTCCTTGTATATCATAATTCAATGATATACAAATTCCATAAGGAGGATTACAGATTTGAAGCTTGAAGAAACCCTAGAGGTAATCTGGCCAATTTTCTCATCTTATAGATTTGGAACCTGAGACTCAGAAAAGAGAAATGATTTGCCCAAGGTCACACATAGATATTGGCAGAACTGGGATGCCAATCTGGGTCCCCTGATTCTAAAGAAAGCATTCCTTCATTCCACTGCACAAAGTAAGAATTTAGATAGACTGATATGTCAGGACATGAGCTTCCAAGCAAGGGAAATGACATGACACCAGCATATGGAGATTTCACAGTGTTTAAAGAATTATCCAAATCTGCTCTGTTTTCAGAAAACCCATTACATGAAAATGCAAAATTGCAGAAAAGAAGAACTAGTTAGGGTATTCACCTTATGAGAAAACACTTAATTTGTAAATGGATGAACTCTGGTCTTCCTTAACATAGGCTGTCTCACCCTGCATTTCAATATTTGATTTATAATTAATATTTCTTTTCAGTTTAGCTTGTATAGGTTTTTAACAGTTAGACTGTTGTGTAATGACCCTTAGGTTTCAGAGAGACTAATGCCTCAGCACCTTTCTGAAATTATAAAATGAGGGAATGGAAGCCCAGTATCCTGTTTACAAACCTTGAATCTTTCACTATTTTCAGGAACCTGCCTGTCACATAAAGTAGGACTTGCCTGTTGAAAAAATAAATATGAAGATCTGCAGGCAGCTTGATGGTAACAAGGTTGGGATGGAGATGTACTAGTTACTTCCGTGGTTATATGTACCTTTGAGGTTATCTTCAAGTTAACATATTTATTTGAGGAATGAAAACAGTTTCTATAGTTTCAGGAAAGAAAATTCTTTTTAGTCTTAGAATGAACTTTAGAGAATCTCTAGGCCAAACCCTTCATTTGGCAGGTGAAGAAAGTGAGATCTAATCAGTCAGCAAGCATTCTTTATGTACCGACTTTGTGCCAGGCTCTGTGCCCAGTGCTGGAAATACAGAGACAAAAGTGAAATTATACTGTGTCCTCAAGGTGTCCTCAACATATCAATTGGGGAAAATAAAAATGTATATAAAATAGATGAGGTGGGGTTTTTTTTGTTTTTTGTTTTTTGTTTTTTTGTGGGGGCGAGGAGAGTAGCAAGATGGAAAAGGAAGTAAGAGCCTATGAAGATCAGGAAAGACAGAGCAAGAAATTACTTGTCTAAGATCATACCACTGGAAGTGGCAGAGCAGAAAACATAGGATTTCTTATTTGAACCTCACATCTCTTTTGAATGTCTCATAGTGCCTCTCTGAAAGCTAGATATGACTTCCCTTGAGAAGAAAAAATGATTAGAATGAAGTAGTTTAGAGAATTCTAAATGAAGGTGAATTCTAAGCATAGGGCTACTGGGAAAAGTGAGTACGTGTGTGTAAGGGAAGTGTTAGTGAATGAAAGTGTATTACACATAGTTGGTGCCTAATAAATGCTTATTGGAATGAGTGAAAGGATTAAGTAAGTTAGACCGATGAAGCAGGCGACAGACAATGCAAGAAGAAACAGCCTTTATTTATGCTGTATTTCCTATTGAAAGACCTATTTCATCTGTTTAAAAAGTTGATTCAGATGGAATTAAAGTATATGGACTCAGTAAAAATGTATAAAAGGCAAGGCACAGTTTCTGTCATCTAGCATTGCATTCATTAAAGTTTAATTTGATCTTTTTTAATATCATGTTAAAATATTTCCATCTTAGAATGAAATAGTTATAGTTAGCATAAATCTGCCATATACACTGAAGCTTCATTTTTATTAGCTTTTATTTAACTTGGTAAAAGGTAATTTATTTTTATTAATTGAATCATTTTTCCCTTTCAGACAGTAAAAGCAACTCTAGCTTTAAGCTAGTATTTGTGTAAAACTGTTTTCATCCAATGCCTTAAGTTGCCTGCACTTTTAACCTTTTTCTGGCTATTGTGTTCAGAGAGTTTTATGTACTCTTATTATCTGCTTCACTGCCTTCCTTCTTCACTTTAATAAAAAGGAAAAGCAGATTGGCCACTAGATTATTTAGATTCTGTAGACTTATCAGTATATTAGAACTTCTTTATATCATCCTAAGAGTGGACAAAAACAACACACCAAGAAAGTATTAACATCTAAATATATCTAAGTACCAGCATTCAAGTCTTAGTAGAATTTAGAAAATATAGTCCCTTTGCAAAGAAACAAGCTGCCCTTGAGATCTCATGTATAGAAGATGCATTAAAAATTACTTCATTTTATTTTTACTCTTCAAATCCCTTCAGAGCCCTTCTTCTTTCTTCCTCCCTATAAATAAAATGTGGCTTCCCAAAGATTGAGTAACATGGATTCTTGGTGAAAAGCCATTAAAGGTTTTCAAATTGTGCCAAAGTTCTCCTCAGTGATTTAATTTAATTTTAATTCTTCATCCGGTTTTTCTGAAAATATTTTGCATAACCCCTTTGTCCTTATATACATATGTACAAATATACATATGTACATACATTGATTTGGTTTTTAATCTGTGCTGAACATATATTTACCTTTGTGCCTGGTGATCCAAGTTATGCTCTTCCCCCTACCTCATTTAAAATAATTGCTGTTTCCACCAAAGAGACAGAAATGCATTTGAACAGTCTCTGTCCCCAATTCAGAATAGTACTCTAGGGGCTTCTGAGAGGTTCAAGCAATGTTCCTTTCCTGTTATCATATACGAAAGTCTCTGTACAATCCTAAATTTATGGATGAAAATCATAATTATCCCCCAAATACTATGTTTTGCAAGTTCAACAAAATAAGAAACATCTCGCAAAGTTTTCCAAGCAGTTCTGCTTTCTTAGCCTTAATTGGTAATTTAATAGGGCCTTTCTCAACCCACAAGCAAAAGAAAGAGCAAAAACAAAGACAACTGACTTCCTGTCTCAGATAAGAAAACTAATCCACACTGTTTTCTAAACTACTTTGAGCTCTCCTTCCATGGATTTTAGATTCTGGGATCAACCATGTTTCACCCCTTTCTCAAATGAGAAAACTATTTTGGATGGAAGGTCTTCCATGATGCCATTAGTATATTAAAGCCATCCCACTGGCTTATGGACAAAATTTGTTGCTTTATATAAAAGACACACCAAAATTCTCCATAAGTCACTGTACTATAGAGGATTTCCCATAAAGTTGCAGGTAAATACAAAGTAGATACAAGATAATTGGCTAGGGTTGGGATGGAGGGAAAGGTGCAGGCCGCTATGGAAATAGGGCAAATCTTTTGGTTGAAAGTGATCCTTGAGGCTGAATATTAAGAGAAACTAAAGCTTCTGAAAGGCAAGGGAAAGTAGGGTGTACATGGAGGACAGTCAGTACAAAGTCATGGAGATGAGAGACGAGAGTTTCATTGACAAGAAATACTAAGAAAGTTAGTCTGGCTAGTCCATACCTAGCATTCATGAAGGAGAATAATGTATAATAAAGCCAGAAAGGTAGGTTAGAGGCAGCTTATGAAACACTTTAAATGCCAAACAAAGAAGTTTATATTTACTCGAAGAGATAATAGTGAGTTACTGCAGTTTACTGAATATGGGGGTGGCATCGTCAGACCTGCCTTTTAGTAAAATCACAGTGGCAGCTGTATGGATGAGAGAATGGAGATGAGAGAAACTTGAGAAAATCTCAATTAGGAGGCTGTTCCAGTAGTGCAGATGGGAGGCATGCCCTAAGGTAATGACTGTGTAACTGGATAGAGATTAAGTTAACATTAGAGCTGATATCAAGATAGAATCAATAAGATTTGGCAACTGATGGGAAACTCATATCAGAGTTAGTCACATAAGCTCAAAAGTGTAAAAAAGAGAACATCTTTGTTTTTAGTTTCTTTTGTTTTTCCCCTAAAGTTGGAAAACTGAAGAATTCATGATGTGAATTTAATATAAATTATACCCCCTTTCCTTTTGAAAACCCATTTTTGTTGATATCAGTGCCACTCTGTGTATTATAGGAGAATGCCAGAAGCATCTTGTTTCCCTGGCATCTCTGAAGAGGCTTGTCTCTTTTCCTCATGACTCCTGGCCTCTGGAAGACTGGTCTTAGACATAGACTGAGGTCAAGTCTGTCCCAACCAAAGAGATCCAGAGGGAGTGATATAAATGACTTTTATAAGGGAGGAGACTGAGGAAGTGAGGTTTTTTTTGTTTGTTTGTTTGTTTTTTGGCTGGTCAGCTCATGGCTGTCTCTCTTGGTCTGGAGACTCTTCCTGGTACAGGTCATTTTTGACTAGTGAACAGAGACAAGTGAGCAAATTCAAATTAGTTAGGCTAGCCTGGTGATTATGTGACTTTCTCCCTTATTCCAACTTTACTAATGAATAATTATAAATTAATCTACCATCTCCAAAGAATTTAAGTCATAACAATATGTCATATATTTTAGATTGATAGATTATTTAAAATACTTCCCTTTATCCCCAAAGATTTAGAAAACAATGAAACAGAAAGCTTTTAATAAAAAACTACCAACAATCATTAAATCATTGCAGATCCGAGGAATGTAAAAGTTTAAACCAGAAAAGTAAGCAGTGAAAACCAGTTCAATCACATTAGACTAATATACAAAACATACTTATAGACCAGTGAAAGCAAACCTTTACAGATGGAATGGGGGCTGAGCCTCCATTCCATCCCCCAAAACCAAGTACTGTGCCTGCCCCCAGAGACTGAGTGCCATGCCATGTCCCCCCCAAAGAGTAAGTACTACACCCTGCCTCACCCTTATCCCAGACAGGGGAGGGAGGAGGCATTCCCATTGGACTGCTGGGCAGAGAAGTGGATGATGAGAGGCATCCGTGGAGAGGGCAAGGTGATTGCCCCCCGTGCTTCACTCTCCTACAGCTATGTGCCACACTAGAAGCTGTGCTCCCCTCAAATCTAGTTCCTCTCCAACCCCACAACAGAAATCACCTTCTCCACAGACTCAACAGGCTGCCATCTCTGTTGCTTTCTCACACAGTATGTGAGCCCCTGCCCCACCCCTAGCACCTTACCCCAGACAGGGGAGGGGGAAGCTCTCCCATTGGACTGATGGACAGAGGGGCATGGGAAGTGAGGAGTGTCCTCAGGCACATGGAAAAGGGGAGGGGAACAGCTCTAACCCAAGTCCCTCTGGCTTTCTAGTAACAAACTCTGGTGGGTGATGGTAGGCATGTCTATGGAGAGGGAGCTACATGCCCTTTGTGGCATGTGTGCCATAGATTTGCCATCATGGTTATAACCCATTGTTGTTTGTTTGGTTCAGAAATTGCACCTTTAATTCTGACTTATATATACTTTTTACTATATGGTGTCAAGGTTATTGCTTCCTCTTTTTATTTTAACTTTTGAATAACTAAATAATTTCAAAGTTTAGTTAGTATAGAGACTATCTCTTATGGAGACACTAATCTAAATAACAAAATATACAATCCAAAGCCTGTGCTTCTAATCTGACCAAGATTTAAGAGATGAAGATTATAGTTTCATTTGTCAATTTTTTTTAAAACATGCTGAAATTAATTTAGGTTAGTACATTGTTAGTTGCTTTCTGAATAAAATATAATCTTCAAATATAATATTAAACAAGTTGTCCCTCATTCCTGAAATGTTATCCTTCCTTACCTCTGCCTTCAATTTTCTAACTTCCAGTCAAGTCCAACACAAGAAACACTTTCTATTGAAGGACTTTCCTGATTCCCTCCCATTACCCCCCAGGTATTGATGCCCATCTCGCAAATCACTTTTTATTTACTCTGTATGTGTACATTTTGTTTCATCCCGGATAAAAGAAGTTTCTTGAAGGCAGGGACATTTCCATTGTTTATCTTTGCATCCATAGTACTCAGAACGCTGACTAGCATGTCACAGGTATATATACCAAATGCTTGTGGAACTAAGCTGACTTGAATGAAATTTACAGTCGTCGACCTCCTTCCCTTTGGGGGAGTATATTACATGGGATGATATTGCAATATTTTAAAACTGGGTATCAGGAAACCTGGGTTCTCCTCATGGTTCTGCCAGTTTTCAAGTGTATGGCCCTTATAAAGTTACATCATCTGTAATGGAGAGGGTTGGACTGAATCTCTTAAAGCTCCTCCTAACAATCACATTCTAGGATTCCATAATTCTACCTCCACAACGCCTTTTGCATTTGTCCCCCTTTCTCCATTCACAGGACTACCATTCTAGTTTAAGCCCTCATTCTCTTTTGCCTTGTCTATTGTTAGAACCTTCCAGTTGGACTCCTGATCCAATTTCCCTTCTTTCCAATCCACACAACTGCCAACATCATCTTCCTAAAGTAAGTCTGACTTTCCCACTCCCCTATTCACAAACCTTCACGCTTCTAGGTTAAAATACAAACTTTCTGACTTGTCATTTAAAGCCTTTTGTAATCTGTTTCTAGCCTAGATTTCAAGGCTTATTTTATTTTCCTCTTCATGAATACTAGGTTCTGGTTAAATCGACCTACTTGCTGACTACGTTGTCCATGCCTTTGCACAGACTGTTCCTGATGCCTATTATATGATAGCTTCCTAATCAACCTCCAAGTCCTAGAATCCTTTGTTTCCTCAAGATCTCCCTAATTGTTATACATTTTCTCCTCCCTTAAACAGTCCTAATGTACTTGTTTCCATGTCTAGCACAGTAGAATTTAGGTTCTTTGAGAGCAAGGGTCCTTTTAATTTTTTTTTTCTTTTTAACTCCATTGTCAGGCAATTCAGTTTAATTCCATAAACATGTAATACATGTTGAGCCCCCATTCAGTTGCTTCTCTTCTTTGATTGGAAGGTATAGCACTAAATTCCTCACAAAGCATTCCTTTATAAAAGGCATTGAACTTTCAAAACATAATAGAAAACTCTCCATTTTTTATGAGCAGCTCGGCATTTTGTTGTTTAGTCATGTCTGATTCTTTGTGACCCCATTTAGGGTTTTCTCTTTTTTCTTTTCTTTTTTTTAAAACCCTTACCTTCTGTCTTGGAACCAATACTATGTATTGGTTCCAAGGCAGAAGAGTGGTAAGGGCTAGGCAATGGGGGTCAAGTGACTTGCCCAGGGTCACACAGTTGGGATGTGTCTGAGGCGAGATTTGAACCCAGGACCTCCCGTCTCTAGGCCTGGCTCTCAATCCATTGAGTCACCCAACTGCCCTCCACTTAGAGTTTTCTTACAGAAGATACTGGAATGGTTTGCCATTTCCTTCTCCAGCTCTTTGGACAAATGAAGAAACTGAGGCAACTTGAATTAAGTAACTTGCCCAGGGTCACATAGTTAGTAAGTGTCTGAGGCCAGATTTGAAATGGAGGATGACTCCCCGTCATCTAGCTGCCCCAACAACATGTTAAGTATCAAAAACTTAAGTCAATAAGCTTGGTGATGAGATTTCAGCACACAATAGGTGCTTAATAAATACTTGTTAGATTGGATTGGAGCTCCAGATATACAGGGTTTAGGGGACAGCTCCAGTCCACGATGAATAAGGCATGACTACCAGAAAATAGCATATTACCTGAAATGCTCAAGGCTAGTCTGCATAATTAGGCAGAATGTCAGCCTAGGGATTAGTGTAACTTTGTGGCTCTCTGTCAGTAATTAGTATTGGATCTATCCCTTGCATTAACAGGGCTTTGCTACAGAGCAAGCTGTGGAGGTATTGCAGTTCAGGCTTTCCTTGGGTAATTAGTACAGACAAAATATGAGAGATTCTCTTCTTTCTCTCTTTCTGATTCTTTCTCTTTCTTTCTGTGTCTTTGTCTCTTGGTCCTTTTGTCTTCTCTCCCTCCTCCTCCGCCTTCATAGAAAAGAGACTATAAGTCCTCAAATTATGAACCACAGGCATCATTTAAAGGGAACCGCTTGACATTTTGCTCTTAAGTATTTTGTACTTCAAACATTTTCCTGTTACTCCAAGCATTGCTGATTATTTAAAATGATGGGGGGAAATCTTAGAACAATAATACAATTCTTTTTTATCACTCATGCTGTTGCTTGTTTATGCTGTTGAAATTATAAAAACATTATTCTAGCTATACCGAATGCAATCCTTGGTATGTTTCCCAATTGAGTAAATGAATGTAGAATAGATTCATGTTTGATTTAGAGTCAATTGCACTTATTCATTATCATTCAGTTCTTCAATAGATCAGTACCATTGTGGATAGCTTTCTTGGTCAGCAAGAGAACAGTTAAATTCCCCCAAACTATATTTTAACTGAAATGAACATACACATACATACACACATACACACACGTACTTGCACATACACATACAGAGCTAATAGATTTTCTTCCTCTTAGGTTTCGAAACATTTTTTGCTTCTGGGTTGTGCATTGAAGTAACAGCTGAAATAACAAGATGAGTTCCAATGCCTGCTTTTCATTTCCAGGTCATTGATGATTTAGGTCAGGTCATTTTTTTAGGGAGAGGAATAATAGCTTAAGTTATTATTGATTTTTAATGGCACCTTTTTCAGTTCCAAGGAGGAGGGGGAAAAGGGGTTAAGGGTCGAAAGCCTGGGTTCATCCTAATGCCTATTTGCTCTGCCATCTCCTGTATAATTTAGCTCAGTTGGAAGCCTCTGTTGAATAGACCCAGGACAGGACTAACAGAAGATTGAGACATGGAATTGAGATAGTATGGCTGAGAGGCATGTGGAATAGCCTTCATCAGAGGTCTTACAGAATGAGTGAAATAACTACCCAGAGAGAGGAGATTAGAGAGCCTAGCTTTCTTCTACATTACAAGGAGTTAGACTAAAAAGAACATCACAGTCTAAGTTCCTGGAGAATTTTATATGTACTAAAAGGCTTATCAGCTCCTGTAAGGCTTAGTAGATGGAGAATTTAGCAATTATCCACACCAGTCCCTTAATTTTCCCAATCAATCAACACATATTTAAGTACCTAATATGTGCCAGGCACTCTGTGCTGTGAAAACACATACAAAGAATAAAACAGTTCCTACCCACAAGAAGGTCATATACTAATGGGGAGGAGAGGGAGAGAGACAAGTACATATATAAATATATAGAGAATAAATGCAAAGTGAATAAATATAACGATATAAAAAGTCGTTAAAAACAAGGTAGTTTGGGAAAGAAGAAAGGCACCAGCTGTAGAGTGCTTGAATTCAGTCTAAAAGTAAAAGAGGGATTCCAAGACAGAGTGAAGGAATGAATTCCAGATATGTGTACAGAGAGATTAAATGACCTTCCCAGAGTTATAAGGTGGTAAGTGGAAAGATTGAAGAACCAACCTCACATCTTCTCCAAGACTTTATATGCCATAAGACCCCAAAACTAATTCAGGAATTCACAGTTCTGCCACCTGCTGCTTCAACTACTCAAAACTTCTATTAATTCAGTAAAGGATGTGTTCAAAATGTCACCATCAACTCCTTTGGCTCCATAAAATACTACATTTACATAAAACATCCATTTCAGTTAAATCCTCTAAATCTCTAAGGTTTAAAATCAATTTAATTATCTGTTACTCAGCTTGTTAAACTAAGTTCAACATATTATTATTCAATAATAAGTCAAGGAGCTGGGACTTCTTCGATGTGGGAACACCTTTTACCTTCTCAGTCATTTATAACCTTAGAGAGTTTCCTGAAGCCCAAAGAGTTTAAATGACTTGTCCATGGTCACATACCTTGTAGGTTTCACAGCCAGGGTTTCAATCTAGGTTTTCCTGATTTCATCTCTCTCCACTCTACTTCATTGATTCTCAATAACTGGGAAGAGGAAAATAAAAACACAAGTTTAATATGAAAAATATCACAATGAACTGGGTTTCTGAGGGATACAGTAGAAGAGTAAAAAAAGAGTAATGTGGAAATGATGGAAGGATAATGCTGAATAGGATGGATTTGAGGAAGTGAGAAGTATTGGTAAAGAAAAAGAATTTTGAAGGAATCATACAATAGATTATCATAACCTTCATAGTAGCAAAAGTAAGTTTATAAGAAAAGAGTAGAAAAGGAGTGAAGGATTGACCTTATTGAAAGGTTAGATATCCAGTGCCTTGTCTTGCCCAATGGTGGAGGTATAGGTCAGTAAAGTGCTGAGGACCAGATGGCTCACTGAGGTTTGAGATAAGTTTCAATTACTCACTCTCAGCCAAGTCAGCTCTGCCCTATGACTCATTCCAATGCTGAATATTTTTTAATTTGTAAGGATATTTTATTTTACCAATTACATATAATAACAATCTTCCACATACATTTTCTAAAGTAATATGATCCAAATTGTCTCCCTTCCTGTCTTCCCTCCCTCTTCCTGAAGCTGGTAAGCAAACCAATGTTGAGGAGAGTCACACTTTACATAAGGAAAGTTTTCCTAGCTATTCCTGCTCAACAGAAGACAAATGGGTTGTCTCAAGCAAGTGTCCTGTTGCTCCTTACTTGGAAATTTTAAAACAGAGGCTAGAAGACAATGTGCTGGGAATTATGTAGAAAGTATTCTTAGATGTAGTTTGTATTAGGTGACCTCTGAGATATCTTGCAGTTTGTTCCATGTCTCAAAGATGAGACCAGGGCAAGATCATGTAGGGACAAAGGTTACCTAGTACCAGTGGCAATCTAACATGGAAGCAGATTGAGCCTCAGGCAACCTTGGGCCCAAAGGCAGCAATTAATAACAAGTTTTTCTAAGGCTTAAAACAAATAATGCAGGTTGAGATGTACTGGAAGGAAGTGAGGCAGTTCTTCTCGAGGGAGATCAGGTATAATAAAGCATGAGGCTAAAGATGCAATACAGAAGTCCTCATTTCAAGCCATCCATTGATTTATTCAAGGAACCACAATCTGTAATCAGAATGAAGGTCCTCAAAGTTGTTTATCAGAAAGGCAAGTAACATTCCAAGGCAAACTAAAACCAGGGATTAGAGTTCAAGTAGAGGCCCCTCTCAGAGGGAATAAGATCAGAATGAAGTTAGGGCACAACGTGTGATTCAAAATCAACCAGTGAGTCAATAAAAATTAACTAGTGGCTTGTTAGGCTCTAAGCACAGTACTCAGCATTGAAGCTAGACATTCTAGGTACTAAAAAGTTATAGATAATTTAAATGGATGTAATTCCCACCTGAAAGACATTAACAGTGGAAAGGGATGAAGGGGAGAAGGAAAGAATCAAGGAAAGATCTGTAAAATTTAGAAAATAAGCTAAATATTGAAGGAAGCCAGTAGGCAGAGGTGAGAAAAAGAGCATTTCAAGCCATGGAGGACAGCCAGTACAAAGGCATAGTGTTGATAGATGGAGTGTAGTGTGTGAGGCGCAACAAAAAAGCCTAACCTAGCTTTTTATATCAGAGAGTTCATAAAGAGAAGTAGGTGATAAAAAAAAAATTGCAAGGTAAGAAAGGGCCAGTTTGTGAAATACGTTAAATACCAAGTAGAGGATGCTAGAGGAGGTAATAGATAAATACTGGGGTCTATTAATTATAATATATAATATATTTGCATGATATGATCAGACATATATTTTAAGAAAGTCACTTTGGCAGCTGAGTAGAGGATGAATTGGAGAATTTTAAGGTAGAAAACCAACCAGAAGATTTATACAATAATCCTGGCATGAGGTAATGAGGGTCTATACCAGTGTGGTAGGCTATGAATGGAGAGGGAAGTTAGAAACCATGGGAAAAAAATTACACTTCAACTAATTCAATACCCTTGTAATATGTGGGGACAACACCCCTCACTTTCCCTTTACAGCTTGATGCCATGTAGCAGCAGCTAGAAGTAGTTCATGTACCTCTTAAACTGCCTTTCTGCCACCAATTCTGCCAGATCATTTGCTATCCATCTAATTGAGTCTCATGAAGATATACACCGTAGTTCCTGATCCTAATATATTTCACTCTATTTGCATAAATTTTAAAGAATTGTAATAAATGGAACCTCATAATGAAATAGGCAATAAAATGGATTATTCAGGTGATGCTGTTTTATCATGGCCTCGTTATGATTATATAATCCCCATTAAGATCTGGATCAAAGATGAATCTCTCCCTGGAGGCCTTAACTTGTACTTTAATAAATTCTATTTATTGCATGAACCCATGGTGAATATCCATTTTTATGCTTTCATACAAATGTGTGGCAACATGACACAGAATACATCTATAAGCAATCTATATCATAATGCCTTTGGGTATTTTTATGTTAGCATCAGAACTCTTGTTACTGTTCAGTGGTTTATTGGAAGGAGTGTTAACTTGGACGCCTATTTTCACAGCCCTGTTTTTCATCTGGGAGTGTTGTGAAATTCTGCTCAAAATATGCATTTGTCTTTGAATCTTGCTCTAACACATTTTGGGGGTTCCTCTGTTGTTTAAAGCTGTATATGTTGAACTAGCATCGAGGCTGCAGCACGATGTAATGCTTTTGTTAATGGGTGCAATAATTTCCTAACTGGATTGCCAGTAGTGGTACACTGGGGAATAGTTCACTTATCTGGCACCAGACAAAAGACAGAGCAGAACTCAGAGGATAGCTCAAATGATCAGCAGTTCAGAATGACTATGAAAACAGACTGATTTTTTAAAATACAATAATTTTCAAAAAGAAAGGAAAAATGATGGAGTCTTACGGTAAGGAAGGATATGGACTTGTTCACTAAATCTTGGGATACCAGATCTAAGAGACAAATATAGGACCCTCCCCACTCCAAATATGAAAGTTTCAGTATAGTATAATAGAAAAGGAACTAGAATTGGGGATGTGAAAATTGCAGTTTTAATCTTTACTTTAGCCATTTGTGTGACATTGGTTAAATTTTAGGATTGATAGGTTAGGACTGCAAGGCATAGAAAAAGTCATCTAATCTAACCCCTTCATTATACAAATAAGGAACTTAGTCCATGAGAGAGGAATTGACTAGTCCATGTTCAAACTGGTAAGTGGCAAAGTGACATTTAGAGTAGGTCATCTTCTAAATTCCTCAATCTTTCAATTACACCATTTTGTTTCTGGGACTAACTGGTGACTTATATTCATCAGAGTCATCTAGGTGTTTCCTTATTATTTCCATTCTCATCATTCTTGAGAACTTTGAGAGCTTTCTCCTTTTCCATCACAAATTTATAGATAAAATAATCACATCCCTGCAAGGTTCCCATCATTTCCAAATCGGCATGGTTCTTCTTCTTTTGGTAAGAATTGATCCAGAATAAAACTTCTATTCAGTGGTTCATCAACCTTTAAAAGCATGAAGTCATCATGAAAGCAAGTTGGAGGAGTGGGGTGGAGTGGAGTGCAGAACATCTTGATCTTCATCTATCTGGTCTCCATCATGCTTCCTCTGCTTTCTGAATTCCCTCCCCTGAGTATAACTTCTTAATATCCAGTCCTACTCCAACCCCCTTTTAACTATCTTGTTCAAGGAATACTCTTCTGGAGCCATATTCTGATTATGTGCCCCATACTACCAAGTCTCATGATATTTAGAAAATCAAATGTACCTCCTTACATTAGGATCTATAATGTGTCTTGCTTATTAATCATACTCAATACATTTGTATAATGACAACTGATTCTTTTGCTGGCTTCTGTTTCAGGTTTTTTTCTCCTATGAATTTCTGGGCACTTCTATAGCTAATCTACTTTCTTTAAAAAAAACAAACAAACAAACAAAAAACATCTTCTGTCTCATAATTGACACTAAGTTTTGGTCCCAAGGCAGAAGAACAGTAAGAACTCAGCAATGGAGTTAAGTGACTTGCCCAGGGTCATACTGCTAAGAAGTACCTCAAGTCATATTTGAACCAAGAACTTCCCATCTCCAGGTATGACTCTCTATACACTGAGCCACCTCGCTGCCCCACAGCCTTCCTATGTAGTTAACTATTCCTTTGCGGAGAGAAAGCTGGTCTCAGAGCCAAGAAGATCAAGTTCAAGTCCTGCCTCTGACACATACTGACTTGGTGATCATAGTCAAGTCAGTTATCCTCTAAGTACTTTAGGAAGCTCTATGAGACTATAAGCTGAAGAGAAATTTGCTGACCTGCATTATAGAGAGTTTTCTAACTTGGGAGTTCTATAACAATGAAATTACAGGTCCTATCAGGTTCCCTAACAATGAGTACTCTCTATGGTATCTTTCTAGGTAGATCAGAGTACATTTTTTTCCATTCCACTTCTTCATTTAAAACTCTTTCATTATGTTTGCAAGATTCAGGGCAAAGAGCATTCTTACCAAATCTTATTTGCCATATTCTTCACTGGAAATCTTTTCTAGGACTAGATGTCTAGGAAATAGGAAAAGTTCCTCTGGAAAGCCTTATAAAAACAATGTTATATCGTTTCTGTTTCCCCCAAGTAGATCATCGAGATATAAATGATATTTTTTCAGTAAAAATAAATGATAAAGAATTTGTTCTACTTTTCCTACAACGCATATTCTTTTAAAAGAAACTGGTTCTTTCCCTTCTTTGGACCCAAGTTTACTTTATAAACATTGAAGGGAAAAGTGCTACATCAAGTCTCTTTCAGTTCTAGGATTAAATGATTTCTTTGAAGTTTTACTTTCCTCTACAGTTAATCCATCCTCTCTTTTATCACCCCATCCATATCACTTATCTCTTTTCCCTCCTATTTCTCTATTGGGTAAGATAAATTTCTATTCCCAACCGTGTGTGTGTGTGTGTGTGTGTGTGTGTGTGTGTGTGTGTGTACACACTTTCCTCTTTGTACCAATTCCAATGAGAGTGGAGTTCAAACAATGAACACCATGCCCACATTTTCCCTTCCATTATAAAAGTTTTTCTTTACACACCTTTTTAATGTGAGAAAATTTTCCTCATTCTACTTCTGCCTTCTCCCTGTGTACACTTCTTTCTCACCTTTTTCTTTTCTAATTGACCTAAAAATGATAAAATTATTAGGAGTTACATATGTCATCTTTCAGATAGGGATATAAACAATTATTTGATTCTCTTATGATAGCTCTTTCATGTTTATCCTTTTATGCTTCTATTGAATCTTGTGTTTAAATATCTTATTTTCTATTCAGCTCTGGTCTTTTCATTAGGAATGCTTGGAAAGACTCTATTTCATTAAATATCCATTTTCCCCTTGAAGGAGTATATTCAGTTTCTCTGAGTATATGATTCTTCATTGTGATCTTAGCTTCTTTGCCTTCTGGAATATTGTATTCTAAGTCCTGTACTCCTTTAATGTGTAAGCTGTTAAATCATGTGTGATCCTATTTCCACAATATTTGATTTGTTTCTTTTTGGCTACTTGTGATATTATCTCCTTGACCTAGAAGCACTGGAAGATGGTTATTACTGGTAGTTTTCATTTTGTGATTTCTTCCAAAAAGTCATAAGTGGATTTTTTTTTCAATTTCTATTTTAACCTATGGATCTAAAATATAAAGGAAATTTTTGTTGTCGTTTGTTTCTTATCCAGCCTATTTCTTTGCTTTGAACTTTATGTTAAAGTTGAGCTCTGCTAAAATGGGGCTGAGGATGTACTGTGCCAGCCTTCAGGATTTTTCATGCTACTGTTTTCAGAGTTAGTCCCAGGGCAAGTTTTAGGTGATTTTCAATTGATGTTATCCTAGTATATTTGTAAGCACTGTTCTACAGGTTTGTATTATGATCTGTAACCAGGAAGAGCCCTTACTCCCCGAAAGTACTGCAAATACTAGTACTCCTTTTATCCCGGAAACTGTGACCAACACTCCTGCTCCCTTGTAATTGATCATGAATGTACCTCTCCACCCTAGAACTGTAGCCCAAAACTGCTTATGAGAAATAGAGTTGCCAATCAGTACCAGTTATACACAGTACCAACTCCTGTAATCTCTTTCTCACTACTTTCTGACCCCCATACACATCTCTGGGCTGAAAGCTTCCAAAGCTGCTGCTACTGTCATAGGTACCTCCAAAGCCCACCACTGGTATTCCTGCTGTACTGCCAGCCTGGACACTCCGTAAGACCTCTCTTATGGATCTTATAAGTTATCAATGGCTAGAAAAATATCTTCTTCTGACCTTTTGTTGCTCTGCCATTCCAAATTTGATTTGAGGCATTATTTTAAAAAAATTTTAGAGGGAAATGTTGGGAGAGATCAGCTGGGTCCCAACATGTATGTTATCTTGACTCTGCCCCTACTCTGTTAACTTTTTAAAGCACTATATAAGTATCAATTTAAGTTATTATTAAAAACTTTCACATATCTGCCAAGTTTATATTTCTGTGATTTTATGAACAGCAAGTAAAATTCTTCTAAGAAAGCATTGAAGGTGCTAGGGAATCAGATCTAGATCTGGAAGAGACTTTAGAGATCATCTAATTTCTCCCTTTCATTTCACAGATGAAGCAACTGAGGTTAGAGAGATTAAGTAATTTTCTTATTGTCCTTTAATTAGTAAGAGACAGAAGTAACATTTGAACCCAAGTCTTATGGCAGCAAATTCAATGCTCTTTCCAGAATCTGATACTGCCTTAGCATGAGAGGGCAGGAAATCTGTCCCATGAAAGAAAGAAGGATACTTTTTTTCTCTCATTCATTCTCTTCCTAGCCTTTTTCCTTACTTTCTGAATATCAAAACCATACTCTCATGACCAGTACCTTCTATTTTTTGACTCATTTTTGACATATCACCTTCTCTCATTAGAATGTAATTAAAGGGAAGAAGGACTGTCTTTTTACTTGCATTTATATTTTCAATATTTAACAGAATGCCTGACATATAATAAATGCTTGTCTTTTTCTTCCTGCCTTCCCAAACCATCCCATGACTTTACAATGTGTCTCCCTGATTTTGGTGTCCTTTCAGACAGTAATAGATATAACAAGTTCCAACTGTTGAACATCAATGATTATTTTAAAGATAAGGAAAGGAGATGAGCTTTCTTGAGAAGCCACACATGTTGATATAAACTCCCCAAAGTGTTAGCCAGAGGGGTTAATGCTTTCTGAACATAGCCCACAGATTGGATGTGGTGACTTATTTCTACTGACAGCAGTCAGGAAAGTCCAATTTTAAAAGAAGGATTTAGATAAAACTGCTTATTAGTAAAGTGAGGATTATCCTGGATTTTAAAGTTTGTTCTTATCTTCTGTGTTGTTCAAGTATAGAAACTTGAGAATGTTTCAATCCTTCCATCATGGATCTGCAGCTATGTAAAGCATCAGACAGCCTTATTGGAGTGAAACCTGCCAGTAGCCTGAAGGCTTTTTTGCAATTGTCTGAAGAAAATGCTTGATAAAAAAAAAAAACGCTTGTGCATGAGCAAAAGCAAAACAAATTGCTTGCCTTAATTTCTTTTACTGCAGCAATATCATTTACATCACTGTGAGCTACTCACAAGGGGGAGGGAAGTTATTCCCACAAGGCCTTTGAAAAAGGCCTTTCTAAGATTTTAGAACTGAGAAGTCCCTCCAATGCTCATCTAGTCTATCTACTTTTTGCCAAGGAATCATAAAGATATTCCTTTCTGAAGGATATTCGACTTATATATCATTCCTATTTGTCCTACAGGCATTTCCAAAATGTAAAGATCTCTGGTTATTTGGTAAATTTAAAGAAAAGCTTATTTAGAGGCTTAAGTTCACCTTTGTCTTCCAAACCCTTTCTTTGCCTCTGCCTCCTGTTTGACATGATAATTCATTAATGACATAAAAATAAAGAAATATGGAGAATTATGTTCGCATAATGAAAGATAATTAACATGCATCTTTCTTAGTATTTTCTTTTGCAGTGTTTGTGCCACTCATGGGTACAATCCTACCTACTGATAGGCATGGAAACTTTGACCTGCTCTTTTCCCAGGCTGGGTCATTGTGCAGGGAAGCCTGTTGGCACCCTCTTCCTGGATACTCACCATATTGGTGCCAGGCTTTATGTGGAAAAAAAAAAACTTGATCATCTTAGGATGAACACTATAGCCCAGTGTTCCTAAACTTAAAAGTCCTTTACCCTCAGCCTTTCCCATTAGCAGATATTAGCAGACATATCACCATGTATAGTTTTACAGCCTATAGTTTAAAGAATCCAGCTACTTATTTGAAAATTGGGACATATATTTTTCTCAAGTATGGTGTTCCATCTCTCTTTTTTAGAAGATAATCAGCCATGGCTCAGCAGTCAAATCTACAAGTCCCTTTAGTAGCCTAGGATATAGATTATCTAGGTCTGGTGAAATGAACTCCAAGGAGGTCACCTCAATACTCTGTTAGCATATCCTCATCTAATTTGGGTTTCAATTCAGTGTTACTATTTTTGTTCTATTCCTTCTAGTCGAAGAAGTATTCTCTTTGGTAGAGAAAAGTAAAGCAAAATAGAAGTTGAGTAGTGTTAAGTTAAATTAAGTTCTTTATATTGTGAAAAGAAATGTATGAGGAATGCTAGAGGTAACATAAAACAGTCCTAATGGTCAAGGAGCTAACAGTCTACTGAAGGAGATAAGCTATAAATATTATGAAAACATAATAGCAACACAAGACAGTGATATGATAGCTGTCAAATGAGCTATGCAGACAAATGGCTATAGGAATTGAAAGGAGAGAAAGTGTATGCTGGACCTGTCAGGGAAAACGTCATGGAGAGAATTAGGACTTACATTAAGTCTTAGATATGAATCAGTTGAGGGTGAAGAGAAAGAACAAACATACAAAAGCCAAAATACAGGTCTAGAGACGGGAGGTCCTAGTTTCAAATCCAGCCTCAGACACTTCCCAGCTGTGTGACCCTGGGCAAGTCTCTTGACCCCCATTGCCCACCCTTACCGCTCTTCCACCAAGGAATACACAGAAGTTAAGGGTTTTTTAAAAAAGCCAAAATACATAACATACATTGAAGAGCAATATGAGAGAAATAAAAGAGTTTATATAGGGTAAAAATATAAGATAAGATGAAAAGGTAAATTGAAGTCATATTGTGGAAGTCCTTGAAGAATGGCTTAAAAATTATGAAGTTTAGATTTTCTTATAAGCAATGTGGAAACATTTAATTGTTCTTGAGTAGGGAATGACATGATGAAAGAGAAGTTTTAAGAAAATTAATTGGGCTTTTGTGTAACCTGGAATGCAAAATAGAAAGTAAATCAGTTAGTTAGGATATTCCAGACATGATATCCTAGGATTTGAATTATTATGATGGCAATAGAGATCGTAAAGAGCATATTTGGAAAGCATTTATGAAAGATGAAATGATAGTACCTTGTGACTGAGTTAATGGGTGGGACAAAGAAAAGAGATGATTCAAACATGACCCCAAGATTCAGAGCCTGGAAGATTGAGAGAATACTATTGTAAAGGGAATCCAAAAAGGAGGAAGTCTAGAAATAAACCACCTGAAGACACTATCTTAAGCTATTTTCACATTTAGGGATGGAATAATGAAAAGAGTACAGAAAAAGCACACAGGGAAGAAGGAAACCCTGGGAAGTATAGCATCAGAAAAAATCTAAGGAAAAAATCTTACAAAGGAGAAAGTAGTACAAAGAAAAAAAATAATATTTATTTTTTATTATGTATAATAAAATATATACATATTATATATACACATATATACATAATACTTGCAAAAGATATATATGTGTGTATGTATTTTATATATACATGTATATGAACACATATATATGTATATATATTTGTATGTATGTATATGTTCCAGAAAAGTTAAGGAATTTAGGAACTGAGATAAGACCATTGGGTTTAGTGATTAAAGATCATTGATGACATTTAGAGAAGACAGTATGGTACAATGGAAAGAATGCTGACCTTGAAGTTAGTACACCTGTTTTCAAATCCTAGCCCTGTCAGATTTTAGCTATGGAACATCTCTGATCTAAGACAGAGTTCTCTGTTAATGTAGATATAGGACTAAATAATCTCTATCGTAACTTCTAGCTATAAGATTTTAAGACTACAGGAATGATGTAAGGAGGAAGGATCCAGGTGAGGCAGTTAGTGAATTATCAAGGCCTTAGTATAGATCATGATAGTCATCCTGGCCCCTTCCAACTAGAATAAACAGTCTCTTCACAAGATTTTCTGACCATGCATCTAAAATTACTCTTTGAAAAGTAACGAACATTTCCTTATATTTGTCAATATTTATGTAATGAAAAATTAAATGCTGGTCACTTTATGCACAAAGAAGAGAGGAGGTATGATATAGAAGAGATCTGGCAGGAAGCCATTTAGAATGTTCTACCCTAGGCCTGTATCTACTCTATCAGCATTTTGAACCTCTTTTTAAGTGCTTCATCAACTGGCTTCTCTTTTTCCCTGTCTTTTGCCTGTACTTCCTCTTTTTATTAAAAGTTCTGTTTCTGGCAGCTGTTCACAGTCTCTTCTCTGCAATTAGAGATACTCTACACTCTGTTCACATTATCTCTGCTGCCTCCTTTTACATTATTAAGTAGGCATCTCATGTGGAAAGTCTTCCCATCCTTCAAAGGGAATATATAGAGTGAATATCTGACCATGATAGTTAAATGTTTGAGGCAAGACTTAGTTTTACAGATCCAGCCTGGGTCAATGATCAGTATAAGGACCTAATTACACCTCTGGAATTAGATGGGAAAGCATAAAAATTTGCAGGAGCAATTAGATATATGAAGGTATAAATAGTGTGGCAAAAATTTGAAAATAAGCTTTTGGAAAATTAGCCCCTTTAGCATTTTTCAACAAGTAGCACTCCCAATCATTTCATCTTGCAATCTGAGTTTGATGTTTATGGTCTTCATAGAAGAAATTTACCTTTAAAGGCTTAAAAAAACCTATCATTATTTTTGAGAAAATTCCCTCTTTCTGTATAAGATTCCCTTTTTAATTAATAGATTAATTTATGTATTTTGGAGTTAGAGGAGGAAGTTATAGAATCAAATGACAGAATATTGCCAGATCAGTCTTACTATTATAATCAGTGATAGGTAAGCATGAAATCATGTAAGAAGATTTATGTCATAAACTAATGCTTTATCTAGTATTTAATTATATCCATCTAATTTATACATCCTTTTGGAAATTCTGGGGTTTTTTGAGATACTTAAATTATTTATTCTAGAAAGCCATAGCACCACAGAACATTATTTGTGGCTTCAAACATTTATTTAGATTTCTTTGGCATCCCTTATTATTTTTCACTCATTCTAATATTTCACAACATATCACAGCTTTAACTGTACAACTAGGGAAATCACTGTAGTGGGAATGAAAAAAATGTAGAACTGTTGAATGGTTCATTGTAAAAGATGTGGGAAAAACCTTTATTTGGTTTGTTTAGTTTCCATGACTGTCTAAGTTGATTTATAGCTTCTCTATTTAATGTAAAAATTAATTGGCAAGATTAGTCTCATAGACTTGAGTAAGAAAAGGAAATCCTGCCAAATATAGTTAAAAGTGTGCAGCATTCAGCTTTAATAGAGCAACTGAGGTTAAAACTGAAGGGCTACTATTTTATTTTCAAGCAACAGGAAGTGAAAATTCTTGAGTTACAGATGCAGCTCTTATGCTCCTGAGTTAATCAGCTCATATTTAATTCCACATATTTTTCTAAACTTATGTTTTTATTCAATAAAATATTTTGCCCAAAGATAATCAAGAAAAAATAATTTCCCCTAATGACAACCTCCAGTTTTACTAATTAGGGAAAAAAGTCAAAAGGACATCATTTTAGTCAAAAAGAAACATAAATGATTAGAGAGAGAGAGAGGCGGGGGGAGGAGAGAGTGAGAGAGAGAGAGAGAGAGAGAGAGAGAGAGAGAGAGAGAGAGTAGAGAGAGAGAGAGAGAGGGAGAGTGTGTGAGAGAGAGAGGGAGAGTGTGAGATAGAGAGAAAGAGAGAGAGAGAAAGAGAGAGAGAGAGAGAAAGAGAGAGAATATGAGAAAAAGAGAAAGGAAGACAGAAGAAAGAAAAAGGAAGAGAACTAGAATTATTGTGGTAGTTCATATAAAACAAAAGGAGTATTTAGGCTGCTCTAGGGAAAGAATGTTTCATCTAAGTAAAGAACATCAATAAATTCATAGATTTTTAGAATGGGAGCACAATGTTCAATGAATGCCTTTTGTCAATCCCCATATGTCAGTTGGAAACCAGAGATTGTACTCCAACTGTGGTGATCTTAGCTTGGAGTCATTTAAATGAGAGCAAGGTTTGATCTGTTGCAAACCCATTCTCTGGAAGCAGCTTTCCTTATTATGGGGGCTCTGGGGCAATAAGACATCCTCTCCTCTGTATGATAGAGGATGAGTGAGAGCCCCACTGTATCCCTCCTTCCCAGCTCATAATACTAGAGTGTATTTCAGAGAATAAAACTCCCCTCTTCCTCCAAGCTCTTGTTTTCTCCTCACTTTCCCACAGATCAAATACCTCCAGCTCTTGGTTGATCTCTTCTTTGTTAAAAACAGGATCTGCTGTTGTCCACTTTTTCCCTCTGAACATCTACCCTACCCTCAAGTCCTGCTTTGTTTTCATCTCCAGCTTGTTGAATCCTTTAGATGCAAAATCAGTGAATCTTTGTTGTTAAAAAAAAATAGTGTGAACATTTAGACCATTCCATTACTGTCATTCAATCATTTAGTCATGAGCAACTCTTTCGAGCCCATGGACCATAGCAGATCAGGCCCTTTTATGCTTCACCATCTCCCAAAGTCTGTTCAAGCTTATATTCATTGTTTCAATGATACTCGACGATCATCTTCTGCCATCACCTTTGCCTTTTGCCTTCAGTTTTTGCCAACACCTTGGAAATCAGCAAACACTACAAATCTAGGCTTGATTTTTCATTTTGTTGATTGTCTTGACTTAACAAAGTGATGGAAAATATGATAATTATTCAGATTAAACATAAATTTGTGTAAATAATACATTTTATTTTCAGGGAATAGTTTGTAAAACTATTTACCATCATACCTCTACCAATTTTTAATATTTGTTAAATTGTATTTTTAATCAGCAAAAATATTTTTTCTTCTCACTCAACCACTCCTCCAATCATTATAATGAAAAAGAACAAAAGTATTTGTAACGAATATGAAAATGTATATAGAATATAGTTTTCAAATATACCTTCATAAAAAGGTTTTGGTTTTCTCTCTGCTTAAAACATTCCCAAAATGATTCCAGACTTCTGGCTCTTCTTTCTATTTTCAGCTCCAACAAGACAGCCTATGATGCTTCTCTCCTTAAAACGGAAGAAAAAAATAAGCATTGGCTACTATTGAAAAGTAATGAATTCCATATTGGGAAGAGCTAGGGGTTAAGAGTCTCATGAAGTCAAATTAACTCCCAAAAGGGTAACTTAGATTAGCGAGTTGGACAGCAGTGGTTTTAGCTTCTCAACACGGACTTCCAAGTAGATTTTCAAAAAGGCTTCTCCCATCAAGACTATAAAAAATTTCAACAGGAAGTCCTAGATTCCTCTTTTTTTATGAGTTTAATCCCTTCCATATTTCTGTGGATCTTTGCTCTACTAAAGACATGTTTTATTTCTGACCTAGCAATAAAATAGAAAGAATCAAGTTCTACATTATATGGTTCAAACTTAAAAAGCTACAGAAATTCATAGAAGGGACTGACATTTGAAAGATGGAATGATTAGGGAGGGCTTCATGAAGGAAATAGAACTTTGTCTTCACTAGGTACTATGATACAGAGGAAAGAAGGCTTGTTGGAGAATTAAAAGAACTCTAAATCCATATTCAGGCTCTTCTGTGGCTTATTACTGTCAACCCACTACCTTCCTGGATGTCTGACCCCATGAGATGGGAGCCAAATTGAGTGAAAGATATCAGAAACAAATGGAGAGGCAAAGGGCATGTTTACTACATTCTTCTCAGTAGAACAGTATACATGCAGGGGACCCCTCTCCTAAGGAAAGAAGTCCATTAGATATAGGAATTAGCTAACCTTTTATTGTATCAAAATGAGGAAGAAAAATTTAAAGGAAAAAAAAAACTACCAAATTCTTGAAGTGCTTTTGACAGTAAATCCTTGAGTCACTTTGGGGTCCTAGAGACATAGGCTGATAACAATTATTTTATCTAGAAATCTCTGAGATTGTTCCTAGTCCTGATAAGAAAAGTCACAAGATGGTTCCCATTCCAGATTTAGTTGGAACAGTCAGATCATCATTCACTTGATGGTACCCATTTCTCAAGCTTAGCTTATAATCACAAAGGATTATTGTTCTGTATCAGAAATCCCTGGAAAAAATGGATGCTTGAGCAAATCCAACTAACTTTGGGCAAGTCACAACCTCTCCGGGTCTAACTTGTCTCTGTAAAATAAGGGGATAAGTCTAGATGTGGTACAGGTAGGTGGCACAATGGATAGAACACCAGGCTTAGAGTCTAGAAGACTCAATCCTTCTCAGCATTACTTTGTTTCTTTATTGTCTCTCACTAACTCTCAATCTATAGCTCTTTATATATATTTCAAGACTAGGAGATATAGACAGGTCTAGACATGATCATATCAGAAATTTTCTTTTCCTAACTCAAGCCTTTTCAAAACCTTTTCAGCCCCAAGTCCCAGTGTATTTAGGAAAACTGTTGGAACTACTTTATAATAGAAGAATTGAAGATAAAGGTGAATAAATACATGGATACATATTATATCTTATACATGTGTGATATGCCTTTCAAACAAAATTCTCAATTTGGTGAAGAAAGGCAAAGCAGAAAATGATTCAGAGTCTAAAGTCAATAAAGCATAGTAGAAAGATTTTGGCATCAGAGGACCTGAGTTTAAATCTCAGATCTACTATTTACTATTAAGGACTTTAGCCAAGTGCCTTCCTTTTCCCTGGATCTCATTTTCTTCATTACCAGAATGAAGGGGACTAGACTGTCATAACCTTTTTTGTCTCATAGACCCCTTTGACAATCTGCTAAAACCTATGGACTCCTTCCCAGAATCATGTTTTTAAATGCAATAAAATAAAACACATGACAATGGAACCAATTATGTAAAGACATAGTTATAAGAATATATTCATTTTTTAAAACACAGATTTAGGAACTCTGGGCTAAAAATTAGGACTTCTAATACTAAATCAAGGAAATCTTTTGGAGATTGTGTGTGTGTGTGTGTGTGTGTATGTGCGTATGATGTGTGAGTTCGAATACTATTACCACCCAAAATGGTCTTATAAAAGTAAGAACTGATTTTAAAGAATATGATTAAAATTTCTTTCCTTCCAAGAGCTTGCTTTAGCTCTTGCTGATCTGCTATTTGGATAGAATTCTCTCGACTGTGAGGATAAGTTTCCAGGGCAAAATGATCTGGTACTAGAGGTCTTTTATGAGTCTCAGTATCATAGACAATGTTAGCCCATTATTACTGGACATAAGTGGCTTCCCAATGATTGCAATGACTTTCAGTTGCTTGGTTATAGCAGCAATCAAACAGGTTGTTCAATTAAAAGCCCTCTCCCCTCCTTAAGCTCTAGAAGCCCGTTATATTTTTAAACTTAGTATTTATGTTACATCAAGGACCTGAGAGAGATGAGAAAGATGAAAGAAAAGGAGGATGGGGGCAGGGGGAGGGAGCAATAGAGTGAGAAAGGTGATGCCTCAGATTAGGAAGGAAGATTTCACCAACACTAAATAAAATAGATCATTAACCTCTACCTACCATGGGATTCTAAACGTGTTAAAAAGGAAATTACATATTTGAATTAGGACAAAGGAGAAACATGGTGGCTCCCCAGGGCAACAACCTAGGAAGAGTTCAACAAGGGATTTTTTTAAAGATAACTTTTTATACGTATACATTTTTTGTTTTTTAGTGCCAGAAAGTTCTCTTCTCCTTGGTAGGCATTTATTTCATGGTAAGGCAGAAAAGGCCTATGACCACTTAGTGGACAGTAATACACAGGAGGTATAATTTTCTAGTGGGGTAGGAGTGAGTTCATTGATTTTGCTATAGCCCCAAATGCTTTATTTAGATTCTCCTGTTCTCCTTCCCTTTCTCAGGACCATCCCAAAGGATATCTACTATCTAGTAATATCTAGTCTTTATTCACCTCATAAGCGTTTTGCCCACTTCACTGATAAATGAAGATGATTTTAGTGCTAAGCGCTGAGTAGTTGAGTGGGATTTCTGCTATTAAACAATTTAAAGGTCTTTGTATACTTTTGACACATTTGGATTGAAGACTGGGACATCTTTGCAAAACAGGCCTTGATAGACAAACAAGGCTTAGAAAGGTCATGCCTGTAATCAATGCTGGAATTCTCAGTGAGACAACAGATATGTATCTTAGTCCTCTCTGCAGCAGCCTCTTTCCTATTTCTATGTGATTTCCCTATAATGAACCATTTTATAATGTTTATTTACCTTTATGCATAATATAGATTGAATGGGGGGAAAGGGGCAAAAGCATTTATATAGCACCCACTATGTGCCTGACACTGTACTAAGAACTTACAAATATTATCTCATTTAATTCTGTCAACAACCCTGGGAAGTGGGTGCTATTATTATCCCCATTTTACAATTAAGGAAACTTGTTATTTGTCCATGTTCACTCAGTTAGTAAGTGTTTGAGGCCGAATTTGAACTCAGATCTTCCTGACTCCAAGCCCAACACAATATCCACTGTGCCACCTAACTGCTTCCATGATGAAAAATCAATATCAATGTTAACAATTAGATGGAGCCCAAGCCTCTCATTTTATAGATGTTGAAACTAAGTGCCCTTCTTAAGATCACAGTGAGTGTAAGTGACAGAGTGGGATTTATACCCAGGCCCTCTACCTCCAAATCTGATGTTTTCTCCACTATTAAAAGGAAAATTCTATGTTTAGACCTTTACCTTGCTAAAAGAAACAAAAATCAGAATGAGAAAAAATTTTAAAGCTTATTAAAAACATGAAGGCGGGGGAAACTAGAGCCAGGCCTAGAGACGGGAGGTCCTGGGTTCAAATCTGGCCTCAGACAATTCCTAGCTGTGTGACCCTGGGCAAGTCACTTGACCCCCATTACCTACCCTTACCACTCTTCTGCCTTGGAGCCAATACACAGTATTGACTCCAAAATGGAAGGTAAGGGTTTAAACAAAAATAAAATAAATAAAAAATAAAATAAAATAAAAACATGAAGGCAGAAATACCATGCTTGAGGCCAGGCCAAGAGGGACCAGCCTGGGATTCAAACCAGGAACAGCTTTTAAAGACAATTTTTTATAATAAGAAATGTGTGTATCAACGAAAAGAGATGAACTATTACACCCCCGCTCTTCCTTCTATTGTGATTGGCCCACATTTCACATGAGATGGTGGATTAGTGAGCATGACCGGTGGCTGCTTTCACATACTCCAGGTACTCATTATGAGGTGATGGAATTAATTCTGAGGAGATAAAATCAGTGTCCCATCTGCCCTCTCCTGCAGGACCTCTCTCCCACAGGTCTTTCTCTGCAGGGAGGCTGCATGAAGCCAAAGTCAAGCAAAATTAAAACACTGGGTTACTTCAGAATGATTCTGCATTAGTGACTGATTTTAAACGCCACTGTGCCATGTTTTTGTTTTTTAATCAAAGCAATAGCCAATTAAACAACCAAAATATGTCAAAGTTAAAAGGGGGCTCAGAGATGAACTAATCCAATCCTCTCACCTTAAAGAGGTAAAAATAGGTATAAACAGAGTGAGTGATTTATCTTAAAACTAAATGGCTAGAAAGCAAAAGGGCTAGAATTGAGGCTAACTGTCTTTTCTGACTGCTTTTGCCTGTTTTTAAAGCCATTTTTAAAACTCCCCTTAAAATGCTTCGCAGGAGGGTCATCTCTTAATTCAGAACAAAGAAAATATCTCTGGTAGAAATAGTGGGGAATTTGAGATGCATACAATTGAATCTAAACAACTGGATGCTTTTCTCTGTGAACAAATGAATAAATGGAGAGATTTTAGATTTTTTTGATGTTATTAATAAATTTCTCTTTTCACAAGCAATTGTGGCCCAGTGTATATTTGTCCTTAAAAGATAAAAACAGAAGTATAGCCCAAGTCCCTCGGGAACATTTCAGCGCATTCCACAAGTGCTATTTGAAGTTCAAGGTGATTTGGGATAAAATAAAAGTTTTTGGATGGCACTATCTGGTTAAGTGATAACATTGTTGCTAAATTCACTAATGTCACTTAGCTCTGCTAATTTCACAGTCTTAATAGGTTTCATTTTTCACTTACCACATTGCCAAACAGCAATATTTTCTTCCTTCCTTCAGTTATAGAAAAAAAAATGTAAGCAGCTGACAGGCACATCTGTGATTTGTAGGTGCCCAGACAAACAGTTAAGAGATTTTAAACAAGGGTAAGTGGCATGGCCAATTTACAGCATGCACCAGAGCTCCACTAAAAACTCACAAATAAGAGCTTGAAAACATTGCTTCCCCAAACACAGTGTGATTACAAGTAATCTTGGATGTGTAAATTGGCCTTTTGTAATGTTTATTTCACAGAACCAGTACCTTCTTTTGCCCTAATGCTGCTACATTAAAAAGACAAACAGAAAGCCATTTATCATGGCTAAAACTGCTAATGTATCACAACTTCTAGAATAACAATCCCAGGTTGCACATTTTTTGATTCCCTTCCCTCTAGTGGCTTGGCTTCCCCCCCTTCCTCCTTCCAAATTGCTTTGTGATTATTTTGCATCTCTTGCCAGTGCTTGCTTTCTCCCTGTCCCTTACATGTAACTTCTTTGAATAACAGTAATTCTTTCATTTTTTTTTCTTTTTATAATCCGTGGATAATAGGCACTTAATTTTTTTAATTGAATAAAAAAGCAACCCAGATTTAAAGTTTTGGAACTTGAAGGGAACTTAAATTCATAATATATGATATGATACCATATAATAAATGTAATGTAATTTAAAATGATGTAATATGATATAGTATAATATGTAATATATCATTCCCATAAATTTATAGCATATTTGCTGGATATAGAGTCACAGAACTTGGGTTCAAATCCTTATTTTGCCAATCAGTACCTTGGACAAATAACTTTACCTACCTTTACTTTACCTGTAAAATAGATTTGGACTCTATGATTCTCTGATTTAGTAGGACTTACCCAAGATTACCCATCTGGTTAACAACAAAAATGAGGAGTAGAAGCCATAATCTTGATTCTTACTTTAGGAAGCTTTCTATTCTAATAGAATAGTGGTTTAGAAAGCACCTTAACTCTCTTATTTTAGAATTAAGGAAATTGAGACCTAGAGAAAGGAAATAACTCAGTCCTGTATCACTCAGAAAATATTCCATTATTTGGAATTATGCCCAAAGGGCTTTAAACGAATGCATTTCCTTTGATCCAGCAAGACCACTACTGGGTTTTATCCTAAAGAGATAAAAAAAATTGGGAAAAGATCTGTTTATACAAAAATATTTATAGTTGTGCTTTGTTTGGTGGCAAAGAATTGGAAAATGAGAAAGTGCCCCTTGATTGTGGAATGACTGAACAAATTGTGGTATACGATGGTGATGGAATACTATTAGGTTATAAGGAATGATGAATGGTTAGACTTCTACTGGAAAGTAGAACTGATACATGAACTGATACAGAGTGAAATAAGCAGAACCAAGAGAACATTATACACAGTAACTGAAACATCATGTGACAATCAAATGTAATTGACTTTGCTAATAAAAGCAATGGATTGATCCAGAACAACTCTGAGGAGCTTATAAAAAGAATGCCATTTATCACTTGTTTATATAGATACGTGGCTTTAAAAGATTATGCAAATGAATAATATGGAAATAGTTTTGAATAATAATATATGTATAACCCAGGGAAAAAAATAAAAATATTGCCTTATTTCCTACACTGAGATGCCACTGTCCTAGGAAAACTGTAAGTTAACAATGGAATTAAAAAGTACTTCGGAATTGATGGATTCTGTTATTAGTTGTCATGATATTTTGGACTTAACAAAGAGATAAATTCTAATTCTGGATTAGAAATTTGAATAAAAGATAAATAGATGAAAGAAAGAAAAAGTACTTAAGTATTTACTTTATGTCAAGTACTGGGCTAATCATTGAGATTCAAATATAAAAGCAATGAAGGTACCTGCCCTCAAAGAGTATAAATTTTAATGAGAATCAGTACAAAAAAATGAGTGATGATCTCTAAGGACTACTTTGGTCAGCAGAAATAAAATGAGACTAACAGAGGATAAATTAATTATTTCATTTAGAAGCAATGGTAGAGCTGATTTGTTCATGGTTCATAGTGCCAGAAAAGAGAGAAGGGGAGGAAAGAGCATCTTCTTGGGAGTGAGGCAGTTGTCAAAGTGATGTCCTGAGAAGAGTAAATGAAGTAAAGGCTAGTAGGAACTTTTCTGAAATACTTCTGGAGAGACAGTTACAATCCAATCAAGAGAACAGGATCTCAAGGAAAAAAAATCTTTAGGGAATCAAGGCTTTTTTTGGCAGAGAGATGGCAGTCTCTGTGATCCCAAACTATTTAATTAGCCTCTCTGAGCCTCAGTTTCTTCATTTATGAGATGAAGATAATATATAATTACCTACCCCCTTAGAGGATCTTTGGGATTAAATAAGATAATGCAGATAAAATTCTTTGCTAACCTCAAAACATATAAAATATGCTGTTAATGATAATAATACATCCATCATAAGTACACACATATACAGAAACGGCATTATTCTTTTGATGTTCTCCTTTTGTAGTGAAATGCACAGAATGGCAAAGCTTCAATTAAAATTTCCCATGGTACATTTCCTTTTGCATTAGAATTATTATTTAATGGCATTACTTAGTAGTATCATTTTATTAGAACTATGTATATAAATTGTACACTCTTTGAGGGCAGTAATAAATAAGTAGTGATTATTAAAACAGATCTCATAAAGTTCAAGGGAAACATTTGTTTCTATCACTTTGTTATATAGACTTTGCAGAATATCACTGATGGGGCTGCAGTGGACTTTCAGGCAGGGTACCCATTCAGTATTGATATGATTTGGCTGGCTTTTTCATCTCAAACTGTTATATTGGGCTTCATCTGTGCCTCAGCGACACTCGGGAAGTGATACCGGGAAGGATCAGGTCCTCCATTCCTGAATAATTGGCCATTATGCAGTCAGAGAAACTAAGCTCCAGCCCAGGTATCTTGTCCTGACTGTGACAATGATCCTAGAGGGTCATTCAGCCTTCCTCCATTTAGTATCAGGTCCATCACTTGTATGTTTAAGACCGTGGCAAAGTTCTCTTGCTCTGCCTTTGTGTCCTGGTTGTAAAGGTCAGCTGATCAGGATAGGATACCTTGTCATAAGTTCCGTAGAAATTCATTTCTCTTGTCATCTTTCATTTTCTGCCCATTGGAAAAATTGACAACTGTGTCAGGTGAATGACACATCTTTGGAGAGTCCCACAGTTCTTGGCATTTCCGGACAGGAGATGTGTTTTGTCCTATAAACCAAACCTTTTGTAGCCAACGGTTCTGTACACACATGAGTGAGACAGCATTCATTCTTCAGCCTTTCTGCTTTTTAACTAGAAAGAGATTTCAGATAATGCCAACATCCAGCCCCCATGATGTTTAAAAAGCATTCTAATGCCTCAAGTAAAGTATTAATGGAGAAATTCCATATAACTATTTTAGAGAATGGTACTTTTTACCTGAAATCTAAGCTCTCTCTTTTTTCTCCCACTATAGTGCAGGAAATGTTATTAAATGTGAGCTACTGATGTGATTTACATCATGCTTGCAGGCCCAGCCTTGAATATGATAAGTTTTCCTGTCTAAGAGATTGAGCTAAAGAGAAAAATTCTCCACCAGGTTTCAGGGCAGGTCTTTTTAAAAGCAGGATAAAATCTGATAGTGAAACAGGTTGAAATTTCCTGGCTGGGGGCAATTTTTGTACCCCAAGGGTGCCTTTACAATGAGCAACTTATTTTAACTCCAGAGATATTTTAGCAAAATACAGACAGGAACACCTGAGCCTGTCAATCTGGGAGCCTCAAATGCTCCCCTTCTTCATTCTTTCAAAAACAATAGATAGATGGGCTTTGAGGGAGTGACAGGAAAAGTATTGGTATGCATTATTTGCAGCTGGAAGGGAAATGCTACAGGACAGAATGTAACATGAAAAGGTAAGAAATATTTCAATGAAGAAATGCCAAATCACCATCTGAGATCTCAGGATGGGAATGAAAATAAAAAAAAAAAAAAAGTTGAACCTGAACTATGAACCTATTTTGAGATTTCTTTCTTCCACCTATTTTCTACCTTTTTTTTTTGGGAGGTGGGGGGCGGTTCAGACTGGTGATTTCCTCAGTATGAAGAATTCCCAGTGTTTAAACTCCCTCCTAAGACGGACATCAGTGACTCATTTTAAAGATACAGTCTAACAGGAGTTGCTAGATAGTACAGTAGTTAGAGCACCAGGCCTGGAATCAGGATGTCCTGGATTCAAATCTGGCCTCAGATCCTTTCTAACTGTGTATGTGACCCTAGGCAAGTCACAGCCCCATGGCCTAGCCCTTGCAGCTCTTCTCTCTTAGAACTGGTACTGAAGGAAGGTAAGGGTATTAAAGAGATAGAAAGATATACTCTTGGAGTTAGTTGCCTGAGGACACTGAGAAATTGATGGAATTGCCTACAGTTATACAGTCATCATCATGCTTTCGAGACAGAACTTGAATCCAAGTGTTCTTGACTTCAGAATTGACCCACTGCTATACCTTACTTCTTCTCTAGTCTCTAATATTATTTACATTTGCAGGGCTGAAATAGCTTGTTTTTATGGCTAGATTCTCTTTATTCTTCATATGGCTTTGCTTAATAGTCAGGAGTACTTGAGAGGAAGGAAGTGCTTGAGTTTTATACAATCAAGTTACATTCACAATATCTTTGTAGCTAATTGTACATCCTTTAGAAGGTTGATACGACGGTATTCTAATATTGTTTTCAAAGAACTGGCTATGGGTTCATATTATCTGTCATCTATTTTAAGCCCTTTCTGAAAATCTAATTGATAGTTTAAATTTTTAAAAGTCACTTTCTGATATATGCCACCTTGATGAACATTCCCCATTGCAAATAAAGATA
Organism: Gracilinanus agilis; assembly: GCF_016433145.1. NCBI lineage: Eukaryota > Metazoa > Chordata > Mammalia > Didelphimorphia > Didelphidae > Gracilinanus > Gracilinanus agilis. Next base: position 260,457,991 of record NC_058131.1, read on the forward strand.
AAAAAATACTTTTTATTTTACATTGCACGAAACATTCCCCCAACCATAGTCTGCCAGGCCACTAAAAGGAGAAACATTCATACTCTTACTCTTTTCTCTAGGAATATTTGTGTTCAGGTGCTCATTAGTGCTTTTATAATACACATTATTGTAGTTAGTATTTTTTGTCTTTGTTCTTTCTTCAGTGTGCGTTTTCCTCTGAATTCTTCATATTTGGAATTTCCTTGACCAAATGATATTTTTACTTCATTTTTCATTCTCCAAATCAGTTATCATTCCAGCTAAATCACTTTAGATAGTGTCCCAAGAAGAACTCAACTTATATGGAATGCCACTCAATAAAAAATAGTATAAACATGAAGAAAAAAAGAAGAACATACATAGTTTTGGGATAAGTAGCTATTAGAGTGGCATTGCTGAAGACCTTCTTAGATCCTAAGAGGAAGTGCATTATAGTAGAAACTAGAATGCTGATCTAAAAGTGAGAAGTCCTGGGGGTACAGCTGGGTGGCTCAGTGGGTGAGAGCCAGGCCTAGAGATGGGAGGTCCTGGGTTCTGTCCTCAGACACTTCCTAGCTGTGTGACCCTTGGCAAGTCACTTAACCCCCGTTGACTAGCCCTTTTCACTCTTCTACCTTGAAACCAATACATAGTATTGATTCTAAGACAGAAGATAAGGGTTTTTTTTAAAGTAAGAAACCCTGGATTATATTGTTGATCTAATTTTGTAGCAATATACAAGTCTTTTCATCCCTAGTAATCAGTTTCCTTAATTGTAAAATTAAAAATTATTTGGTCTTCTAATTTTCCAGATGAAAAAACAAGCTTAGAGAGGTTAAGGGACTTGTACAAAGGTCACACAGTGGGTTTATACCATATGTCATTTTTCAATGAAGTACTAATTTTATTGTGTCAGGCAATGAAATTCCAAAGTTTGGCCCTTCAGTCATATATTCCTAAGATAATAAAATGTGTTTTCATAAGATCATAGCACTGAACCTGGAAAGAGCTTCAGAAGCCATTCAGTTCAGCCTTCTCGTTTTATAGATAACTGAGACCCAAGGAGCTTGGCCCTCTTGCTGTCCCTTACGTGTGTTCCTCCATCTCACCATATCTTTTCATTTCTACGAATGCATTACATCACCTTCTAGATAACTGGTAACCTTGATGAGTAATGTAGAACATAGAGCACTAAGAAGTTGAGATATGTTTATGGCCACACAACTAGTATGTGCCAGAGTCAGGATCTGAATTCAGGTCTGCCTGACTATGATAAAGCATAATGCCTCCCTTCTTACCGACAGAAATTCTTTAAAAAAAATACTAAAATTGATGCTGGGTGTTAGTTCTAAAGCAAAAGAGTGGTAAGGGCTAGGCAGCTGGGGTTAAGTCACTTACCCAGAGTCACATAGCTAGGCAGTATTGGGGGCCGGATTTGAATACAGGTCCTCCCAGCTCCAGGCCTGGCTGTCTTTCCATTAAACCACCTTGATGCCCCTGGATGTATGCTTTTGAAATGGGAAGTGCTGATTTTTACAAGTAAAGGAATGTGTTTATTGACTTATTTTCTTTCATTATCTTTGAATCACAGTTATTTCTCATAAAAGGTTGTTCCCAGACTTCTTAGGTCATACAATAAAGAACCAGCAAATTCTACTGAATCTGATACAAAGTGTGAGTCTTTTGCATGTATGGTCATTCCCAGAGAGGAATGGCTGCATGTATGGGGATATCCCTCTGCTAAGTGGTTATCAAAAAAGTGGTTTTGAAGGAAAAAAAAAACTAATGATACTGCTGTTCTTTGATAGGCAGAGGGAATAGGCAAGGGCTTGCTGGGCAATTATAGGAACCTCTCTTGCCTTAGAGCAGTGATGGCAAACCTTTTGGAGATGGAGTGATGTGCCCCTTCCCCACACCAAATGCTGGTCATGCCTTACCCCACCGTTACCCCACACAGGGGAGAGAGGAAGCTCTCCCATTGGGTTGCAGGGCAGAGAAGCGGGTCAAGTGAGGAATGTCCTCAACAAGTGTAGAGAAGGGGAATGGAGTGGCCCAAGTTCTCTGCTCCCCTTCAGCTCTGCCACCTGTGAGCTGCCCCCCAACCTCCTGTGTGCTTCCATTGACTGCTGGGCAGAAGGGCAGGGCATGTTGTCAAATGTCAAAGAAAAAATGTTGTCAGGCATGGTGCAGGGGGGAGGGAAGCAGCTCTGCTCGAGTCCCTCTGCCTTTCTGGTAACAAAATTGGAGGGGAGGGCCCTAAGGGAGGGTGGCTGCATGCCCGCAGAACATACTCTGTGTGCCATCTTTGATACCCATGCCATAGGTTCACCATCACTGTCTTAGAGTCTTCCCCTTACTGGACCAAATAGAGTAAAAATTGAGTTCCATCATTACAGGGACTTTTAACTTTCTCTTAAATGCAAAATTTGGCTAACATGCCTGAGTCAGGAATGACTGAAGGAAAAATTGGCATATCATTTCAACAGTTACAGAATTAGCCATATAGAGAAAACGAAGTAAGGAAATGTTAATAATGTAATTGGATTAATACAAAAACATATTTATGCCCACTTCTCTCCTAGAAACTATCTTTGTTAGTCCTAGTGATCAGAAGCTAAGCCTGGTGCCTTTTTGAGATGTAAATTTCACCCTTTCCCCCTAAAAAATCCACTTTCAACATCATTTCACAGAATACCTACCAACCAGACATAGCCATTATGTTTGAAATTCCGTTTTAAAAATAATAACAATAATGGTTAACTGTGCATTACAGTAATAGCATGTTAATTGCTGAATTACAGTGAGTTTCCTGCAGAAGTGCATCTTGCATCCTCAGTAATACTATATTAGTGGATCATAATTAGCATTATTATAGTGAATTCCAAATGAATTAGTAATGACTGTCTGCTTATTTTAAAGTCATGCTCAACCTCATTTGTACCACCTGCACGCAACTGTCTAAAGAGGCCATGACTCTTCAGACTTGACTTTCATTCAGGTCATGGCCATGTTTAGCCCCACAAACTTGCCTATCATTTATGCTGACCCTGATCTGAGATGGACAGATCAGTTGCCCAAGAGATTTGGAAAGATATTGGTCAAGAAAACGAAATCTATAGCCAGCATTTGGTCTAGTTTTAATTCTTAATATTGAGTTGATAGTCATTCCTTATCAGCCAGGCTTCTAAATGGAGCCAAAGACTGAAGTAGTTTTGTCATGAATACTATAAAAAAAAATTTATATCTTTATCCACATCTTCAGCAACAAAAGAAAATGAATCTCTTGATTTGCTCTTTAAATATTTTATTTTTTAAGCTAAACGTTGAATATCAGTATAAACAACCATTCTTTCTTAGTGATTATTTACATTTAAGTTAATTAAATTCAACACATAAAATATCATAACATGGTTTCAGTCCCTCGCTCTAAGTTTCCATCAGAATTCTTGGTCCATTCATTCTCATTTACTTTTCCTCATCAGACAGTCATTAATAAATATGCTTCATTATTTGAGTATTGTCTTCTTGTCTATAGCTTTTCATTTTATCCAGACCTTTCCAGATTCCTTTGTATTCCTTAACTTGTTGGTTTTACATACATTACAGTACTCCATTAAATTAATGCACCATATTTTTTTAACTAGTGTCCCATTGTTGTGCATTTAGTTTACTTCTGTTTTTTATTACATTCAATTATTCTAAAAAAAAAACACCAGACTTTATATTTGTTTACTTTGTATGAAGTATGATGCTCAAGCACAAGACAGTAAAAGAAGAGAATATTAAGAAGTAATTAATTCAATCACCAGGTTTTAGTATAAGTGCAAAGTTAATATAATTACTATTTCCCTTAATTTTAGAAGTTGCTATACTAAGGTTTCTAGGACTGTTAGTCAGCTAGCACTATTAGCCAATTCTTTAGCTAACATAACCAGAATGTTAGCATTATCATGACTGAAAAAGGCAGGGACAGGTAAACATGATGAAGGCTAAAATGGAAATTTTTCAGTTTTTAATTTTTATTGATTAAATTATAGTTTATATTATTATAATTATATTACATATAAGTTATAAATTCTAATCTAAATTATTTATTTATTTTTGTTTGCCTTTTCTTTTCAGTTCCAACTTATTTCCCTCCATTCACCTCTCCCATATGCACTAAGAACACAGAATATAATGATGCTGATTATACATATATGTCAGCATACAAAACATTTTCTCATTAGCCATGTTAAGGGTGGGGAGAATAAGAAAAATAAAGGAAAAAAATATTGCAATCTACTCTTTATCAGTTCTCTCCCTGGAGGAGGAAAGTATTTTTCATCATGAAACCTTTGGAATTGTGGTGGATCATTTGAATGATCAGAATAGTTAAGACCTTCATAATTGATGATCATTACAGTATTGCTGTTAGTGTATACGTTGTTCTTCTGGCTCTGCTCTCTCCAGTTTTCATCAGCTCACATAAATTTTCTCCAGTTTTTTCTAAAACCATCCCCTTCATAATTTATTATAGTACAATAGTATTCTATCCCATTCTTATACCATAACTTGTTTAGCCATTCAACAATTGATGGGCATTCCCTCTATTTCCAATTCTTTGCTACCACAAAAAGAACTGCTATAAATATTTTTGAATATGGGTCCTTTTCCTTTTTCATTGATTTCCTTGAAGTATAGACCTAGTAGCATCATTGCAGGGTCAAAGAGTATGCAAAGTCTTATAGCCCTTTGGCTGTAGCTCCAAATTATTCTCCAGAATGGTTGAACTAGTTCATAGCTCCACCAACAGTGCATTAAAGAACCTATTTTCCCATACTACCTTCAACAGAAAACTTGGAAATTTCAGTCTGACTAATCATTGTCCATTATTTTAATTATTTTGAAAATATTTCAGGACTATCAATCTTGTATATGCCCAATTATAGTCATGGACAATGACTGAGGTTGGTTTTCATAGGATTTACTTCTTTTTAAAAAATACATGGTATGTTTTCAGTGTAGGAATGGAAAGCATAAAGTGAAGTGAATGTGTGATTGGTTGGGGATTAAAAGTAAAATTTGTAATGAACTTTTATAGATAAAGAACTAGTTCTTTTATTTGTAATAGAATTTTGTGTTTAGGAAAATTATTTCACAAGATTTAGAACCGAAAAGAATCCCAGAAATCAAGTAGACTTGACATTCTCATTTTATAGATTTAAAACTTTCCCATTTTCTTTCTATGTTCTCTCATTGTTCTCATTAATTTCTGTAGGTCTATATATCACCTATATGCAAGTGACTTCAAACGCTATAATTCAGTAATAATCTCCTTCCTGAACTCGTCATCATCAAAGATTCTTGCTGGACATCTCTCTATGATATTCCACTGGCTTCACCAATTTAACATACATAAAAAGGAATACATTTAGTGGCAGCTAGGTGCTTCAGTAGACAGGGAGCAAGGCCTGGAGACCAGAGGTCCTGGATTCACATCTGATCTCAGCCACTGCTTCACTATGTGATCCTGGGCAAGTCACTTAATTCCCATTGCCTAGCCCTTATTGCTCTTCTGTGTGGGAACCAATACTTAGTATCAATTCTAAAATACAAAGTAAAGGTTTTAAAGAAACAAAAATGAAAAACATTTCCCTTCTAAAACTCAATTCCCCTATTTTTGTTGAGATTACCAATATCATTCCAGTGACTCAGGTTCATGATCTGTCTTTATGGTTTTTTTGCCCTCACCTCCCATATCCAGTCAGTTGTGAAGTCTTGTAAATACTAGCTCCCCAGAATCTCATACATCTATTCCCTTTCTTTTCTATTCATACAGCCTTTATTTACCCTAATTCAGACACTGATTGCTTATCAAGTAGACTAAAGCAACAGTCTCCTAATTGGACTCTCAGCTTCTTCTATTCTCTCCTATCCAATCCATCTGCCATCGCCTGATCAATAATCTTCATTAGTTTCTTGTTACTGCTAATATAAAATGCAAATTCTTCAACCTAACATTATAAACCCTTCATACTCTGGACCCAACCCACTTTTGTGAACAATAGACATGACTCCCTTTTTTGCTCCCAATATGGCAGCCAAAGTGGTCCACAAATTTTCCCCAATGCCTAATATTTACCTCCTCCCTACATTTACCTCCTGACCTTACCTGTTGGACTTCTACATCATGTGGATAGCTTTCCAGATATCCCTCCCCTAAATTGTTAGTGTTGTCTCCCTCCTGACATTATCTTCTATTTATATGTCCAACTATTCTTTGTCTCCCCTATAAACCCTTAGAGGGCAGAGACTATGTTTTTCATTTTTGTCTTTGTATCCTTAGCACTTCACCTAGTATTTTGAGTATAATAGGTACTTATACATTGTATGATGAATGAAAATATAGAGTCTCAAAAAGATAAATAATGCTCCCAACATATCATAAAGTAATAATACCTGTCATTTGCATTGTACTTTACAAATATTATCTCATTTGATCCTCATAACAACCCTGGGAAGTAGATTTCATCCATTTTTTAGATGAAGAAACTGAAGCAGACAGAGATTTAGTGGCTTGCCCAGGCTCACTCAGCTGTGGACTCAAGCTTGATTCAAACTCACCTCTCACTCTCACCCCTTTGTCCAAGTTAAATGCTTTTTCTGTCGGGCCTCCTAACTTTCTCTAGTAAGTAGCAAAGACAGGATTTGTACTTGGGTCTTCTAATGACCAGCCTACTGCTATTTCCACTATACCACAAGAGCATATATACATTTCAGCTCAACCAGGCACTTTTTTTTCAGAATAAGATGTTCTTTTAAATTCTAATCCTTATCTCAGAGTTGAAAATGGAACCCTGAAGCTGGTGGTATATGAAATTTTAGGAGTGAATTTTCAAGATGAATATCAATAAAATTATCAGAACCAAGATAACTAGGTATTTATGTACAAAAAAACCCCAAACTCTAGAACTAATAACTGCAAACCCAGAATGTACCTGGTCTTAAATAACAAGATTTTTCTCACCAGACATATACATTTCCCCATAGATTTTTAAGAAAATGATTTATTTTTTTAAAAGAACATTTGGAAAGAAGTTCCTGAATTGGTAAAATGGTAGTGATTCAGTCAAATCCTTTGTATCTAAAGTTAGCAAATGTTTTTGAGCACCTCCTACATGACGTCTTATGTCAGTGGGGAAACAAAAAATTAAAAGACAAAATCTCTTCATTCAAGGAGATCTCTCTCTATTTGGGAGAATACATAAGCATGGAAAAATAAATAAATAAATTCTCAAAAGACAAAAATTCGAGATCCCAGTTGAAGGATTGAGGATAAAATCTGCACCAAATAAAAATCCTGAGGTAGGAGACAAGCAGCCTACACAGTCACTAGTTTAATAGATTACTGTCTACAAATCTCTGACTAATAAAGCTCTTCATCTGTTGTCCATCTTGGTTAGCGAACTGTGAGAGGTGATGTGATCCTCAGTGATTTAACTCTCAACTAACTGAAATCCTATAGAAGAAAGCATGTTTAATTATAAGTATGACAAGTAGAAATACACAATTATTAATCCTAATTCTGTCATCCTCAGTTTTGTTTTGTTTTGTTTTTAATGAGCTTCCCTTCCTTGACTAGAAGGCACTCAAAAACATTGTTTTTAAGTGTATTTGGAATCAGGATGCTAAACCTGGAATCAGAAGAGTTTGAATAAGTCATTGTATCTGTTTCCATAATCATAAAATGAAGTGGTAGCAATAGTCTCAATAACCTCTGAGCTCTCTTCTTGTGCTAAATCATTAATCTATGAGGATATGACCACTCTGACAGGTAGTATTTCCATGAATCTCTGTGAGTCTCTTTTAACATCTGAAAAATGAGGAGGTTTTGACTATCCATGGCATATTTGTTCTAAATCTATAATCCTATATAACTCTGTCAGAGGATAACTGCCTCTTCTTTCATTGTCCAGATAAGGTGCCAACTCTTCCATGAAACCTTGCCTGAACTAAAAAGCTAAAAGTAATTTGTATTATCTCACATGAGAAATCATAGAATTCACTTAACCCAAAATCTTGTCCTTTACTTTGTCCGTAGCATAGTCTACTCTCTAGTACTTACTAATGTATTTGTTGTTTTCCTTCATTAGATCATAAATCCCATGAAAACAGATCTTCAACACTGGTCTGTTTGATTCCAAGGTGAGGCTTTTACATCACAGTACATTTCCTGAAGTACATGATGTTTGCTTGTGATTTTATTTCAATACAGAGTAACTGAGATATGGGGAAAATCTGATTCATATGAATGAAGAGAGAAGCTAATAAAAGTGTCTTTGAAAAAGTTAAGAAATTTCTTTTTTTCCTTCTAGCTCTCAAATGCATATTAATTCACTCTTGAGCAATCAAGCAAAGTTCTGAGGGCAAGAATAATTCATAACTGCTACATTTCTGGCTCTAAAAAAGTCAGCTTTAAAAAAAGATGTTTAGAGTAAAGCATGTTTACAGAAACAAATTCTCTAGATACAGTAGATAAATTGCTTCCAGAGCCACCATTTTATAAGGCAATTTAAAAAGAAAAGTTGGAAATTAGCAGCTTGTGGTTACATAGACCAACTTTAGAAAATTGAAAGACCAGTTAGTGTGTATACCTTGATACCATATTTTTCTAAAGAAGTATCATAGATTGGAAATAGGAGAAAGGGGAAATTGAGATGTAACTAGAAATGGCAGGTTATTGGAATATTATCATTAAACTAGTGGATAAAGAGGGATCATTTGGAGTAATGAATTAGGAAGATCATAGAGCCTTCAGAGAACAAAAAATGATGGATCTTGTTATATAAAATTACAAATGGCTCCAACTCTCCAGGAGAGGAGGGAGAGATGGATGGCATCAGATAAGATGGAAATAATAGCTGGCTGAATTTAGACATGCAGAAATTCTTTAAGCAAAATCATTCCATCAAGCTTTGTATTGACTGAGGAAGAAGGCTGATCATAGCCATGATATTAAATAGCAATAGTCTGCCTCCTTTGGGTGCCTTTTAGAGATACTATTTTCTCTTCCCCTTGGTCTCCTATTGAAAGCAACAGAGATAACCCTAAGGTTGAATCAATAGTGCTAGATATGAAATAGACCATTACAGTGATCCAGTGGGAGTGTTATGTATTTCATGAAGAGGATAAGGTGTTATAAATGGGATTGCGGCACATCCTAACCACCTCTCTTCTTCACAAATAGCTGATGAAATGTTTATAGAAAGTTTGCATCATTTTGATATGTAACAAAAAAGACAAACTAAAATGTTCTAAATATGATCTTTTGTTTTTAAAAATACTAGGGTTTTTTGAGGAGGAAATTAAAAACAAAAACAAAAGAGGATAAGTAGAAGAAATGTGCAGCCTACGTGGAAATTGAACAAACAAACAGAAATCTTAAAATTCTCTTTTCAAGATCTCTATGTGTGCTTTAGTCAAGAGAAGTTGGTATAGAAGCCTACTTTTTGAGTAATTAATAGTCATTAAGTTTATTTTTGCCCCATTGACTATGGAACCAGAAAGGATGTCCCTGAAATAAAACAGCTGATATGTACCATCAGATGCTCTTTCCCTTGAAAGGAGTCTCAGGAACCATTATTCTTTTGCCATTCTACTTTTCCTAAGTGTCTTAGCAAAGCAATCGTATTCAGAATTATCTTCAGGGATCAAATACAAAGTCAAGTTGAAGTCTTTCGTTTATTGCAAATCTCAAACGCCCTTTCTAAATGAGACACTCTAAAAACTTAGTGAATCATAAGATCTGAGGTCCATAGCTGTAAGGGGTCTCACCAAGCCCTCTAGTTTAACACTTTCATTTTATAGGAGGGAAAATCTGGAGGGTTGTGACTTGATCATGATCACACAGTTTGTAAATATCAGAGACAGGATTTGAACTCAGGTCCACTGACTCCAAATGAAAGGCTTTTTTTCCCACACAGTCTTCTAATGTGAAATATCATTTTGTTATTTCTCGGGAAAGTTAATTTGCCTAAATTAAAATCTTTCTCTGGGTACCTGTTAAATTGCAACATTTGCCAAAATGATCCATTCATCTGTATCAATGACCATCACCTAAGCCATTTCAGAACAAGAATAGAGACAAGAATTAGCTCCAAGATAAGCATTTTCCTTTTTTTTTTCTTTTCCTTCATTCTTTCCTATTTTGAGCATTTTTCTTCTACCACAGAACATTGTTAATGTCTCCTTTTTCATCCTCACATCCAGCCAATCTCTAAATTCTGCAGATTTTCCATCTTATTCAACCCTTTCTTTTCAGTCCCATACTACCATGCTGGGTAGAACACATCAAATTACTTCTGGGTGTTCAACTGTATTTTCTCTCATGTAACCCACTGGGAAGTATGCTGTAACTATCATTAGAATCCCAACTCTGCTTTCTGCCTGTACAAAAACAGTGGGGAAAATTGCATGGCCTCTCTGGGCCTCAGTTTCCTCCTCTGTATAATAAAGGAGTTGTACTACAAAAACTCTTTGTTCCATTCCAGCACTAAATCTAAATCTGTCTCTTATTGGTACAAAACTAATTCTCCTAATATGGCTTCAATTAGGTAACTATCCTGCTCACATATCTCCAGTGGTTCCTTATTTCTTATTATATTAAATATAAATTCTTCTATCTGTATAACAGCCCTCCACTCATAATATGACTCTGTATCACAAAATATTTTAACACTTTAGTGGATCTCTGATAGCACTGATATGTGTGCTGGCTTTGCTAGTATACATAAAAACTTGATATTTTTTCAACTTTTGTGATTTTTATCCATATTTTTATAAGACCAATAGGCTAGAGATGCTCCTCAGATTCTTTTACACTATTCAGAATACTCTATCTATTTTCTTAATTATTTTTTTCAATTATATATATATATATATATACAATGTTTAATAATATTTTTCTGACATTTTGTAATCCTTCCTGACTTTCTACTCTCTTTCCAGTGATATATTTTCTTGGGGATTCCTATTTTTGCCACTTCGTCTATACAAGGTGGTAAAGGCTCATTGGTTCATAGATCCAGAGTTCATTAGAGCCCACCTTCATCAGCTTATGGACAAGTCATAACCTCTCTCATTCTCTCCTCAGAAACAATGCTGTATTTTGAATTAAAAGAACTTGGTTATATGCCAAACACTATTGTTTACTGCCTTGCCAGGATGGCGTATGGAAAGCTATTCAACTTCTCTCAGTTTCCTTATCTATAAAATGGGGAAATAATCCCTATTTTACTTAGCTCATAAGGTTATTGTGAAGATAAAATGAGAATATATGTAAAACATTTTGCAAACCTTAAAAACCTGCGTAAATGTAAGCTATTTCTATGACATTACTATCTTTAAATAACTCTAGTTTCCCACCTCTAACTTCTCTCAAACTTCCTAGCTTTCAAAACTTGACTTAGACCATACAACTTCCACCAAAACTTCCATAACTACTTTAGCTCTATTTATTTCCTTTTTCGATTTGAATCCTTATAAATCTATACCCTTCAGTATGTCACTTAATAATCTATTGTTTCATTCCCATTTCATGTGTTCATATTATCTTTCTAACTAGACTGTTAGAGGGGAAGAACTGAAACATCATGTTTTGTGTCATTTATGGTGCCAGATATATACTGAGCATGCAGGGACTCAGGAAAAACTTTATCCTTTGCTAAATGAATAAATGAATGAATGAATGAATGAATAAATAGCTTTAATAACCTGGAAAGAGCTCCCACTTAATAAACAGAATGATTTCATGGGAAACCAGTTAGTGGATTTGCGCTATATCAAATAATATTACTTTGGTTTTGTTTTTCAAAGAGATTGTTTGTTTTTTGCTGAAAAACACCCAATAGCTAAAGTTATTTGACTTGCTGAATAATGTTGTTGCTGTAACAAATATTAATCCTTACTTTTAAGATTAGCTCTTGTAGCTAGCTGTGGTGTATATTATTGTAATCCCATGTAACCAGGGAAATTGAGGCCAATGGATAAATTCATTTGGAAGTTCTGAGCTAGGGTGGGCTAAAGTTGATTGAGTGTCTGTTTGTACTGTCTGGTACCAATATAGTAGTAAGTCCTTGGGAGTAGAGGACCACTAGATTGCCTAAGGTAGATTAAACCAGCCTGGGCCAGAGTAGGTTAAAACTTCTGTGCCTAGGAGTGGAATCTCTCCCATGAGTAACTGCTAAACTTCTAGACTAAAAAGATAGGGAAACCCAGTCCAGGGAAAAAAGATTAACTACATAATAAAGAAAATTAAGTCCATGTTCTTAACAGATGGTAAATGTTTTTACTCTATTTATTTGATAGCTAAGTAAATGCTATATTTTTTTTAAATCCACATGTTCTAAACCCATCCTTTATATTGCTTATACTAAATTTTCTTTAGACCAGAATCCTGATTTTTCTTTTACTTACATTTTACTAGAAAACTTACAACCCTGAGCTTATGGTCAGGTGCTGATTAAAATACACAGTGTTCATGATATAAAGCATGATTGGTAGATAATCTTTGGAAAGAGAGGTCTCTTGCTGGGAGTGAAAAACACCTGCCCACACAAATGCTTCCTAAACATTTATCAGTAATTGTCAACAGGGATTCTAAGAACCCAATTTTTCTTTTCTCATAAAGTTAATAAAAAAGTAAAATGTAATCTTATGGTACATTAAATACCTAGAGAAAATATAAGAAGCATTCTTGTGCATGTGGCATAAAACCCTGAAAGGTTTACTACAAAAGAAACTTTATATGTTTCCTATTGCAGAAACACATTCTGTCTGATAACAGATGATCAAACAGACTTCCCAATTGGCCACATAGAAGGTTACAGGCTCTGAATGCTAAATTGGGCACTGCAAACTGCATCACTCTAGCAGACTAGCAGAGCAGAGCAGAGAGAAAACTAGTAAACTTATAATTCAGAGCCCTGCCTGTCTAAGGGACTGTCTCACTCACTCTTGAACCACAAATTGTATGATTGTCAGTTTTGTATGTGAGCAGCTCTTAAAGATAGAATAAGCAAGTAATTCTGTGGTATATTTTTCCCTCTAATCATTGAGGAGTTGGAAAATGTGCACTGAATTAAAATTAGGTGATTAATATGTTTCTCCCAAAATTTTCAAACGATGAAAATCCACTCAATTTTTCATAATACATTCATTAATGATACCCCCTTTTCCTTTAACCACAACTTTCAGTTTTCCATCTTATAATTTTTAACCCCTGATGAATGTCCCTTGTCCCACTTGTCCTTTTTCCTTTAACTGTCACCCTTCAAATTAAGATTCTCATTACCTCTCAACTGATCTATTAGAATCACTTCCTAATTGTTCTTCCTGTATTTCTTTATCCAGACTCTGGTTAATCTTGACAAGATCATAGATGCAGATCTGGGACAGGCCTCAGAGGATAGCTAGACCAATACTCTCATATAGATAAAGAACCTAAAACCCATGGAGATTAAGTAATAATCAAAAACATATAGGAAGAAAGCAACAGAAAAGTAATTTGAACCCAAGTCCTCCTCAAAGTTCTTTATAGTATTCACTTTCAATTACTCCCCAAAATAAGCTACTAAATTTCAAACTCAACCTGGTCTTGAAGGTCCTCCATGTTATACCCCAATTTATTGTCCCATCTATATCTCTCAATACATTGTAAAACTAAACTACTGAAAAAATACTAAAACCATATTTGTACCAATAAACTGAGGAATAACTAAATAAATCAGAACATGTAAATATAATAAAGTTGCATTATAAAAAACAAATATGAGATTTAAGAGAAACGTAGAAAAATTCTATTAACAGATGGAGCATAAAATTAGCAGAACCAATTAAATAATATTCGCAGTGCCTTTCAATAATGTAAACAAAAAGTACACTAAAATTAAGCCAAACACTGTAATTATACTGCTATATCTTACTTCTAGAAAAGAAATGAAGGAAAAATGCTGCTTCTTCTATTCTTGGGGATAAGGAGGGGGGACAGAATATTGCATACATTACCAGGAATAGTTGCCCTGATTATTAGCTCCTTTGTTGGGGGCAGAGAAGGTTGTTATATGGCTATATCCAAAAACAAGCGTGTTATGCAAATTTAAAAAAAGAAAACTAAAGTGTTCAAGATTCTGCCAGGTACTTTATAATTTCTCTCAGCCTTCCTTTTACCCAATGGAAAATGTCATTGCCTTCCCTGTTTCCCTTAACTGGATGTGATCCAATTCTTTTTCTGAACCATGACACCTTTTATTATATATCTCTAATGGCCCATATCCTTCTCCCATTTTAGTATTTTGCATCCTAATTTTATTTTCCTTATTAGAGTTGAAGCCCCTTGAAAGCAGAGACCATGCCATATTCATCTTTTTAACACTATCATGTTTAATTCTGCTTTGTATGTAGTGGGCACTTAATAATTATCTGAATATTACTCAACGGTAGACAATAAGTGGTCTAGGGAAACTTCAACAGTAATAAGAAATATTAACACATGGTATATGACTAAAATCATGAACATGTAGCTTTCCTCATATTTCTAATTTTATAAAGAGCTCAATGTGATTATTGGTAGCAATTTTCTTTTGAGATGAGTAAAAAATTTCAGCTCATTGTTTGGAAAGGTAAATGGTATTAATCCTCTAAGTAGATCTCCCTCCAAGATCCTTCCCTTTATTCTCTGTATCTCCTTTTAACTACAGATCTTCATATTATGTACCTTGGAGGAAATAATCATTTTTATCTTTCTGATTATATTCGCCTCTGGACCCATTTGTGCACTAACTAAAACAGATTTAGTCAATTACAAAATTATATCTTTTATTCAAAAATTCTTCATAAATAGCACTTCCATTTCAAATGAATTGCACCCATGCCATGAATTATGGCCTCATTTGATCCACTGAGAGTATTCTTTTTCTTATTAAATTTATTTACATAACACAGCATTTTTAGGAACAATTCCTGTCCACCTTCAAGAATAATCAATATTGTTCATGAAAATGGGGTGTAATCTTATTCTTTAGGAGGCTGTGTAATTTGCAATTGTATGACAACTTCATTCTATTATGTCTTTTCTTCAGGGACAGAATATAAAGATTGATTATACATTTAAAATGGTGTTAAAGAAAGATATGAGATATGGCTTTCTATATAACTATCTGTCCCTGTGCTTCTGAGTCACTTATTTGCTTTTTCTGCCTTCTGATACAATAAATGTACCCCATGCAGAGTGAGAGAGTGAGGGAAAAAGAGAGGGAGGATAGCAGGGGGTAGGGAGATGGAGAGAAAGAGGGAGAGGGAGAAGCAGAAGAGGATGGAGGGAGGAAAGTGTAGGGAGAGAGAGGGAAAAGGAAGAAGAATACAAATGAATGTCTCCCAGTGTCATAGCAATTTCAAAGCTGACATCTCTCCTTTCAAAAACAAAATCTTCATTTGGGTAGAGGCTGACCACCACAGAACTCCTGGGGGTGGCTCATGATCTTCCATTGTGCTACATGTAGTTCTCCATTTAGTTGCCCAAAGATCCTTTGTAGGAAGAAAAGATGGAAAAGGAATTTTCTGAAAAGTGGACCAGTGGCTCTAGTGGCAGTAAGCGCCAATACTTGGGTTGAAGCCATTAAGATGCATGAGACTTTGTTGATAGGAATTAATCATCTACTTATGAAGGGATAATACAATTGTGTTATAATTACCATGGTTTCCAGGGAAGTTAAGTGTATGCCTTGCATAATGACTGGGCTTTCCCCCCCTCAGTAGTTTTGAAACTAAATATGTCAATTATGACATGATTTTTTAAAGTAAAGGGGTGGGGGGATTGTGATGAAAGGAAGAACCTGACATTTATACAGTACTAATGTCAAGAGGATGAGATTTATTCAATAGTTTGGCAAAATAAGACAAAAGGGTCCTTATAAAGGGTGAAAGTAATGTGAGATAATGGAAAGAGTGCTGAATTTAGAATCTTGAGTACTGGGTTCAAATCTATGTTTTGCTACTTGTTATTTATGTAACCATGGACAAATCATGGCCAGCTCTATGAGCCATACTTTCCTAAACTTCTAATCCTTTATGTTAAATTTAATGAAAACGCAAATAGAACTGCTATTCTTTTCCAGCCCAAGGAGGAAGATGGAGGAAAGCTGCCCCTGAAATGGAGTTCAAGAGAGATGTGAAATAGAGATCTTATCTCTCACCTTTATACCCTTGGAATTTTCTATTGGCCCCCTTTACAGTAATATATTCCCTACAAAATCCTGAAGTTTCTGGCTTGTGCACATCAATGCTTTTCCACATTGTCTCTTTTATCCAAAACATCCCATGCTACCTGTTAGCGGTTTGGAATTCCACAGAATTCTGGAGTTATGCAAAATTTTTTTACAGCTTACTCTTTCCATACATTTATGTATACCAGCACCTCCATGTATATGATATTAGCATTTTAGGAATTATATTATTGCATGGTAGGAAGCTGAGGTTTCATGTGTCAGAGGTGGGAGTTTGTAGGGATAAATGTGCTCCATATTCTGTCTTTGAAAATAACTAGCTTGTTCTCTAATGGTTGGCCTTTTGGTGGT
Organism: Gracilinanus agilis; assembly: GCF_016433145.1. Taxonomy (NCBI): domain Eukaryota; kingdom Metazoa; phylum Chordata; class Mammalia; order Didelphimorphia; family Didelphidae; genus Gracilinanus; species Gracilinanus agilis. The sequence continues at coordinate 260,474,604 of NC_058131.1, forward strand.
GAAGTCTTATTGCCTAAAATAGACCTGACTAAGCAGCACTGTTGAAATCAAGAAAATCTTGTTAACACCGTTAATATGTCATTACCTGTATTTTAATCATGTATAGAAAGACCTAGGCCATTGAGTTGTGGTAGAGCATCACTAATTCTACTTTTATGATAAATATGTAGCACTGGATTTTAGAAATTAGGCCTCAGAGATCCATTAACTACGTAAAGTACTGTTGCTAAATGAATGGCTGTATTATTATCAAGGTAATTCAAAACAAATTTCAAGCTGTGACAATAAAATAGTTCTTGTAGTAGGTTGGGATTTATGCTGAAATTGCCTGTAAGAAGAATAGCATAGCTACATTTCCATGTAAGAGTTTTGGTAGACTAATTTTAGTTATTAATTTTCATTAAATTCTGAACAGATTTTACCAGTGTGATCATAGACTTGACCTAAGTTTGATTATTGACTAATAATTAAATGATATCCACCTGAAGCAACAATTTTCTGTCTTTCTAGAATTTGTCTATTTCTCTGTGTTTCCATGCCTCAGATATTCAAATGCCCCTAAATTCTGTTTTTCTACCTTTTAAATATTTCATATATCTTCTTTATTACCAAAGTTAACACCCTAGATTAAATCCTCTTTAATTCTTAACTTGAATATTACAATGGACTCTGACTTTAGTCTGTGACCTCTGTGATATGTTCTTCAAAGCACTATCAAGTCAGCTTATTGCATGACAGATCATGTCATTCTCTTATTAAAAAATCTTCATTGAATACTTTCCATTACTTGAAGAATAAAATTTAAGAGTCCTTCATGTGACATTCAAAAACCTTGGTAACTTGGCCCATATCACCTTTCTAATTTTTCTCATGCCAACCTACTTCACATAATTCATGTTCCATGTCTGTGTCTGTCAAATTGATTATATGTTAGAAAACCTGTAAGTTTGTTCTGGTAAAGTATAAGATTTCCATAGTTACAGGAAGGTTAAAAGATTAACTTTGGTGGTAATCTTTCTTCCATTTGCCCTCTATTACTCATCCCCCAAGTCAATATTAAGTATCCCAGGGTAAAAAAAAAATGAAATTGTAATCATCTGATCATAATAGTGATGTTAATTTAAGTGACAGATAAGATGTTTTCTGGGAGAGACAGGCAGACAAACAAACAGAGAAACATGAAAAATAATATCTCTTAGCAATCTACCTGTCTATTGCTGGCAGTGATTAACTATCTTCTAGGTATGTATAATAATAGACAAGCTTGGTATGAGATTGCTTGGCTGCCAACTGACCCCAGTTTTCTAATATTAATCTCTGATCAGAAACCATCTGCTCCATGCAAATCAAAGGAATGAACAATTTTTTAACCACTGCAGATAACCTGGACAAATTCAATGGGAATATAAAATCATACTGATGATCATCCCGTAGAGAGGTACTATAGAAAACCAAAATCCCTTTTTAGCATATCACCTTTTTTTCCCTTTTTGAAACTGTTGCAGTCTTATTGAGAGTGATGGTAGTAATGGTTCACAGAAGAATGAGTAAGATTAATAAGTGATATGTCTCTATAAAAATTACAAATAATCTTCCATTTGTTTTTTATCACTTCTCTTTGTTTAATCAAAAGTTTTGTAGTTGGTTTCTAATGCTATTCTATAAACGTGCTATGGCAGAACTACCCAGACACAGCAAAGGCATCCAACAGATCTCTGTGTATGATAAATCAGCTGCATACACTTCAAACTTCAAAGGATCCAAACATCTGAAATGCAGAACCTTTTGTCAGTCAACATCAATTTATTTAAACAATTTCTCAAGCAGCTGTTCACTCATTTTCCTATTAAATTTTAGATAACCTAAGTTAGCATAAATGTTTTCATAAAAGATAAAATACATTTTAAAAAATTGTGTTTGCACATTAATTTTGATTAACTGGGTCACAGGAGACAAAAAAAAAGCATTGTGCATCTATAAATCACAGGACCAAATATAGCTTCAGTACCATGGACAGGTACTTTCTGGTGGTGTGTAAGGATTTGCGATTAAATCAACCTTAGCACATGCTTAAAGAATTGTACAGCTTTTAAGGCTTTGAAATTTTCTGTTTCTTGGCTTGGTGTTTAAACCAATAGCAGCAACAACAACAACAAAAAAGACTTTAATATGCTTGTTTTGAAGACTGGATCTTCTAAGAAAACCACAGAAATAGTTTTCCATCTCTTGTTTTTTTCTTTGCCTTTGTATTTCATAGGATTTTTCACATATTTTATCACCACTTGCCATTAGGTAGTTTTCCTGGATCAGCTAATGGTAGTTAGCGATTCAGAATATTTGCACATTTACATTGTACCTGTAAAAATCAGTCATGCATTATCACAAAGTTTGCATGCTATTAAAATTTGATGTGCTCTGAATCATGAATATGAATTATGACCAGTGATCTCTGTATGTAGAGTAGTTGTTTAAATACATAAATGCAGGTGACTAAGGATTTGCAGAGACAGAACTTTGAAAAATCGAGGGTAAAAACATGAGCTTTGTATACATAAAAATACATTCCTAAAATTTTAAGAAATTTCCTTTGCTCTCAGGATCACTGGATATTGGATATCACTTGTTGAACCTGCTTTTAGAAATCCTGTAGAGTTTCAAGGAAAAAATTGTTAATGATATTTTTCAAGTCACTAATTTGAATCTGAATACAGAATGCCCTTGATTTAGATTGTACCCATCATATTAGATATCTATAAAAGAAATATATATATATATATATATATATAACTTATATATATATATACTCACATACTCAGTATTATCTCATATAGAACATGACTATAGACAACATACTGTTTTTATGCCAAATATTGGTAGAGTTCGAGATAGAGAGTTGCTTATACTGAATAATATAGATTAATATCTTTATTAGTCTTACAAACATGTCATTCCTTACATTAATAACATGAATGTAGGCATCACACTACAGATTGCTATTTTTATTTCTCAGTGAGCAGAGGATAAATCATTAGTCATATTTTTGGCTCTTCTGTGCATGTCCAGCTACTTTGAGTTCCTGGCCATAAAACAGGGAAGTGAATGATACTTAACATTCTCAAAGGGTATTATGAGTTTTGAAAAAAGGGCAGTTTTGAAATTCTCTACTTGAATTTCCATTTTGAAAATTCTAAAATCTCTTTTCAATACATTGACTATCAATGAATCCAAAGAATCAAGGATAAAGTAGTATGCTCACAGCCCAAAACAGAGGTAATGATCAAGGCGCAAAATGAAACAAGTGTTTTTTGAACACAGACAATAAAAGAAATTGTTTTGCATGCCTATGAATTTTTGCATGGAATTTTTTTCTGTCAATGGTATGGAGGATAAATGGTAAAGAATATAGATTTCTATTAGTTAAAAATAAAACTTCAATTAAAAAGACTATAATACAACTCAGGTTAAAAACAATAAATATCACAATATTACTAACTTAAGTTAAAATTTAATTTCCATTTCTTTTAACAAATAGATGCCTGTGACACCAGTTTTTGTTATGCTATCTTGCTATTTTGCCTAATTTTTTTCAGGGAGAATGCTTAGTAAACTTGTATTTGTCTGCTGTGTTAAAATTTTATTGATAAAAAGATAAACTTTTTAAAAAGAAACTTTATGATCTTATAAGGATTCATCCTGAAATTATTTTACTAACAAAAGGTTAGAAACCACCTCTTTCTATTATAACCACACAAAGTTTCCTTCTTCAGCATGTCTGTGCATTACTATACTGTATATTTTTGCACAAATGCTCAAGAGAAAGACACTTTCACCTTCAGTCATAAAAGCAATTACATATCTACATAAAATTTCACAAAATAATGTTTGGTTGATATTGTAATATCTTTCTCTGAGACAACAGATTGTAGTAGGTAGAGGAAGGTATGAATTATAATCCAAATCATAAGAAATATATCATCTAATTTATCCTTTTCCATTTTGAAGCACAATTCCCATGATTTCAAAGCAGGAGACCTCCCTTTTCTTGTGGAATTCTTGCTTTTTCAAGAATTGAAACTGCTGCTTTTTTTCAACCTTACTCTCTCCCTATTATCTCATCCCCTACTGTCATCAGGGCCAACAGAGGTGAAAGATGAAAAAGAGTGTTAAATTTACACCTTAGATGTGCTATACGTTCTGCCTTCTTCAATTCCCAGGACCTAGTGTTTCTAATAAATACTCTAGCTAAAAAGATTTAATCTTGGAATTATATTTGACTTACCCAATCTGAGTAAGACTTGAACGCAATTCGTTGTCACCATGGCAAGAAGCCTAAGTTTAATTGAAAGAATAGAGAAGATTCTTAAATGCATCACTTAAATTACATGAATGCTATTTATGCTTCTGTGTGATTGTAAAGAGCAGATAGAATTCAAAGACTAAAATCATTGCATGAATGCTAGGCTTTAGATTGCAAGGGTTCTCTGATTTATGACTTTTAATTAAAGGCTTTTAAGGTTTAATTAAAAAGTTAAATGTGTTATCTTTATATGTAAAAATTATATTGGTGCTTAAGTCAATTACAAAACCTAATCAAATGAATATTTTCTAGTCTAAAGTTATAGCAACAGAGTGTTTCATATACTGAATCCAAACCTTATCTTAAGTACATGATACAGCATACAACATTTGTAAATATGTACAGTATGCCACTGTGAGCAGATAGTAATGAGGTTATCCTCAATAGAAAGCAATATTCTGTCACTGTATAGGAAAATGTAGTTCATGTCATTTAAACAAGGTGTTCCCAAATTGCCAAATACTTGACTTTTATTAACCTATGAAATGTAGATGTGAAAGTGGTTGGGAGCAGAAGCTTAATATTTAACAGTGACAGATCCATTTTTATTTCCTTCATCCTCTTCAAGCTTCAGAAAAGTACTATATTTCTTAAACAACAAAAAAAGAAATTCTAGTTTGTTGAGATTAAAGGCTTTTTTGTTTTTTTAATTATGTGAACATCTTTTAGAAGAACAATTATATATCAACTCAGAATACTGATGGTCTGCTTTAGATATACTAATTATTCAAAAACATATTTCTATGTGTTTGTGTGTATATATGTACATGTATGTGACTCTCAGTCTTCCTGACTTTTGGAGAGAATGCTATATCTTTCTTCCAAGAAGTATTTGCATTTCATATTTTTGCATAATTATGCTATATATTGAAACCTTCACTTTTGAACACAGAAATGTTTCTCTTTTAGGATTCAACTAGCACTTGTAATTGAGCATATCAATCAGGTATGGTCTTGTGATTTCATTAGTACAGGGAATTCCTGTAAGGGAAGTCCCTCTACCAATTCAGGCTAGCATCTGTTATACATGTTATATAATCTTAGGAAGTTCCATGGAGCAATGTATGATTAAGTGATTTGACAGAGATTACCAAGCCAGTGTATCTCAAAAGCAACATCTAAATTCTGGTTTTCAGGCTCTATGGTACAAACACTTTACTATACAATATAGCCTCTCATAATGAGCATATATTAAATTGAAAACATTGTGCTGACTTCTGATGAAGCAACAATGTTAATGAGACATGTTTCCTGCCCTTAGGAAGCTTATAATCTAGTAGTAAAGATAAAAAAAATGTACACAAATAGCTATCATTGACAGTAAAAATGCATAAAAGTTTCTCTTAAAAGTTCTGATTCAATAGGAAGTAACAGAGAAATTTCGTGGAAAAGGTTGCATTTGACCTGGGCCTTAAAAATGATAGTTTCAACAGATTGGAGGGTACTAGAAGAGTGAGGAAATTATATAAGAAAAGGTGAGCAGTTTAGGAAATTGTGAACAATTTAGTTTGGATCATTACTTCCTGGGTCTTTATAAACAATCAGAAATTAAGTCTTTATAAATTCACCCCCTTCTCCCTTGCTACAAACATAGGGATAACGAGAGGATGATTTATTTTTATGGACTGGATGTAAGTTCAGAGGGTTACCAGTCAGATTCTGTAGTTAGCGAACGAAATTGATTGATTATTAACTGACAGTTCATGATGGGGCAGAAATGTAATGATCCAGATGACTATATTATGTTCCCAATTAGGGCTCACTAGACTAGGTAGTCCTTTATAATCTTCTTTTTGGGAAAATTTAAAAATGTCTACCTGAAAAATGAAGTAGCAGATGAAGAAATTAAAGTGATCTATAGTCATTTGAAAAAATGCTCCCTATCACTATTTATTAGAGAAATACAAAATAAAAGAACTACGAGATACCACTTCTTACCTATCCGATTGGCTAACATGACTGAAAAGAAAAATGATTAATGTTAGAGCTGATATGAGAAAATTTGGACAGACACTAATACACGGTTGGTAGAACTGTGAACTGACAGAACCATTCTAGAGAGCAATATGGAACCACACTCAAAGGGCTGTTAAACTATGCATACCATTTGGCCCAGCAACACCACTACTAGTTTTGTATTCCAAAGAGATCAATGATAAGGGGAAAGGATCTACCTGTCCCAAAATACTTTTTGCAGTTCTTTTTCTCATGGCAAAAAAAAAATTGGAAAATGTGGGGTTCTCTATCATTTGGGGAATGGCTGAACAAGTTAGGATATAGGGTTGTAATGGAATACTATTAAACCATAAGAAGTGACAAACAGGAGTTCAGAAAAACACAGAATGACATGTGAACTGATGCAAAATGAAGTGGGCAGAACCAGAAGAACAATGTATACAGTTACAGAAATATTATGCTGTGGTAAAGGACTAAACCATTTTCACCAAAGCAAGCCTCCAAGATAATCACAGGGGACTCATGATGAAAAATGCTATCCACAGCCAAAGAAGTAACAGTTGGAATCTTATTGCTGATGAAAGAGGGCCATCTTCCATTTTATTTTCTTTATCAGTTTTTAATTGTATGTGTGATATGTATCTCCTATCATGACAAGAGCAACATGGAAATCTGTATTGTAAGAAAGCACCTTAGGAAGGGGATAATCTGATATACATTATACAGAGAAAATCTGGAGACTAAAATGTCAGAAAATAATTGTCAAAAATTGTTTCTAGGGGTCACTAGGTAGCTCAGTAGATTGAGTCAGACCTAGAGATGGGAGGTCCTGGGTTCAAATTTGGCCTCTGATACTTCCTACCTGTATGACCCTAGGCAAGTCACTAAACCCCTACTTCCTAGCCCTAAGCACTCTTCTTCCTTGGAGACAAAGCATAGTGTTGATTCTAAGATGGAGTGTAAGGGATTTTTAAATTTTTTTTTTACATATGACTGAAAATAATTTTAATTTTTTTTTATGTTTACCTGTTCCTAAATAAAATTCTTCTGAAATGCTACAGTGCTTTGAGTCCATGTTCAGATTATAGTTCCAATTCTGGGACAACATCAGATAGTATCAAAACTTTTGGGGTAGGGGCAATGTACGGAGCATGGGGCCTTATTTATGACTACAAGTCTTAGTCAAGTACCTCAGTGGAAGAGAGGATATCCTGTGTAGCCTGACAATATTCATTGTCTTGGCACTGAGGGTAGTATCATACACAAGGGAAATAAAGGCATCAGAAAAGGATTTATCATCATCAAAAGTTAATGAGTCACCATTCTTGAAACTTTTACTACTTCTGACATGATTTCTTCCATCATTGGCTCCTTAAAGTTGGCAATACATGCTATTTCCAAATAGTATAGGTTATAGTCATTAATTAGATGGTGGCATTATTTCCATCTCCCACATGTTCCATGGTTAGGTGACACTTAACAATGTGTGTTTCCCCATCTACTACCTCCATGTGTCACTCTGAGCATGGACTCTACACTCTAAAACCTTATGATTTTGTACTCGAAGGACATATGTGAGCAGTGGAAGAAAGAGAGTAAATGGGCTGGAATAGCAATAATTCTTCATTCTATGAAGGAGTTGGAATGCCATTGTTTGATTACTGAATATTGTGCATATGCTTGCTACTTCCAAGAATTTTTACTAGATGCCTGATGCTAATTATTTATGATAAGATGATCACTGTTTAAATTCAGTAATATATAATTACTCTTACAAATTGCACACGTGTGCTATGTTGTACAAAAGGTATTTTATGTGCTTGTATTTTAATTTGACATATAAATGCAGTTTGTGCTTCCCCAATTCTACATACCAGTGTGCATCTGCTTATTTCACTTTTCCTTCCCTTAAATCATGTTTCAATGCACAGTATGATTTCTCTATAAAGTTAATGAAAGCCACCCACATTGGCTTTTATTTGGATGGATAGTGGCAGCTAATTCCTAAAACTCTCTTAGACTTTCTCTTTTCCTTATCTGATCTCCTACTTCCAAATATTTATTCAGATTGTTCCTTTGCTCATTTGTTCCTACTTATCTTTTTCTTGGTTTCTTTCTGATCATGAGTATTTCTTTCTAAGAATGTGCTTCTGTTTTCACAAACCATCATTAACATTGGGACATTCTTCCAAAGTAAAGGAGAAACAGTTATAATCATACCCTTGTTGTCTGAATCATGAATAATGAGACTACCCAGCAATCCTGAGAATCTTTAAAGCTATTTGAAGTTAGCACTGAACCTTTTCAATATGAATAAATTCTGAAATATAGCAACTGTGTAATATGAGCCTCTGTACAAATAATTATTTGTAATATATATTTGTATGTTGATGTTGTCTAACTGTTTGCTTTAGGCTAGTGTCACATCTGATAAAGAAGGTAGCTGTGGGAAATTTTACTTTAAATGGATCTATGATCTCATCAGTGTGGTTTACTCCCTCAAATAAGGCAGATTTCAGCTCATCTATGTCTTCTCAGCCTGGGTTATTCATGTCCTCTTCTAAATCCTCCTTATCACTATCAGCCTCCTTCAGGGTGTGTGTGTGTGTGTGTGTGTGTGTGTGTGTGTGTGTGTGTGTGTACACATATATATATTTTATATATTTATATGATATACATATATTCAGGAAAAGTGAAGAATTTGCACTAAGCATTGTGTATTCCTTATTCTCTTCTCATAGTAAATGACCTTTTTCATTTTCTAATTGTACATTATTTTCGTTATACCTATTGCAACCCTTGTGGCACTCAAATTGACACAGGTAATCGATTGTAGTCTGCAAAACCACACTATTTTTATTCAAAGATTGTGAAACTCTATCAATGTATATATCCATATAGCATTACCAAAATATATTGCTGCTTAAACAACGAGGTTATTAGGAAGTGACTTGGGGTCACTTAAAACCCTGTATAGCTTTTTCATTGAAGTCTAACTTGGTCTCTTCCTTGCAGACTTGCAGACTCAGACCAGACCTTCGGTATCTAAGACCCTAACTCAGTTGACTATTCGATTTGTCATGTCTTCTAATTTGATCAGCAGGTCATCTTCATCCGTTTTACATTTTTCCTGTAAATTATTAAGCTTCTCTGTTTTGATTGCCTCTGGATCTCATTGAGGAGATTTTCTGGTACTATAGCATCCTGGAGCTTAATGAAGTCAGCACAAAGTCAGTCAGACATCTCACATTTATTAAGGGCCTACTATGTGCCAGGTACTCTGCTATTCTCGTCATCTGCAAAAAAATATATATATATATTTAAAAAAGTATTCTAAATGACCTTAACCCCCTTAAAAGAAATCCTTCTTCTATTTGGACTCTGTGCCAGTCAAAAGTAAACTTGAAATAAGGCCTATGTCACTTGATAAATAACATTTCTCCCCCCAACTATGATGATAAATATATCCTTTGGAGAATCACCCGTATTTTAAAAAATTCAGAACTGTGTAGCCTCTCAGAGCCTACCTGTTTAGAAAAATAGAAATAAAAAATACAAGGTAGCTGAAACATTTTCTCGACTTGTTATCCAGCCTGGGGGCCATGTTTTTTAGCCCTTATGCCAGTGGAAAAGAATTGGATTAAGAATCTCTGTAAACTGATGGAGCTGATATTTCCTATTTTACCAAGAGCATAAGTATTCCAGTGATTGGCAATTCCTAAAACACTGCTGTTTTCCTGTGTGACATTTTGTATCACTTTACATTGAGATTGATGTGACATTATTTGTGCATTTGGGGCAGAGTAGGGAGCTGAATATTTTTTCAGGGGGAATTTTGCACTGTGCTCTAGCTTTCTATGAGGGAGGCAAATGTTCCCCTTAGGAACTGACAGCTCCCATATGATACCTATAAAATGTTAGCAATGGTACATATATACCCAAACCTCTCTAAATCACTTTATAATTTAACAGTCTGTGCTTGAGGAGCCCAAGGGATTAAAGGCATAAGGAATAGCTGAGCAGGGCTCATTCCCATTAAAAATAAAAAAGGGTGGGGGGGAGGGCACAGAGGCTAGAAAAACTAGGATGTTGTTGCTGATACACATCTAGGTTCATATTAGTCTCTTGCACATATCCATTTGGAAATAGTTTTATCACTCTTTAAAACAGATTCTACTGGGTTTTATTTTATAGCTATTTGTAAATAATAGTATGAATAGCGCCATGTTTGGGTCCTGTGAAATGAAAATTGCTCTACTTTGTAGAGTGAATAGCTTTATACTTTTTTTTTTTAACATATATGCTTTTGATCCTACATCTGGTAGGCTATTTCACCTCATTTCTCTAATTTACTTTATATCTAGGTCATGTACACATTTAGAACTTAACAGTATGTAAGGCATAAAGTATTTATCTAAATTTTAATTTCTTCCATACCGTTTTCCAACTTTCCCAGTAGATTTTTATCAAATAGTGATTCTTTATTCCAGCAGCTAGAATCTGTGTTTTTTTAGCACTAAGCTATTAGCTATATTTACTTCAATATGTCATAAAGCTGATTTATGCCACTGATCATACTCTTTTTAAAAACCAGTACTAACTTGTTTTTAGTAACGACTGCTTTGTAGTATTGTTTGAGATCTGGCTTTCATTTATTTTCATTATTACTCTTGAGATTTTTAACCTTGTTTTCCTCTTTATAAATTTAATTATTATTATTTTTTTCTATAAAGTACTCCTTTGGTAGTTTGATTGATATGCATTGAACAAATAAGTGAATTTGAGTAGTATTTGAATTTTTGTTACTTTGCTTCTCTCACCAATGAGCAATTAATATTTTCCAATTATTCAAATCTTTCTTTGCTTCTATAGAGTCATTTGTAGTTATATATTTACATAGTTCATATGTGTATCTTGGAAGGTAGACTACCAGTTATTTTATAAATTTTATAATATTTTTAAATGGAAACTCTCTTTCTATATCTTCTTGCCTTTTTGTTGATATTACATAGACATCCTTATTATTTTTGTGGATTTATGATATATTCTGCAAGTTTGCAAAAGGCATTTTTCAGGTACTTTTTAGATGACTCTTTAGAATTCTTTATGCCATCATATGATCTACAAAAAAAATGATAATCGTGGGTTTTGGTTACATAAGGTTATTTCCTTAATTTATTTTTCTTGACTTTTTCTTATAGTTAACATTTCTAGTACTATCAAAAAAGTAGACATCCTTATTTCACACTGAATTTATCGGAAACCATTCTAATTTTTTATTCCTTTGAAAATAATAGCAGCTCTTCATTTTAGAAAAGTTCTATTAATCATTTTTTTAAAACTCTTAACTTCTGTGTATTGGCTTATAGGTGGAAGAGTGGCAAGGGTGGGCAATGGGGTCTATTAATCATTTTAACAAAAATCTATTCCTGTTGTACAATAATTTTTAGGGAAATATTTTTTTATTTTGTCAAAAGGTTTTTCTATGTATGTTGAGATGATCACATTATTTTTGTTGATTTTTACTAAAATAGTTAATTAAGTTTATGGTTTTCCTAATATTAAATCAACTTTGTATTTTTTTTATAAATCCAATTTGATCACAGTGTATATATAATCTTTCTGTTATGTTGACTTAGACTCTTGGCTCATATTTTATTTAAAATGTTTGCATTTAAGTTCATTTGGAAGATTGGTCTAGAGTTTCCTCTTTTTTTTATTCTTTGTGGTTTATGTACCAAGACCTTATCTGTACTAAAATAATTTGGTAGCAGCACTTTTTTTGCTATTTTTGAAAACAATTTTTATAATATTAAAATTAATTATTCTTTGAATTTTCATAAAATCTGCTTATGAAGTTTTAGAAGTTTTTTATGGCTTCTTTAATTTCTTCATCTGATAATGAAGTATTTAAATTTTATCTTTTTATTAATTGGGATATTTTGTATTTTTATAAATATTCTTTATTTTAGGTAACTTGTTTATTTTATTGGCATATAGCTGGACAAAAATTTTGAAATAATATTCTTCATTTTTCATCTGTTTTGAATTCTTTTTTCTTCTTTTTGATGCTGATAATTTGATTTTCACTCTCTTTTTAATCAATTTAACCAGTGGTTTATTTTATTATTTCTTTCAAAAATAGATCCTAGTTTTAGTTTTTTTATCTTTTCAATTTTATTAAATTCTTTAATTTCTAAGCTTTCTATTTTTGTGATTAATTGGAGTTTTTAATTTCTTGGTTTCCTAGTACTTTTAGTTGCATTCCCAATTGATTGACCTGCTTTCTCCTTTTTGTTAATATTAAGTTTCTGTGAAAATAAATTTCCTCCAATTGACTAATTGAATTCTTTAAGACAGCAAGTCGAAGACTAGTTAATTATTTCATTGGCAGCAGATATTTCTTTATTGGGATGAAATATTGGGATGAAATTAAACCCAATCCCCACCCAAGTCTGTAAAATAAATAATTAATAATGAACAAGTTGGATTTCTCTCATATATTACAGAATGACAGAATTTGAGAGTTGGAAAGGATTCCATGAATCATCTACTTAAGGAATTTCCATTAAAACATTCACTTTCTGCTTGAATATTTCCAAGACGGGAGTGTCTATTATCTCTCTGACTTTCTGTGTTTCTTGCTGTATATCTCTCTCTCTTGTCTCTTCCTCTGTCTCTTTCTGTGTCTCTCTTTCCCTCCCTCTTTCTTTTAACATTTAATAAATGTTTATTGAATTGAACTGAAGTTTTGTCATTTCTGTTTATACAATCCATCTTGGTTGTGGTCCTTTTTCTATACTCACACACACATGCATCCCTAAGTCAGACCCTCTTATCATGTCACCCCTGACCATTTATTATGGCTATGGAAGGATTCTCAGTTCTCTCCCCACTCATCCATTCAGCTGCCAAGGTTATTTTCCCAAAGCACAGATCTGACCACATCACTCCCTTACTCACTAAATTCTAGTGGATGTCCTATTAGGTTTAGGAGCTCACTATCTCTTGCAACAGCCCATTCTTCTTCTGGACAGTTCTAGTTATTGATATTTTTTTCTTTTCTCCAAATGAGGTCTAAATGTGCTTTTCTATAACTCCCCACCCATTTTTCCTGCCCCCAAATAGAACCACTCCAGTCCCTTCTCCACTTGACAGCCTTTGAAATTCATGAATAAATGGCCATCATAGAGGGTAGCAAGGAGGCTCAGTGGAGAGAGTGCCAGACCTGGGGATGGGAGGTCCTGACTTTAAATCTGTCCTCAGATACCTCCTAGCTGTGGAATTCTGGGCAAGTCTCTTAACCCCAGTTGCCTGTCCCTTGCCACTCTTCTTCCTTAGAACCAATACAAATTGGTTCTAAGACAGAAAATATGGGTTATTAAAAAATAAAAAGATAATTAAAAAAGAGAAAGAAATGGCTATCATATCTCCCCTGAGTCTTCTTTTTCCCAGGTTAAACAAATTCAGTTCTTTCAATTAGTCCTCATCTGACTTAGACTTAAGACCCTTCAGTCTCCTCTTTGTCTTCCTTTGGATATCTTTTATCCTAGGATCATTGATCTAGAGCTGAAGAGGAACTCATCCATTCTTCACTTTACAAATGAGGAAAGTACTGCTCTCAGAAGGTAAATGACTTGCCCAAAGTCAGCCAGATATTATCGGAGAAGATATTCTAACCCAGATTCTCTGACTCCAGAGGCCTGGAATATAGTAGATACTTGTTAGGTAATAATTTATTAACTGACTAAACTATTTCTTAAACTATTATACTAGAACTAAACACAGTACTCTAGATGTAAAACAAAAAAATGAAAGCTAATAACAGAGATGTCCAGCTAGTGCAAACTTTTTTTGATCAAATTTACCAAACAAACTTTTTTTTTAAATCCTTACCTTCCATCTTAGAATCACTACTGTGTTCTAAGGCAGGAGAGTGGTAAGGGCTAGGCAATGGGGGTTAGTAACTTGCCCAAGGTCACACAGCTAGGAAGTATCTGAGGCCAGATTTGAACCTAGGACCTCTCGCCTCTGGGCCTGGCTCTCAATCCACTGAGCCACCCAGCTGCCCCCTCAAATGAACTTTTATTATTCATGTCTGATAATAATGGCTTGATGTAAACATAACCTTCTTACATTTGGACTCTGTGTGCAAAAACAAAGTACACAACAGTGACAAGCTGACTCTTATGAAACAGAGCTTCATAGTATAGACAGAGAGAGCTAGCTAGAAAGACAGCTTCAGATCTTGCCTGTTTTACATTTAAATGTTATATTTAACTGTGTGACCCTGGGTAATTCACTCTTTGTGCCTCTGGCAACATCCAAGCCCTACTTACTAAGTGGGTGAAGGAAATATATGTACATTGGGAGTTCTTTTTCCCTGTGCTGAAGAAGTAAAAGGTCCTTCCCATCATCTCTTAGAATGCTATAGAAATCATTATTTTCATTAGGTCAGCTTAAAGAGTTTTAAAAATGATATCAATTAGATCAGAAACATAATACCAAAAACCACCATTAAGCTTACTTTTATAAATTTTATTCAACTTGCTCTAAATATCTTGCTATTGTCATAAGACCCAAATAAATAAAAGGTTATTAAAGAATTGTTTTAAATATTCCCCAGAATTAAAACCATCAAGTGTCTATTATCCTAATAATGCAACTGAAAATTCCATACTTATGGAACACAAGACATAATGAGATCATAATTCCACTTTAATGAGTTATTTTACATAAGGCATATGATATGCTAAGAAGAGACATATATATATATATATGTATATATGTTTGGTTACTTAAAATTCAGAAAAAAGAATTCTGGTGTTAGAGGTACTTTGAGAATAAGGTGAACAATGCGCAAAAAGTAGTTTCTGAGGCTGAAAAGAAAATATTACTTCAATTACGCTCCCAGAGACCTTCCTAGAGAATTGGGTCCCTGGGTTTTAGGAAACATTGGTACTTGTTCAGTGTTGATCTGTGTTTCTTATTTCTAAAAGCTGGAATCTTGCTGAAACTTCATTCTCTCTGGAGGACCTGAATGACAAAGGAAGCAATGAGGAGGTTGTCTCATTTCAGCCCTAAAGTTTAGTTTTACCACTCTCTTAACCAGGAAGTTTTGCATGGTTCCTAAAAGATATTGCAGTGCAAAGAAATGTGAGCAGAATCAAGTTTGCTTTTAATAAGGGTTCTGGTCTGTAAAATACTGTTTCATAACTTTAGCCTCTAGATGTGGAATACCTATTTGAAGTGGACAGCGTATGAGCCTGGGTAAGAGTCAAATTTCATCGGAGATATTTTATGTCACTGCTACTATAATAAATAATTACTTTTCTATTTTTTTCTGGCCACAAAGATACAAATACTTTCCTTTTTAAATAGTTTTATAATTGGACATTTGAAAAGACATTAGGGTAGTATATGATTATTATGGGATACTATTGTGCTATAAGCAATGGCAAGCAGGCGACCATAAGAAATGATGAGTAGGTGGGGCAGCAGAGACGAGAGGTCCAAATCTGACCTAAGACACTTCCCAGCTGTGTGACCCTGGGCAAGTCACTTAACCCCCATTGCCTAGCCCTTACCATTCTTCTGCCATGGAACCAATATACAGTATTGACTCCAAGACAGAAGGTAAGGGTTTAAAAAAAAAAAAAGGGAAAAAAAAAGAAATGATGAGCAGGATGCTTTCAGAAAAAAACTTGGAAAGACATGAACTGATGCAAAGTGAACCGTGCAGAAATAGGAAAACATTGAACACAGTTGTAGTAATACTGTAAGATGATTATCTATGAATGACTTAGATATTCTGAATAATGCAATGATCTAAGACAATTCCAAAAAAAGTTATAATGAAAAATGCTTCCTTCTCAAGAGAAAAAACTGATGGAGTCTTAATAGACATCAAAACATACTTTTAACTTTATTTTTCTTTTTTTGTGTATGTTTTCTTTCACAATATCGATACTATGGAAATATGTTTTGCATAACTGCACATGTATAGGCTTTATCAAATTGGCTTGACTTCTCATTGGGAGGGGAAGAAAACAGGAACAGAATTGTTTGTGCTGAACTTGCAAAAAATGAATTTATACAAAAGCCTTCCAACTTTGTGTGAAATAAGACTGTAGGTTTTAAAATTAATATTCAATGCCTCCAAAATATGATATTTATAAAGGTTTTATTAAAAGTGCAGGGAAAGAGTCCCAACTCACCCTTACCATACCGCCTCCTCTCCCAAAAGCCCCATCACCATGCCCACAACAATCATATCAAAAAACAGCCCGTGAAACCCAAAAACAATAGGAAAAGGCTTAAGGAATTATGGGTATGGTGAAAGGGAGTTTGGGAAGAATACAAGGACTTTTCAACTTTACATTCCCCCCTGTGATCCTTTGGGAGACAAGTCTCCCCAATGGATAATGAAAACATAATCAAATTAAAGTTTACAATAATTCAGAGATAAAAGGGAAATAAAGGGGAGAAAGAACAAAAGTCCCTTTGTGGTCACCAACTGTAAGTTTTAAAATTAATATTCAATGCCTCCAAAATATGATATTTATAAGGGTTTTATTAAAAGCACAGGGAAAGAGTCCCAACTCACCTTTATCACGCTGCCTCCTCTCCCAAAAGCCCCATCACCACACCCACAACAACCATATCAAAAACAGCCCGTGAAACCCACAACCAATAGGAAAAAGCTTAAGGAAGTGTGGGTATGGTGAAAGGGAGTTTGAGTAATGTAGTTTAAAGGGGTACAAGGTCTTTTCAACTTTACAAGACTGAACACACAAACACAGTTGTGTTTATTCGAACATATGTTTTTTGATGATTTTGTCCTTACAACAATTATTTCATTTAAAAAAGCAACCCTTTATTTTTCATCTTAGAATCAATACTAAACATTGGTTCCAAGGCAGGAGAATAGTAAGGAAAGGTAATGACGATTAAGTGACTTACCCAGGGTAACATAGCCAGGAGACTAGATTTGAATCCAGGACTTCCTCTCTCTAGGCCTGGTTCTCAATCCAGTGAACCACCTAACTGCCTTATTACAGTCATTTCTATTAAAAAACAAAATAAAACTTCCTGCCCCTTTTCAGATGGAATTCTCCCTTGCAAAGAAAAAAAATGTGAAAATACATAGTAATATTACTATATCTGATAATTTATATAATATTCAACTCTGTTAGTCCCCTGTTTCTCTGTTGAGAGAAGAGAAAAACATTCCATCTACGTATGTATATATGCATGTATATATCTCTGTGAATGATTATTTTCCCTATGACCATCTTCTTCAGCCTCATTATGGAAGAAAAATGACCCTAGAGTCTAGAAGTTCTACACAAGTTCTAGGAGTTCCCATCAAACCAGAAATAATTCAGGTATAATTCCAATGATGTTCTTGTCTGATGACCAGTTTAGCTAATTTGGAAAGTTTAGCCACCAGAATATTATTTTTTTCAGTTATGGAAACTCACAAAAAGTCTATTAAGGCAAGTAGGGTTTGAGATCTGTATTGGTGAAGGGAGTGCCAACACCAACCACATACCAGATCTTTGGTGAGAATAGGGGGAAGGATATATATACTCTAACACATTGATAGCTATCCCAAGGCATGAGCTAGGTGTAATGTTTCTGCCTTAGATTGCTTGCTTAAAACTACTACTGAGATTAAGACAAAATTGCTGGGTTTATAAACTCTAACTCTATGTAAGATGAAATGCCTTCCTATTTTGGCACTAAGATACTGAGAGACAAATAACTACTTATTAAATCCTGGGTGATTGGTTTTCAATTCTCATGTCATTTGTGTTACTCAGAATGATTCCCCATTCTCTTTCACCTATTCATATGACCAGCTCTGGTCTCACTTTTTATCACAGAGCCTTTAATCTTTTTTTTTGGTAATATCAAAAACTATCCAAAACTACAAGAAAGAATAATAGTTTTGCTTATTTTTATTTTTAACCTTAAATGACTTATATTTTCTCATGTTTTAAAGTTAGCAGTAGTTTTATTTTCATCTAAATTTGTTATTATATTAATTATTAATTATAATATTTACAATTATATATTTCTATTTAAATTTTAATAATTTAAATTATACAAATATGTTATATTTATAATTATATGTCATAAGTGTATATAATTATAATTATTAATAATATATTATTAATTATTATAAATTAATTCATCTAAATCAATCATCTCTGAAATATGTATCACTTCAGTTTTTTTCATCAAAAAAGTAATGATGAGGGAAAGAGATGTTGAGATATATTTCAGAGATAATTGAGTAAGGCAAAAAGGACAAGAAAAATTAAAGTAGATGTGTGACCAAGTAAGAAGAGTGCTAAGGAAAAACCCAATATCATCAGTGAAAAGAGAAGAAATTGAGGGAGCAAAGTGATTCACTAACTCAAGAGGAGAAAGTCAAGAAGCGGTAGAGAAGAAACATATATTTGATATGATGAATCATCTATACTTTCCAACCACAGGGTGGCATTAGTAGCCATAAACAGCTTGGTTGCTTATCAGCATGTCCCTGAGGAGTTGGAATGAGAAAGAAGGGTGTCCTTTAACCCAGGTCCTTAAACCCTGAGCTTATTGCACTTCTTTCTAGGTAATGATACCTATACTGTTCATAGCCCTTGTGATGTAAGAGATGTAAAATAATCTGGACACATTAAATTAAGACTAGGAATTTAGCTCTTTGAACTATAGTTATCTCCATTTTGCTGAAGGAAAGCATTGTTCCTTTTCTTTTGAGGAATTTTAAAAAAAACTAGGTTACTGGTAATTAATTTTAAAACCAAAATTTTCCTGTATTGCCACTACAGTATAAGACTAGGGCTGTATGCATAAACTATACATAAATAAGACTCTGATAAAATCAAATACAGACCAATGGAAATGAAAACTACATACTAATAATATTTGTATGTACCACCAGCAATTTCAACTCTCCTCTCTAGGTCCAGATCATCTTAAATTCACTTCCTACCTTTAAGTAAGCAAGAGCAGTACTTTAATTGCAACTGCCCATGGGTCAAATGCAGCTTGAGTTTCTGATTGATTGGGTCTTCCAGTGAGAGCCAAAATGAACACCAGATAGTCAGTAGGAGTAAACTCAGGTCAATTAGTACCTACTGCTATTGGCAATGCTAAGAGAAATTCATTTTTTATCAGTAGGGCTGCAGCTTGTATCATCAGTAGACCCACATTTCTCATGAGAAGATCATTGACTCAAATGCTCTTATGATGGCATCTCTGGATTGGTTTTCTCCCTTTCTACATACTCTTCCATGTGCTAAATTTCACAGAATGTATCCTTGATCGTATGAAAGCCAAGGTTGATATTTTCATTGCAAAGCTTTTAATTAATGTCAGGGTACACAGCAAAATGTGTATTTTGAAATGAAGCTTTGTCTTCTCAGAAATCATCTACAACATGTGCGGCAAAATGAAATAAGATAAATCATGAATGTTGAGCTGGAAAGTACCTTAGAAGCCATCTAATCCCGTGACCTCATTTTATATAATAGGAAACTCAAGGTCTGTAATGTAAAATGATTTCCCCAGGATCACAATGCTACTGCCAATGTAGATGCATTAATGGAAAAACACAAACCATAGAAATGCCTCATCTTGAGGCTAATTTCATACCTAAACACTTCGGTGAGAGTGGGAGTGAGGTGTAGACCATGGGACTCTGTAATTAGGAAGACTTGAGTTCAGTTGCAGCCTCTACCATTTATTAGTGATGTGACAGTAGGCAAGTCACTTAATCTCAGTTTCCTCATTTTAAAGATGGCAATAATAATAACACCTTTATCACATGGTTGTTTTAAGGATAAAATGAAATATTTGTAAAGTGCTTTGCAAACCTTAAAGCACTACAGAAATAGGTGGCATTTATATTGTGCCTGCTTTGTGCCAGGTGCTGAAGTAAGTGCTTTTTAATTTTTTTAAACCTTTACCTTCCGCCTTAATATCAAATTTAAAACAGAAGAGAGGCAAGGACTAGGGAATTGTGGTTAAGTGACTTGACCAAGGTCACACAGAGAGGAAATGTCTGATGTCAGATTTGAACCCAGGTCCTCCTAACTCCTAGCCTGGCATTTTATCCACTGTGCCACCTAGTTTCCCCCTAAGTGCTTTACAAATATCATCACAGACTGAAACCCTGTGGTACAATCGAACATAATGGACTTCTCTACTAGCAGCAATACAAGGATCCAGGGCAATACTGAGGGACTTATGAGAAGGAAAATTACAATAAATTTGATGCAACATTCATTTTAAAAATCTGCCCTAACCAATGAATGTACTTTTCTTCCTCATAACTTAGATAACACATTAAATCATGTACTAAATATTATAATAGCATTTTCAGTATTTCCTTTTTTTTAATGATTCAAGTACTCACCTAGACATTTCACAAAATTTTGGTTCTTACAACAGATCTCTACTGTAAAAGAATTTGCATTGTTCCTTGGTGTCTCAGAATCAATCAATCAATCAAAAAACCTCTGTAGCACCTCCAATGAATTACCTTCCTTCATCTTGCACTACTCACTCTTAGAATCTCAGGATAAGTAATTGCTTGCTACTTTAGGTTCTAGGGATAAGTAGGTCTTTGGGTACTGTTTTTAATACAAAAATTTATGAGTTCTGATGATTATGTTTCTCATTAATAATCTATTAGTAAAATTCATTAGCTATTATCACAGGCATTTACTCAGATGGAAAAATAGAGCATTTGGTATAAAAAACCCTAGAGCAAACTGCCTCACAAATACAAAGTCTAAGCTAGAAGAATGTCTACAGATTCAAGGTCTGCAATGAAGAAAGAAAATGAATGGAGAGTACATGTGGCCAAGCCATCTCACATCTGGGCCTTGAAAACTTTCTCCCTCTGGAGAGTCCTTCTTCACAAAGCTCCCTGCATCCGAGATGGGGATCAGGCTACTGTTGGACTGGCTCCTCTCAAAACAAGGGCAGATTGCTTAGATGCATTTATTCCTCAAAGGGAACATCTGCTGGATGGGTCAAACCATTACCAGTCTGGGCTAGAACTTTCTCCTCATAGGACTTAGGGTCTCTGATGGATGGACAGGGTTGATCTGTTGGGGTCCTTAGAGGTTATCCCTTAACAGACAGCTGCATCCCTAAGTTGGACTGTTATTTATTACTGGGCTCTTAAAGACTGAGTGGAGTCTCTTAGTCAAGGATTGACCCATGACTCAGTTGTTCAGTTCTTTAGTTCTCCAGGGGACAATTCATGGCCTAGATCAATGATGGCAAACCTTTTAGAGACTGAATGCCCAAACTGCAACCCTCACACAACATGTGAGCCCTCTGCTTTATGCCATATTGGGGAGGAAGAAAGCCCTGCCATTGGGCTGCTGGGCAGAGGGAGAAGTGATATGAGAAATGTCCCCAGGCACACATGGAGAGGGGGAAGGGAGCAGCCCCCTCTGGCCCACATGCTCTAGTTTCACCAACATGAGCCTAGACTCATAAATTTATCACCCTTCCCCCCAGGTAGGAGATGAGAGAAGAGAAATATATAGCCTTTCTTTTTGAAAATTCTTCAAAGTTTAACATTTAGCACCCCTGATGAGAAACTTCACTTTAACTTATAATGGCCGTCCAATGTATTTCCCAAATCTTCATCTCTATGGACCAGGTAATGGTCATTTACTAATAACCATAATCACTAAACAGGCTTGAGGTTCACGGTTCCCCAGTTTTTAAAATGTTTGCCCATATACCATGATATCAACTAAATAGCTGATGAATCCCTGCCCAAAAAATTACCATATCATGAAACAGTTATGCTACTCACCTTTTAGCATTCTCTACTATCACCATTCTCTTCCACCTTTACACTTTTTGTCTAGCTTTCTGGAACTGAGGTCAACCCAGTGATTGGTGAGTTCTATCCTGGAACCTCATATCATGAAAAGACCTTCCTTTTCTGCCTCACACACCCCTCCCCATCAACTACCTCATCTCAATTCTTTTTTATCTTTTGTTTTCCTTATTACAATAGAAACTCCTTGAGAATAGGAACTGGCTATGTTTTTGCATCTCCATTACTTAAAAGTACCTACTACAGTGCTTAATAAATGCTTTATTTATCTGTCTCTCATCTATCTCATCTATCATCTCTATCATCTATTGAATGTTCCATTGGTCTAAGCAAAGGAATGAGTGGATAAAAGGAGCAAAGAAGGGATGTTTATGAACAAGTTCATTTTCTGACCTGACCTTTTAGTGTGCAGATAAGTTACTCAGAGCCCCCACACCTCCCTATCATGTTTGCCTCAGTTTTCTCAACTGTAAAATTGTGCCAGGAAATGAAATGGCAAACTTTGCCACTATTTTTGCCAAGAAAACCCCAAATGGGATCATGAAGAGTCAGACGTGACTAATAAACAAAAAACAATAACAAGTCAAAATGCTATCTACACATCTTATTTCTATTTGTTTGACATCACTGCTAAAAAAGAGTGTTAAGCAAGTTTTAGATGTCTAATCCTTGGCTGTTAGAGAACATTTTCTTTGTACTAATAAAAGGATCTTAAATAAGTACTGAATCCTTCACTCAAACATGACTTCGACCTCGTTAACACTATGATCTAACCACCTAAGGTAACTGGTTCTTTATATATGAATCTTTCAAAGGGCAGCATGGCATAGTAGAAAGAACCCTGGAATGAAATTGAGAGACATGACTTCCATTTATAATTTGACTACAAATAAATATCATGACCTTGAACAATTCATTTACTTTTCTTCACCTATAAAAGGGGAAAATGGACTCTGATCTCCAAAACCTCTTCCAGCTTTTAACACTATTATTTTATAATTTTGAGGGAAGGTAATTTAGTTTTCTCTATTCTTCATTATAGTTTTCCTTGGTACTTTACACACAAAAAAAAATGTTTTGCTTTCCCTATTGCAGTAGATGTTTCATCTAAGAGGCTTGTCTGAAAGAATAAAATTGTGGCTTCACAATTAGCCTCACTGAGCCTTGGGACTGCCAGGTCTTAGAAGATTTATTTATTTTTTAATGTCAACCAAGAAATGTCATCACCAGAGCCATAAAAATGTGTGAAGAAATTAAAAATCAATGTGGAAAACCCAATTAAAAGCTGAAAGCCATATGAAGATGTTTACCTGTGTCATCAGCCTGAATGTTTTTGGGATGTTGATGGATCTATGAGGTAAAGCGATTTAATTACTGTCAGGAGGAGATGAGTTGAATTTCTGATCTTGTTGTTCATAATAAGTTACACAGAAAAGAAGATTATTCCTGGGAGTTTGTCCAAGAAAGGGAAGAGCCATGAGGTAGATAGTAAAGTGTTGAACTTAGAATTAGGATGACCTGGATTCAAATTCTTCCTCTGACTCTCATTAACTATATGTCTACTGATTAGTCACTCTCTGAACCTGTTTCCCCGTGTATAAAATGGGCATGACAATTATACCTTTAGTAACTACTTCACATGGTTGTTAATGAAGCGTCAATGAGATTATTTATAGGTTGGTTTGGGAGTCAGAAACCTTTACAAACTGCATTTTTGCCTATAAAAATTAAAAACTGTTTTTGGTAGATTAAGATTTGGAAATGAGTTTTATTTCACCTTGTTCAAAGTTGACTTCAATGGGGTGGCACTGAGTGTTAACACTTCAGAGCGATGATACTTGCAGAATTGGGGCTAAGAACAGGGAGGGATTGGATCTATGATTTAACTGGTATAGGAAGGTCTCAGTGAGGAACTCTTTCAATGCAGGTGTTAGTTGCCTAGAGAAAACAGAGAGGTTAATTGATTTGCCCACATTTGCCCAGGATCGGCTGTTGTTGAGGCAGAATGTGTCAATTTGTTGTTCATTAATTTCAGCCATGTCTGACTCTTTATGACTCCATGTGGGGTCTTCTTGCAAAGGATATTTGAGTGTTTTACCATTTCCTTCTCCTGATCATTTTATAGATGAGGAATCTGAGGCCAACCAGGTTAAGTGACTTGCCCAGAATCACATAGCTATTAAGTAACTGAAGCCAAATTTAAACTGAGGAAGATGAGTCTTCCTGATATTAAACTCAGCATTCTGTATACTGTATCACCTAGCTAACCCCCACGATGTGTCAAAGGTGGGACTTGAACCCAGTTTCTACTGGTTATGACATGTAATGGAGTGGTTAGAGTCAAGACCAACTAGTTTGGCAGATGATTTAGCCTCACTCAGTTTCTTCAATTATAAAATAAAGATAAAATGAATAGCACTTACCTTCAGCACTGTGAGGATCAAAGGAAATAACATATGTAAAGCATTTTGCAAACCTTAATGACTGTATAAATGCTACTTCATCTGTTTCTTTTTGTCTGAATTATGCCATGAGACATTTCAAAGTAACTCGCAAAATTAATATTTGTGGTTGTAAGGTTTACCCACAGTAGGTGCTCAGTAAATGTTTATTGAAATGAATTCTTAAAAAACTTAAGGTTTATTCAAGGTACTTTGGAGGTGGTTGCCTTAAATGCAAATGTATTTCTCTATGGGATTTCTCTTCTAGTTAATAAAGTAAAAACAATGGATAGAAATTAGAGAGGCAGATTTTGGCACAACTTTAGGAAAAGAAAAACAACCACAATAACTGGAATTAAACTGTAAGCTTCTTAATGACAGGGATTGTTTTTTGCCTCTTCTTGAATATCCAACACGTAGCATAGTGCTTGAAAAATAGTTAGCACTTAATAAATATTTATTGAATGACTGGAACTGTCTCAAGATGGAATTGTTCATCTCATTAAGTTGTGACTTTCTAGCCATTATAGATATTCCACAGAACATCTCTAGCTTATATTTATAGTTGTAAGTTTTATAATGGTTTAAAGAACTGAGGGTGTTTGACTTGGATAAGATTGGATGGAGAGGCATACACAAGAGCAGTCTTCAACAACTGGAAAGGCTATGATATGGAAGGAGTATTAAATGTGTCTGCTCAAAAGTCCAGTAGATAGGACTAGGAGCAAGCAGTGGAAAGTTACAGAGACAGATTTGGACTCAATAGAAGGGAAAACTCCCACGTAATTAGAAAAGTCATAAAGTAACCTGGGCTCCCTCAAGAGGTCATTGGTTAGAGGCTCAATGGATAAAGTGTCAGGTCTGGAATCAAGAGAACTTAGATTCAAATTTGACTTCAAACATTTCTAGCTGTGTAACCCTGGGAAAGCCACTTAACCCTTTTTGCCTAGCTCTTCAGGTTCTTCAGTCTTGGAATCAATATCTAGTATTCCAAGACAGAAAGCAAGAGTTCTTTAAAAAAGAGAGAGAAAGAGAGATCGTTGGTTCTCCTTTTGGTTTATCTCTATTGAAGTTGTGTGTGAGGGGGAGAAGGAAAGAATGAAGAGAAATGGCCTGTCTCTAGTTTCTTCCTACTCCAGGATTCTTTGATAACATGATCTTCATACCTGTTCCCTCCAAGATTCTTCCAATTTCTTTGGTGGTGAACATTTCAAAGGGGTAAAGTATATACAGTAAATGTTCTTACTCACTATAGACTTGATTTTTTGGACATTTGCAGTGCTTCAGTAAAGTATCTGAAGTGATCAGGACATTTATCTAGTCAAGATTCTAGTTGAAAGTTATCACTTAGCTTAAGCCACAGCTACCTAAATATAGTGACCTTGAATCAGCATCCCTCTCTGCTACCTGCCATTTAATCAGCACTGCACTTTATGTCAACCTTCTTGAGGTTGAATTAAAAAATAATAACAACCAATGAATATAATGTGCTTTGGAAACTGTAAGGCACTATGTAACTATCTCTACAATTTTTTTTTATTAGCTTTGGCCATTTCAGAGTTGGAAATCCTCAAGAACTAATACTGAGTGGTAAAAGTTTTAGCTTATACCCCACAAAGCATGAATATAACATTAAACATGAACTATAAATTCAATAAAGAAAACATTTGTTGATTTGAATCATGGTATGATTCCTTTTAATAATATCCACCAAAAGTGGTCATTCAGCCTTTACTTGAAGGTCTCTAGTGCCAGGAAACTCATTGCTGTCCTTGATAACATCTCTTTTTTTAGACAATGATTTTTTTCCTCCTACTTGCCTCTCCCCAACATTGGGGAGAGGGAATAAAAATATCTTGCAAAATGTGTCATGCAAAACAACTTCATCTGTTGGCCAAGCCTATAAATATATGTTTCATTCAACCTGACTCCATCACTTTTCTAATATCAACCTTCATTATCAAGCCTGGAATCGTGGTCAGTTGTTGTGTTGATAAGAGTTCTTAAATCTTTTTAATTTGTTCATTTTATATTGTTACTATTACTTAAATGTTTCTAGTTCAGTTCATTTCTCTTTGTCTTAGTTCACACAAGCCTTCCCAAGTTTCTCTAAAACTTTCCATTCCATTTCTTGATAGTACTAATTATTTGAAAATTCTTCTTCATAAGGAGCCATAATCTGCTTTTCTGCACTTTATATTTGCTGATCCTGGCTCTAATTTTACAGGTAAGCAGAAAAATTACTTTCAAAGGACAGACTTTCAGATATTTGAAGATCATGACCATATATCCCCTAAGGTTTCTCTTTCCCAGGACAAGCATCCCCATTTCCTTGAACCAAATCCTCATGTTGCCTAACTTCAGCATCCTAGGTGCCCTTCCTCTCCAAGGCACACTTGAGCTTATCAGTTGAGCTGAATTACACATCCCCCCTACAAAGTTAGATGACATTTCCCTTCATATTGAAACTATAGTGAAATTAAAATGTAATAATACTTATTTTACTAATTATGAATGCACATATCCCTCTACATTAGAGTTATGCACAAACTCTTGGTACCAAAATGTATTTTTGTAAAGTAAAATGGCTAATTAAATTGCATACACTTTCCAAATATATATTAAAAACACACACACTCAACATACTGTAAAATAAACAGCTGTGCACTTAAGGTTCATCGCTTTCAGTGTAAGTTACATCTTTATCAGCTAGAAAACAGCTAATTTGCTCTCACATAGCCTTTCAGGTTTCTTAATGTAACCCTGGGTAAAGCCCTTGATTTACAGACTCTTCTGTTAGTTTAAAAGGGAGAAAGGGAAATCAGCATAAAGCAAATGCAAAATCTATTTTTAAAAATATGAGCATATTTCTTGCTCATTCTTTTGAATTTTTGGTACAAATTCTGAGGTTATTATACCTTCTATACATTAATTAACATTATGCCTATTTTTTATATTTTTCAACACTATGAGTAAATATTATTGTTTATTTTCCAGTTGGTAAGTCTGGAAGAAAATCAGTCCCAGTAAAGAATATGTCTGTGGTAGGACTTCAGGTTCCTTACTTTGATAGCTGACCTACAATCATTCCAGGTCACTTGAGATCATTGACCAATTTTTATACAGAAGTGTTCCCCTTGTTTATTTCGTTTTTATGACTTGTGAATTTTTATGTCTCTTTGTGCATTTATTTAAATATATTTTAAATTATTTTTTCTAGTGTTTTCTAAGTAGTCTCATGGCTATTTCTGGAGTGCAATGTGTACAAGAATCTCAGTTGTTTACAGCTTTTTCTAATCGTTTTCTCTATCCTTTTCTCAGGTGTGAATCATTTTATCTTACTATTGAAATACATATAATCATAAGATTGATTGTCATGAGGGCGAGGTCTTTGAGATCATCTAGACCAAGAGGTTTTTAACTGTTTTTTTTTATCATGGACCTTTCATTAAATTGGTTTTTGTATAGACCCATTATATATATTTCTTTATCCCATTATAATATCCCACTATATGAAATAAAAGTTGAGAAAGGAGAAGAAATAAAAAGCCCATGCAGATTAACCTAATACCTTATGCCCGTTCACGATCTTCTTGCGAATCTGTAAAAGAGATTGATGACTTTCCTTTCAAATGTCTTAGACCACAATTCAGATGCTCTGCTTAAAACATCAAAATAGTGCAGCTTTTTTTCTCCCTAAGATCTACATGTCATGCAATAACAAAATCTCAGGAGTGAGAAGTGACCTTAGATATGATCTAATACATAACTTTTAACTGAATAATTTTCCCTCTACTACATATTTAATATATGGTCTTTCAGCTTCTGTTTGAAGACCTGCATTGAAGGGAGACCCACCACCTCCTAAGGTCACCAATTCCACTTGTCAGTGATTCTAATAATTATTAGAAAGTTTTTGCTCAAGTCAGGCCTAATTTTCCATTTTTGCTCCTAATCTTGGCATCTGGAGATAAGAAAAGTGAATCTAATTCCTCTTCCTCTTCCAAGTATTGGTGTTCCAACTATTTGAATAAACTGATCATGTCAACCCAAAGTTTTCCCTTCTCTTGAGTAAGCATCCCCAGTTCCTTCCTTCAATTCTTCCTAATATAGTATATTCTCAAGGCTCTTCATCATTCTGATTGCCTACTTTGGGTTGTTTGAATGAATCAGTACAACCTGTGTCTAATACATTTCAATGAGAGAGAGAGAGAGAGAGAGAGAGAGAGAGAGAGAAAGAGAGAGAGAACACGAACACGAACACAAACTGAAGGGTTCTGATATGTCATGCTTTTTCTATCAAAAAGTTAAGATTATTATCATGACTGCCTCCGGTTTTTCTATAATAGCCTGGCACCCATGAAAACACCCATTTGTTGCTTCTCTTATAAAGCTGACATGTTTTAATACACAGCTTAAAAGAGAAAGTATTCTATTTGACAGAAATAAAAATCTTTATATGTGTAATTTTCCTTACATCTTTTATTTGTACAGCATGTTTTCTGGAAAACTAACTGGTCTCTGCTTCTCTATTTGGGTCTTAATGCATTTCTCCATTTTTCTCTTCTCACATCTATGCTATTGATTGATTATTTTTTAATGAATAAAGGCCCCTAAAGTTCTTCCTCCTTCTAGTCCAACATTCTCCAATCTTTTAAACATTGTCTTCATCTCTAAACTAAAATCTAAGGAATTCTTAATATCTGGGAGCCCTTTTTTAAATATTTCTCCCTCTACCTTCATTCCCTTTTTCCAAACTGATGAATTTTAGAACTATAAAGAACTAAGGACCAGAGCAGGAAAATTATCTGCCTAAGTCTCTAGATGTGGGAGAACCAAAATAGAATCCAGACTTACCAATTCCTAGGATAGTATTTTTTATACTGAACTGTCCTGTGAACTCTGAACCATGCTGGAAAAATAATTTATTTTCTCCCAAATATCAGATTATTTGGCTATTTTAATCTAATTTTCAAGGATTCTAAATATAATTTATTTACTTGGCATTTTCTTCCTAATTTTAAGTCTATTTATTTTTACTATAAGGAAAATATAATTTTATCTCTCAAATTAATTTTCTTTAGTAGGTACCTGTTGTATGTTTTACACTATACTGTGAGAGCTAGGAGATATAAAAGAAATATAAGACATGGTCCCTATCATCTGATAATTTAATAACTCTTTGGAGAGATGGGTGAAAAAATAATAATAATGAATGACTTCATTTTATCCCTTTATTCAGGAAATCAGATATAAAAACTAATAGCAAGATAGTGATTGTTTCAGAATCATTTTCGTTTGAATTCCATCCATCAAAACTAAAAGATTTATTTTTCAATAATAATAATAATCATTATTATATTGCTTTCTGTGAGCCTTCAAAAGATGAATTTATATCCTCAAACCCTTTATTCAATGATATAAATCAGTGATTTTTACCTACTTGCATAAAAGTGATCAAACACAAAATATTTAACAGGAAGAAAAGAACTTGTTCCAGAATTTTTTTCTATCTGCACTCCATCAAAGGTAAGTTGCAAACAAAGATCTGCTAAACTTAGTTTTGGTACTTGGCCAACTTGAAATCTCTATATTCTAGGAGTCTCTATGTCCCAATGTCACTAAAACTTTAAATGATAGATTAGTTGTCAGTCAGTGTTTATGGAGGGAATTTCCTTGTTCAGAGTTCCCTTCATCTACAAAATCACAAGTCCTGCCCCCCAAAGATAACAGCAATAATAACAACAGCTACAACTCATTCATTCAGTTCAACTCGACAAACAATAAGTACCTATTTCATGCTGCGTTCAAAAATTACATGCCTTTGTGTTCTATGTTTAGAAACCTTATATTCTACTTAGGAGATAAAGTCTGTACATAAATGAATAAATACAAAATTAAAACCCTTTAATGTTTGCAAAAAAACTTCACACACAATAATTCCTAAAGAAATACAATTGTTATTTTCTCAATTTAACAGATGAGGAAAGTGAGTATATAGTTAGTAATCCGAGATGAAATTTAAACTCCCAATACCCTTAATTCCAAACTCAGTATTCTACCTAGTTAATCCAAGAAGGCTATAACACCTCTCCTACCCAACTCACTCCAAATGAAGAGTTGATCATAGCATATAAAAATAATTATTGTAGGAGGTTAGCAAAGGAGCATAGACCCATATAAGGAAGAGGAGAAGACAAAAGTTACACTTACAAAGGGAAGAGAAAAGAGAACATTCTAACTTTGGAGAATAAGTGTTAACACTTCCTTTAGGGATATTCTCCATAAATCCCCATTAACTTTGCTAGTTTGTCTCTAGAGATAGTGGTTGACTGCTTTTTACCTCAATGATCTAAGGGTATTCTAAGGGTCTTGTGGGTATTGTTCAGTGGTCACTTACAATCCTTGACTAGTGCAATCCTCACTGATTTTTCAGTTGATATCAATTAACCAATCCAGAATTAATTATATTTTAGTTATGTGAATTTATAAATGTGATATAATAACAGTTAGTAGAAAATATTCTCCCAAAAGTCTCAGTAATATGTACTCAGTAGAAGAAAAAAATGGATTCAAACGTGAAGATAATTTATGTCAAAAAAAGGTAACTCATTGCCCTGGTTTGGTGAAAGTCCTTCTCTTCTCTTCAGGAGTCTTCCTGAAATTTCCCTGAGATATATGTGTAGCTGCTGTCCATTGTGCTTCAAGGTTTGGGGGTTTAGTAGAATCTTGAACCTTTAATTCTTTCTGTCCTAAAAATATCATTCTCTTTGAAGCTGACTTTCCTTATAGTATCTAGTTATTTGTCCTCTAAGCTTCCAGTTGGATGACTTTTGTGTAACCAATTTAGTTTTTCTGATGATATGGTCATTGGCAGGTAGTAGAGAAAGTGGGCATTCCCTTTGTGCTAATTCATACCAATCTGCATTCCTCTTCTCTCTGTACCCTACCCCATCCACCTACCCATGTTGTCCTCTGACTACAGAGAAGTGGATCTGGTTGTTCAAAATACCTCAAAAGCATAATTCTCAAAGAAGATATTGAAATGTCTCTTCCCTAATCTTTTTTTTAGATATAGATACAGATATATAGACCAAGCAGTATGTTTGTCTTTCAACAAATCCTAATACATTGTTCCTTTGACTCAAATCACTTTAGTCTTCACCTAGTTTATATCTTTGATTAATTGATTGATTGATTCAGTAAGAGTGTCTAGTAGTTATTCCTACCTAAATAAATTTGGTTGATTGGTTCTGTAACTCAATCAAAGTAGGGTTCACACCTGATAAAGGTATCAGGGCTTAGAGCATCTTGTCTTGTTGGTTATATTAATTGTGATTATGTGAGCTAAAGTCCTCTAGAAGCAAATATGATGAAATCAGAAGGTTTTTTTTAATTTTTTATTTAATTAACTTAGAATATTTTTCCATGGTTTCATGATTCATGTTCTTCCCCTCCCCTTCTTCTCTCCTCTCCTGTAACCAATGAGCAATTCCACTGGGTTTTACATGTGTCATTGATCAAGACCTATTTCCATATTATTAATATTTGCATTAGGGTGATCCCTTAGAGTCTGTATCCCCATGTGATCAAGCAGTTGTTTTTTGTCCTGTGTTTTCTACTCCCACAGTTCTTTCTCTGGATGTGGATAGCTTTCTTTCTAACAAGTTCCTCAGAATTGTCCTGGATCATTGCATTGCTGCTAGTAGAAAAGTCTATTACATTCGATTGTGCCACAGTGTATCATTCTCTGTGTATAAAGTTCTCCTAGTTCTGTTCCTTTCACTCTACATCAATTCCTGGAGGTCTTTCCAGTTCACATGGAATTCCTCCAGTTCATTATTCCTTTGAGCACAATAGTATTCCATCACCAACAGATACCACAATTTGTTCAGCCATTCCACAATTGAAGGGCATCCCCTCATTTTCCAATTTTATGCCACCACAAAGAATGTGGCTATAAATATTTTTTTTACAAATCCAGGTTTCTTAAACCTGAGGTCAATGAACATTTAAAAAATATATATTTTGATAACTATATTTCAATATAATTATTTTTGTAACCCTATGAAGATAACTTTAATGCATTTAAAATCATCCTGAAATGAGGAGTCCATAGATTTTTAAGAAACTACAAATGGGGTTCATAACCCCAAAAAAGTTAAGAACCTTTGTTCCCTACCATTCATCTTCCAGTTTCATATCATATAGATTAATCTTTCCTAGACTATTAAAAGCTGAGATCATTATTGTTATGTTCCATACTTTTCTGTTCCCTTGGTTAATTTCATTCTCTGTCCTGCTTCTTCCATTCTTCTATTATGCTCTAATCCCCTTTCAACACTCTTCTCTTATTTTTTTTATAAATTTTTCTTGAAAAAAAAAACATTTTAGTAGTGTTTTTCAGTGATGTGGTTCCAGTAAAGGTTTCCCTCTTCCCAAGAAAAGCCAACAAAACCTTGCACCTCATAAATTTTAACAGCTTTTTCAAGGGCTATATTTTATGTCTGAATTGTTTTATCTGTCTTACTTTGATTGTAAGCCCTAAGGGCTGAGACCTGATCTTACTTTGTTCTGCACTGCACCAAGTTCATTGTAAGTGTTCAGAAAATAATAGGTAGATAAGATGACAAATATATGCAAACATCTATAATTATTTTGTTTTGAATCATTTGATAATAGATCAGTTTATATTCAAAGATGGATGCCTGTCTGTCTGCAGGCACATCTGAAATGTAAACATGACTTAGGATATTGGCTTAATCTTTTTTCTTAGGTAGTAGCACTTTGTAGAACATGATTTATTTTCCTGATTTTTTTCATAACTTATATCTCATGTTTCTAATCAACTTTTTCAAATCAAGCTTTCTTGCATGGTAAATGCTTAGTTTACTTTCAACCTATTAAATGAAACAAAAAACATTTGCCTAAAAAAAAAAAAAGAAAGCCTTTCTTTTGCTAAGAAACAAAGCAGTGCTAATCCTCAAAGGTTAAAAATCAGTTTAGGGTAATAGCTAAATTTGCTGATTCTTTTTTCTCCCTAATTTGTAAGTCAGAGACTTCTCTGTGGACATGTAATAACTGAGTCAATTTTCTTTTATTTAACCCATTGGTTCTACTACAACAATTTCTAAAATCTCAGGCTCTTTTTATTTAATTATAACATTGGTAGATTATAACTTATTAAATGGACAATAGACAAAGCAGCTATAGCACAGTGCTTTGCACCCACTAAGTGTCTTGTTTGTTGAATATAAATAAATTCAAAAAGCACGGGAAAGCACCATAAAGTAAGTCTAAACATGAGAAGTTAGTTTGACCACCATTAACACAATCATACCTTTTCACTGTTCCACAGTTCTAAAGGTGAAAAAGAGAAACCAGAAGAGGGGTTTAGAGTTAGAGAGGGGTTCCTGAGACAGTGATAGATGGTATATCTGAAGCAGAAGATTTTTATAGAGGAATTAACAGGAGATAAAGTTGAAATAGTAGATCAAAACTAGGATAATCTAGATTCTAAGGCAGAATAAGGATGTTAGATATAGAATTAGAAGAGACCTCAATAGTCCTGTGTTTTTATTCAATTATGACTGACTCTTCACAACCCCATTTGAGGTTTTCTTGGCAGAGATATTGGAGTTGTTTGCCATTTCCTGCTCCAGCTCATTTTACTGAGGCAAACAGGATGAAGTGGCTTGCCCAGGGTCACACACCTAGAAAATTGCAGAAGTCAGATTGAAACATAGGCCTTCCTGACTCCAGGTCTAGCACTCTTTACACTGTACTATGTACCTGGTCCTTGGTTCTGTTAGCGGACTGGCATAGTAAAAAACATATTGGATTCATAATCAGAAGACTTGGCTTCAAGTCTTGCATGACCTTGGGCAAGTAACTTCCTTGGGTCTCAGAACTTTTGTCTACAAAATTAGCAATCTGATTAAAGGACCTTTGACATCCATTTTAGCAGGAGACATAAGAGACTACAGACTCCCCAAATTGATGTTCCTTATCTTTAACATAGAGATAATTAATTATATTTGTATTACATAATTTGGAAAGCTCTGATGAGGAAAAAATCTGTGTACCCCTGAATATCCTATGTAAATCCAACTTTTATTATTATTGTTATTTAAATTATTTAAAATGATAAAACAAAAGTAGAGTTTTATGAATCTCAGTTCTTCAATGGTATGTAGATTGGAGAACTGGTGAGAAAGGACCTAGAGACCCAAAGATTAATAAATGAATATTTATTAAATAATTCTTATGTGTCGAGCACTATAGAAATCTCTGTGGATAAAATGCAAAGCAAAAGCAATCTCTGCTCTAAAGGAGCTTATATTAGGAAGACAAAATGCATATAAGGAAATGATAGCCAGGGAGGGAAACTTTCGACCATAATGTTACTGGGATGAACTCTGGAAGCCTAGGGTACTAAATTGGCAGATCTTTTCCAGCAAGAGCATCTCAATTGGTTTAATCGTGGTTCCAAAATTGGAGTAGTACTGATGCTTAGCAAAGCTACTAGAGAAACTGAAGAGAAAATGGGGGAGGGAAGAAATACATATTAATTTTGAAATAATTTTCTGTATCATTTATTATCAATAAACAATAATCCTAAGTAGTATTAGACAATGAGAGTTCTCAAAGAACTCAAAGCTAAAGGAATTCTTTCTATAAATACTTAAGAATCATTAACGCCTCTAAAGAAGGAATCATTATTAATCTTTCAGTGTTCCTATCATGAACAATCCTTCTCATAAAACTGTTTCTCTGAGCTATCAACATTTCTATCAGGGATTCTCTAGGGCATATCTTACCTTTTACTTTTGCCACAGAACAATTCCCAGAATGGTTCGCATCATTTCCCAATACCTCTCAGTTATTCAGTTAAAATCATTCCTTCCTCTTTTTTTTTTTTTTTTTTTTTTTTTAATGTGGTCGTCTGTCATGAGCTAAAACCGCTCACTTTGGGCCTGAAATAAATTATTACAACCTTCATGGCCACTGGAGCTATACTTATTGTGGTTTGATCTTTTGAAGAGATGAAGATCACCTTCTTTATGCCAATATTTCTCTGTTTGATATATTGTCAAAATGCCCGACACACTGGACTAAATTCTTCCAGAAGGAAAGAAAAAAATATGGGTTACTTTCCAGATGGTAAATTCTTTTTTTTTCCTTCAGGCCACCTTTGTCCCATTAAGTTGATCCCCTATTAGAGTTCATTAAAAGGAGATCCACTAGGCTAAAAGAGTAAGATAAAATTCAGGAGAGCAATCATTTTGTCCTTTTCTCATAAGTACTAATAGTTTATATATCCTAGACTTTTAATTTGCATATTGTTACTGAAGCTTTTGCTTCATTCACCTCTGCCCACCCCCCAACAGACCCTCCTCAGCTGAGGGTTAATTAGGTATGCCTGAGTTAAACTAGGGGACTGGAGCAAATTACCTAGAGTGTTAGATTACTTATCCTATCTTATCCTCTCTCTCATTCCCTTATTTCCTCTTCCTCTCCTCATTTGTAAATAAACTTCCATAAAAATTATTTCGACTTGAGGTTATTCTTTAATTGGGGACTGATACTTATTCAATTCCCTGGCAAACAAACCTTTTAATATTCTCACTACCAAAACCCCCTTTTCCCTTTTACAATATTATGCTATAAAGAAGATATGGGGAAGCTAAGTGTCTCAGTGGATTGAGAGTCAGGCCTAGAGAAAGAAGGTTCCAGGTTAAAATATGACCTCAGATACTTCCGAAATCTGTGACCCTGGGAAAATCACTTAATCCTCATTGCCTAGCCCTTACCACTCACTCTTCTACCTTGTAACAAATACACAGGGTTGATTCTAAGATGGAAGGTAAGAGTATAAACTTATGTGTGTATATATATCTGATCTTAAGGACCTCCAGCAAAGAAGATGCTTTCATATTACAAAGGCAGCATGAGGTCAATGGAAGGAAGGAGTATAGATTTCAACTTCAAAAGTCATATAGTTTAACCCCCTCACTTTATAGCTGAAGAAATTGAGGCCCAGAGAAGTTAAACAATTTGTCTAAAGTCATTCAAATAGGGATAGAGCCAAAATTTGAACTCAAATATTGACTGTAAATCCAGCATATGTGTATATACATACATATGCATGCACACATATATGCACATGTTTCTATATGTGTGAATATATTTTTATATGTATATACTTTAAAGTACTATAAATACATGGCTACTGCATGGCGGTAAGGGCAGTAACTATTGGTATAGCCAATCTTCAACTTTGATGGAAAATAATATTCCTAGAAGAAAATTATGGAAAAGTCAAAAATGCAAATGTTGATACATTGAACTTATGGGAAATAGGCAGATTCTTGTGACGACCAAAAACTATGAGCTTTTTGCTAGAGATTGCTAAAAATATGTTTCTCTGCATACAATTGTAATAGAACATTAATTCTGAAAATATGTACTTTTCCTAATCCATGAAATAACCCATAAAATGAAGTACACAAAGTAAAATTGGTAACATGTAAAACATTTTTCTTGTTAGTAGTTCCCTAGAATGCTGTGACTTTTTATGCTAACATCTTATTTAAAAATTGTTTTGATTCAAGATAATATTCACCTTTTATAGCACATGAAATCCAAATTACCATAAGTATTACAGAGCAAATAAAATTCTTATAACTGAAACATTTTTAACTTGAGTCTTATCTTCCATTGTATCAGATGGTGGTGTGAGGGTATCACACTATTTTCTATACTGCTATAAACTTCTCTATATCACAGTCCTTTGAAAACCAAAAGAGAGGCTGCTGGGACTTTACTTTCTGATGTTGAGACTTTAGAGTGCAAAGGACTTGCACTACACTTTAGGAGCACAATTGCAACACAAAACTTGAGTTTTAAAGGCAAACAATGAAAACATGCAACAAATACACAGGGAACTCTTTAAAATGATAGGCTGAACAAGGCCAGAAAAATGCCTGGTTAAGCCATTCCACAAACTTATGTTCATGATGCCTTTCATTTTTTTTAATCCACTATACATAGCTGCAAATGCATATGGCTGCCATTGTGAAAGTAAAAATGAGGTTAATAATAAAGTCAAGCAAATGCTTAAAGTCAAAAAAGTTAAACGTGAATGTTGAGGATTGACTGTGCATTTTCTTTTTTTTTCTCCTTAGAAGGTAAGAAAGCCAAATTATAACTACCCAAATAGCAAACTTCCCTGATATTTCCAGAAAAGGTATAGCCAATGCCATTTAATACACAAGCATATATCAACATAAGATCAAAGAATGTCTGTTTAAAGAGAGAAAGCCCTGACTTCTACCTGCTTTGATTCTGTGATACTCCTAAATATTTTGTGGATCACAAATTCCTGCAACCATTTTGGATCCTACTTATAGTTTTCCTGAAAAAAAAACTATAAGGAGCCTCATTAAATATGTGCACAGTTATACTCTAGAGACAGAAAGATGTGCACTGTTAGATTTTTAGCTTAATAATGAAAATTTCCCAAACTATCAAAAATGACTCCTATATAATGAAAATAGGATCCTTATCACTTATCTTAAACATATAATGCACATAGTTATTCTCATAAAGAAGATTACTATGAATTACAATTGATATCTATCCTAAAACCAATGGGATTAGCTTGAATATGACAGTGCATTGACTTCTCAATTATTAACAGAGAAAGAAAAAGAAAGAATGGAAGAAATAGACTTTAATTAGCTCCTTCACTTAACAGAAAGACAGCTTCTATCTACCTCTTTCCCCAGAAAAGTTAGAGGCTCTCAGGCTCCTCTATTGCTCTGTCCTTCAAATGACAAGAAATCTAGGAGAGAGAGTAAGTTTGGGATGCTCCTGACTCATGGTTTCCTAGAAAAGAGAGACAGCAAAAGTCAAGATCAAGTACTCCAAAAGAGCAGACTGAAATCATGCCTCCTACTACTTCCATTCTAAGGAGATTCTAGTCTAGTCACATCAGTTCCTCAGCTCCTAACCCACAAGAATGACAATGTTGAAAGACTTCAGTGGCTTAAATTAAAAGGCTTAAACTGTTTAAATTGCTAAACAAGTTGTAGCATATGATTATAATGGAATACTACTGTGTTATAAGAAATGACAAACAGATTAGTTTGGAAAAAACATGAAAAGACCTATAAAGTCAAACAAGCAGAACCAAGAGAGCATTATATATAGCAATAGAAATATTGTTTGAAGAATGAATTATGTATGTCCACCTCCAGAGAAAGAACTGAAAAAAGTGGAAATTAGACATAGTTTTATATATACATGGTTTTTGTTGTTGTTGTTGTTGTTTTGTCAGATGATGCTTTCTCTAAAGGGGAAAGAGAAGGGAGATAGTTAATTAGACATTTTAATGTAACAAATAAGTATATAATTTTTTTTAAAAATGACAGTCTCCCATTTCTATCTCTGCCCTGAAACAGACTTTTTAGAAAGAGTTTTGATACCATAAAGAAATAGAAGGCAACCTTCCTCAATTTAGTCCATATGAATTATTGGGAAACAAATGTATTGATGAAAGGTAACCTACCCTATGTTCAAAATTGAAAGCTATCCCTTCAATTGGTGATTCATTTGTAGAACATCACTACTCTTCAGAGTTAGGTATAAAAAAGGGCAGTGTGGGGCAAGACATGTTCTATGACCCTCATCCTCATTCACACATCCAGAAGGCATCATTTGAAAACCATGGCATTATCAAGTATGGGAGGAGCTGGGGATAATCCCTAGCAAAAGAGATCATGTAGACCAGTAGTTCCCAAACCTTTTTGGCCTATTGCCCCCTTTCCGGAAAAAATATTACTTAGCCCCCTGGAAATTATTATTTTTTTAATTTTAATAGCAAATAATAGGAAAGATAAATGCACCTATGGCCATCACCACCTCTATGGATCGCTCCAGCACCCACCAAGGGGCAGTAGCACCCACTTTGGGAATCACTGATGTAGAACAATATTATCATTTTACTTCTATGAAAACTGATATGCATAAGATAAAGTAACTTCCTAAGGTCACATTATATAGATAGTAACTGACAGAAGTTAATTTCAAACCTCATTTTTTTTTCCCCATTCAAATCTAGTGTTCTTTCTATCACTGGCCATTTGCAAAGGAACAAAAAGTAATTTTTAAATATCTCTTCTTATTGTTGTTCAGTCATGTCTGACTTTTTATGAACCCATTTGGGTTTTCTTGGCAAAGATAATGGAGTGGTTTGTCATCTCCTTTTTTCCAGCTCATTTTACAAATGAGGAACTAAAGCAAAAAGTATTAAATGACTTGTCCAAGGTCATGCAGTTAGAAAGTGTCTGAGGCCAGATTAGAACTCAAGATGATAAATTTTCTTGACTTCAGGCCTAGGACTCTATCCCTTGTTCTACCTAGCTGCACTTTAAATTTCTCTGTTGTTATTATTCAGTCCTTTCAGTCATATCTGACTCTTCATGGCCCTACTTGAGGTATTCTTGGCAAAGATACCAAACTGATTTTCCATTTCATTCTCCATCCCATTTTACAAATGAGAAAACTGAAGCAAACAGGATTTAGTGACTTGCCCAGGTTCATATAGCTAGTAAGTGTCTGAGGTCAGATTTGAACTTAGGTCTTCCTCACTACAGGTCTGATGTTCTGGGCCAGTGATGGGCAAACTTTTTAAAGAGGGGGCCAAAGGAAAGGAAATGCTCATCTGTCAGTCTGTTTCTAAGGCAACTCTTTTGAAGTTTCATTGTATTGTATCCTCATTGTATTAGTCGGATTAGGAATAAGGCAGCCACTGGATAGAACAATTCAGGGGGCCACATCTGGCCTGCGGGCGGTAGTTTGCCCATCACTGCTCTATCCAGTCTACCACCTAGCTGCCCTCCAAATTTCTCTATTACCCAATCAAAGTCCTTTCCACTTAGTCAACACTTAGTGGATAATTGTTGAAATGACAAAATGATAATAAATCATTTTGCATCTGATCTTCAACAGAGCTATATGGAGTGGGCAAGAAAAATCTTATTATCATTAAATAGATAAAGAAATAGGCTTTGAAAAGTATTATGATTTCTCCAAGGTCATCTAATTGGTAAGTGATAAAACTGGATGTTGAATCCATATCTTCTGATTTATAGTCTAGTGCTCTTTTCTTTATACCATTTGTCTTCCAATGCAGATACTCATCAAGACACAAAGAAATATAAGTAGATATGGTCTCTGTGCCCAGGGAGTCTAAAATGTAGTTAATAATTTATGATATAGTGTTTGTTAAATATCAGATACATTCATTTGTCCATTCCACAAATATGTATTATACCGTTCATTTAACAGATATCAAATTATTAACACTGCCTGGTACATCCATTGCTGTTAAAGTTCAGAAGGTAGGGAACATTTTTAACTGGAATGGTCAGGAGAGACTATATAAAGGGCATGGCATTTAAGCTGAGCCTTGAGTAATGGGGAAGGAATTGAACAGTTGAGAAGGGTAGGGAGGAAATTTAAAGAGGAGGGAATGAACAAAGAAAGACATGGAAGCTAGAAAGTGCAAGTAATATGTTCTGTACAGTGATAAAATAGTTTATTGAAGCTTAGGGTTATATGGACAAATCGTGGAGATAAAGTTGAAAAGACAGGCTGGGGCCAAATTGCTGAGAACTTTAAGTGCTAGGATAAGGAAGGCATTCAATGCCTTTCACAAGCTGGCCCCTTTCTTCCTTTTCTATCCCTTTTCTCTGCAATCCATTGTCCTTGACTACCTTGCTGTCATCCCATATTTTCACTGACTGCCCCCATCCCCAGAATGTATCCCAACTCTTGACTTTCCTGGCTTTCAATTGCAATATCTATTGGATAAAGTAGTCAATAGTGGATCGGTATTTGTTGTGTCATTATTAACTACTTTATCCAATAGATATTTCATATTCACTGAAGATGCCAAGCACATAAGGAAAATGGTCCTTTGCTACAGATACAGATAGATTTTTCAACCAAGTAAATTAAAATTTAAAGTAATCTCTCATTGCTCAGGAAGAAATAATGAAGGATAAACAATCTGAATCATCGTCATCTTCTTTCTTTTAAAAGGAAAAACAACCAAACAAACCTTACCATCAACTGTCTTAAAATTGATACTAATCATCAGTTCCAAGGCAGAAGAGAAGTAATGACTAGTTGATTGGGGTTAAGTAACACAGGGCCACACAGCTAGGAAGTATCTGAGACCCAAGATCTCCCCTCTCCAGACCTGACTCTCAATCCTCTGAGCCACCAAGTGGCACCATCCTATCCTAGCTACTTCATCCTATCCTCTTCTTTCTTTTTTGCATTGTATTGACTCTTTAGTGTACCTAGCTTGTTGGCCAGGTGACCAGCTATATGACCTTGTTTAATGACTTTGTACTATCAGAACTCTATTTTCCATTGGCAGCTCTGCTTGGCTTAGACTCCAGGGAATGTAAATTCACATTGGAAAGTGACTCAGTTTTTTTTTTTAAACCCTTAACTTCTGTGTTTAGCTCCTAGGTGGAAGAGTGGTAAGGGTGGGCAATGGAGGTCAAGTAACCTGCCCAGGATCACACAGCTGGGAAGTGTCTGAGGCCGGATTTGAACCTAGGACCTCCTGTCTCTAGGCCCAACTCTCAATCCACTGAGCTACCCAGCTGCCCCCAAGTGACTCAGTTTTGATACTCAGTTTTGATCTTTTTAAGTCACCTCACCTTCTGTTGCCTCTCCCTTTTGTGTAGAGTGCTTGAGGGAAAGCATTACATTTATTAAAGAACAAGAAAGAAAAAACATTCTTAAAATCCACTCTGTAGGTCAATAGTAGTAGTCATAGGACATGATTCAAATCTCAACTCAAGTAACACCTCCTATGGAAAGATTATGGTGGACTACTCCTACACTCCCATTGCCCATTGTTGGTGTCCTCTCCCCTGAAAGTTACTTTGAATACATTTTGTATTTAATTTCCAAAATATCTCTTCTTCCCCCAATAGAGTATAAGTTCCTTGAGGTAAGAGGTGAATTTAATTTTATTTCTGTATTTTCAATGCCTCTTACAAAGTACCTAGTGTACAGCAGACATTTAAATGCTTGTTCAATTGAATTAGATCAGTGATTCCCAAGGTGGGTGCTAGCGCCCCCTTGTGGGTACTGCAGCGATCCAGAAGAGCGGTGATGGCTACAGGTGCATTTATCTTTCCTATTAATCGCTATTAAAATTTTTTTTAAATTAATTTCCAGGGGATTAAGTAATAGCTTTTCTGGAAAGGGGGCGATGGACCAAAAATGTTTGGGAACCACTGAATTAGATGAATATTTTAACTAAACTGGAATCATACATAATCATAATCATAATAGTTAGCATTTATATATTGTTTTAAGTTTGGCAAAGTATTTAAGAAGTGTTATTTTTTTATCCTCACAAAAACCGTGGGAGGAAGGTGTGAAATAGACTTTTTCGTAAAATAAAATACGTTTCTATTTCCTAATGGGCAACAATGGCTTTTATGATGACAAAATATTGCATTTCAAAAAAAAGAAATGTTGTGCCTTGG
The DNA here is from genome assembly GCF_016433145.1 of Gracilinanus agilis. Taxonomy (NCBI): domain Eukaryota; kingdom Metazoa; phylum Chordata; class Mammalia; order Didelphimorphia; family Didelphidae; genus Gracilinanus; species Gracilinanus agilis. The sequence continues at coordinate 260,517,822 of NC_058131.1, forward strand.
TAATGGAAATGTAGAAAATATATTAATAACATGTATTTGCTAATTGTTCTTCTGTGCTACAAACATTAGTGCTTTGTTGTCGTTTTTTAACATGTAATATTTGCTAGGTCTATCTTACAAATCTAGTACTTTGTTGTTTTTTAACCATGATAGAGATGTATATATAGATATAACCCATGTGTGTTTTGATCACTTTAGACAGGCCATGGGTCTAGGCAGTTACCTCCTACAAGTTGGATGGTGGCTGTCATATGAATATCATGCTAGCCAGTGGCCCAGCTCCAGACATTAAGAGTTGTATCATGCTGAAGGTACTAAAAATTATTCCTAGTGGATTAACTTTGTGCTTATTGTCCAGGTTTTTTTTCTGCTTTGCTGAAGGTTCAGAAAGCTGAGCACATTTATTCTGGTGATCGTTAATCATAAAAGGTTGTCAGGATAAGCCACTGTAGACAGCATCTTTTGATGACTATGTTTAATTGTAAAAATATTCAGCCAAGCATTCTTTTTATCCCATAGAATAAACTATAGAACAACATAAGAGTTAACTTCAAAAGAAATATTGATTTTTTTTCTTTAGTGCTTAAGAAGTATTAGACTAGTTTCCTCAGCATTGTGTAGAATGAGGGAAACAGTGACTCATTTAAATTCCAAGCGCGTTCCTGTCTGTGTAACTGGCTTGTTGTTATTGTACTCTGCAGAATTGTTCAGTGTGGATTAATTTTGTTGACTAAATTCAGGGAGTACATTGGTTGGAAAGATTGAACTTTGTTGGGGTTTAGCTTTGCCATGTGACTTGAAAAGGCAGCTGTAAATGTGGAAGTGAATGTTTTCCCATAATGTTTTCCCATAAAAGTTTTCCCCCATAAAATGTTTTCCCATAAAAATTCAATGTCTATTGGCTAAGGGCAAAGAGAGGGCACTGATTCGTATACGTGATGTCACTATAGCTTGGAATCAGAGGTGTGATAGCATGTGGGGGCAATAAGCCATCCAGAATGACATCAACTCAGCAAACAAACTAAAATCCCAAGCCAGAGTGAGAACTAAGATTAGTTAAGTATAAAAAGCTACAAAGACCAAAATGATGTTAAGACCTGAAATAAATTATTTTGTTCTGACTTTCACATTGTAAAATAATTCCCATTACCCACATCAAATACTCTATCTCCTCCTTCCTTCCTTCTTTTTTTACTTCCTTCTTTCCATCCTTCCATCTTTTCTTTCTCACATACATGAAAAAAGAAATAAAGGAGCTGTAGGTGGTTCTGTGGTTAATGAGCCAGGTCTAGAGATGGGAGGTCCTGGGTTCAAATGTAGCCTCAGACACTTCCTAGCTGTGTGACTTTAGGCAAGCCACTTAACCCTAATTGTCTAGCCCTTACCACCCTTCTGCTTTGAAATAATCAATTCTAAGATAAGACTCAAATGCCAATTTGATTACAAATCAAATTGATACAAGTCAAATATTTGTAAAGACTTTAGCACAATGCTTGACTTATAGTTTGTTGTTCAATCATTTTCAGTTTTGTCTGACTCATCATGACCCCATTTGTGGTTTTATTGGCAAAGATACTGGAGTGGTTTGCCATTTCCTTCTCCATCCCAGGATAATACCACTAGTGTCTGAGATCAGATTTGAATTTAGGTAGTTTACTGAGCAGGCTAGGTAGTCTATCCACTTGTGCCACCAGCTGCCATATAATTGGCATAAATAAATGCTTATTTATTTCTTACTCCCTACCCCTAAGCATTTATTCATTTGTTTATTTTTTAAAGCTCTTAACCTCTATCTTAGAATTGATACTAGTATCATTTACAAGGCAGAAAAGCTAAGCAATTGAGATAAGGTGACTTGTCCAGGGTCACAAGGCTAGGAAGTATCCTGAGGCTAAATTTGAACTCCAAGCCTGATTCTGCAGCCACAGACTGCAGACTACCCTTCCCTAAGCATTTAACTAGCACTCTAAGGTTTACACAGTATATTATATATGTTATCTCATTTGATTAGCCCTGTAAAGATAAGGTCTTTTATCACCACAGCTTTATAGACTTAGAAACTCAATCTGAGGAAAGGCAAAGTGACTCACTTGACCAGGACCACCCAGCTTAATAAGTAAAGGTTTGAATAAGAATTAAGTCTCTGGATTCAAGTCTTTCTAACTTCAAGTTTAGGATTTTATTTAGTGTAACACCCAAGACAGGATAAAACATAGTAGAACTCTTTCAGAAGATTATTATGAATTAATATTAAATATTGATAAGGTAAAGGTTTACTTTATTTTGAATTAAGTCTCAGAAGAGGTATGACTCTATTCCTGGGTTGTTGGGTTTTTTTTTTGGTCTGATTAACCAAGTAAGAAATATCTCCTATATCCTCCTTTTAAAGAAGTAGTTCCACAAGTGTGCAACACTACATATAATGTTGGATTTCTCCAGTATTTTGTTGACATTTTTCCCTTCTTCCTCTTTTTTCCTTAATAAAAATAAATGTTAAATGGGATGGTTGTCCAGGAGGGGGAAAGGGAAAATTTAGGTGATATAAATCAGAATATATCAATAAAAATCCATTGTTATGGTTTATTCATTAGAATTTGAGTTCCTTCAAAACAGCTTTTTGCTGAGATTTCTTTATTTTAAAATTTGACTATGACTTTTGCCATGGAATGAAGCATAGTACTCAACAGTCAAATAAGTCACAATGAGATGCCCCCTTCTTGTCATCCACACTGTGGTGTATCCTCCAATACAATGGGTTTCCTATTGAGCTGGAAAAGATTGGATTCAAAGAGCTAAAGAATGCCCTACAGTAGGCCATTAAGAAATCAATACAGTTATTTGGGGCTACAGTTTCTTTTCACCACATATGTGATATATTCATTCTCTGCTGCTTTTTATTACCACTGAGATTAAGACATAAAATTTCTGAGTTTATAAACTCTTACTCTATGTCAGATGAAAGGTCCTCCTATTTTGGCACCAAGATACTGAGAGACACATAGGAGTTGCTCATTAAACACTTGGCTATTGGTCATTCCTGTTATTCAAAATGACTCTCCATTCTCTTTCACCTATTCAGATGCCCAGCTCAGGTCTCATCTTCTGCCACAGAGCCTTTCAATTTGGGGTGTGGGGATATCCTTTGTTTTTCTCTCACTTAAATCTTCCACTGTATCCTAGCCCAACACCTCCCAGAAAACCATCCCTTGTAAGGGGAAACAACAATTACAAACAATAAGCCAATCAAGAAGCATTTATTAAGTACCTAATATGGGCCAGACTCTGTGCTAAGCACAGGAGATCCAAAGAAAAAGTAAAACAGTTGGTGCTTTCAACGCATATGCTTTCTAATGGGGAAGATAAAATACAGAAATCAGAACATACGAAATAAATATGGAGTAGATGGAAAATAATCTCAGAAAAGGTTGAATTAGCAGCTAGAAAGATCAGCAAAGGCATTTTCACATCCCAAAATGTCTTCTATAGTTTCACAGTTCTCTTAAATTAGTCCAAGCTCCATGAGGATAAGGACTAAGGATTAATGTCACATCTCTAGATTTGAAAGTACCTAGCTGAGGGCTGAGAAAACAGGAGATATTTCAGGCTGGACCTGACTAAAATATTGCTTCTTTAGGGACGTGTGTCCTGAGGGCCAGAGAAATTTACAAGCAAACTTTGTGAACATAACCTATTCACAAGTTAGGCACTGTCAATATATACTTGTTGCAAGCTTAATGACATTTCATTTGGGGGGAAAGGACACTCATTTCTATTGCCTCATTTATAAATACAGTGACCTTCCTCATGTGAGAATCACATGTTCAGATTTTTATTTATTGAAAATCTTTACTGAAATAAATTCATGGATTACATTAATAAATAAAGCAACTGAAAACCTGTATCTTTGTAGCTCAGTGTCGCCATGTGCACTGATAAGGATAGAGATATGCAGGTTACCCTTACCATGGCTATCAGTGACCCTGCAGGGATCCTCTGGTTTGCTTTACCTTCCTGAGATTTTTAAATGGACAGATGCAAAAGTAGCAGTCACTGCTACTGATTTTGGGGGGAGTGCCCTCCAGCAACTCTATCCCTGTTTTTATATCCCAGCTCCCAGTGGAAATAGTAGATGATTGGACAGTTAAAAATATGTACTTTTAAAACATATTTCTCATTTATGAATAAAGGCCCCAGCAATGTGAAAGAAGTTTGTCCTTTTAAAGCAAAGGCTCTTAACCTTGAGGCAATGAACTTTACATATAAGTGTGTGTGTGTGTGTGTGTGTGTGTGTGCGTGTGTGTGTGTGTTATATGATGTTTATTTCAATCGTTACCTTCCTTGGTAATCTTATATGTCTTATTTTATACATTCAAAAACGTTATCCTGAGAAGGGGTCCTTAGCACCAAAAAGTTGAAAGGAGAGGGTTAAGAACCTGTGCTCTAAAGGCTGATTATTTAATAGAAGCATCTGTTTATTTAGATGGGAAAGGGATGAATTCATCTTATACCTGAAACAAATCCCCACTATAATCTATTCAGAATATGCTCATCCAGCTTCTCCTTCAAGGCATCAAGTGAGGGAGAATGCACCATCTTCCCAAATAACCCATTCAACTTATGGGCAGCTCTTGTTATAAGGAAAGGTTCCTGACAAAAAGCTTTAATTTCCCACTTTGCAACTTTCAGCTATTTTTCTTGGTTCTGCTTACTGGAGCCAAATAAAACAATTCTAACCCTTCATCTATGTGGGAGCTCCTCTCTTACTCAAGCTAAACATTCCTAGTTCTTGCAACTGACACTCATATGGCAGAGATTTGATGCTTCACATCATTCTGATCACCCTCCTAGATATATTGAATTGATCAGGATCCTTCTTAAACGGTGGCATCCAGAGCCGATATCAATACTGTAAATGTGGTCTGACCAGGGCCAAATGTTCATGGAAATGATGCCTCTCTTTATGCATCTCAAGGTCACATTAGTCATTGTTGTTATTGCTTCATTGGAGAATGGTAGCCAAAGCCAAACTGCTCCTTCATAACAATCTTTTAATCCACAAACTCTGCAGGATCTTCTATAGATAAACTCTTCTGACAGCCTGTATTTATGAAGTTTATTTTTTGAACCCACATGTAATACTTTACATTTATCCCTGTTGAATTCCATTTTATTAAGTTTAGTTCAGTTTTTATAGCCCATAAATAATCTTTTGGTTCCTAGCTTAGTTAAACAGTATGTGAATTCACTCTCCCAACTTTGTGGTATATTCTCATTGGCCACTCATGCTCTCTAAATTCACCAGGTCATCAATTTCCTCATAACATTATTTCTCTAATGCCAAAAGTATCAGAAAGGGGGCAGTGTTTTAGCTCCATTTCTAGTTTCTGCTGCTCCAAAGAGTCCTAGTTAGATTTCTAAATTTCTTTTTTAAACAATCTTTGTGTTGAGAGCGTCTCCCCCTCCTATAGGACTTCTGATTTTGTTTCTCCTCCTTTCTTGCTTGTCTAGTTTCCTTTGTCCCTTGACATACTTGTCATTATAGAATGGAGCTGGAAGATATCAGCTGGAAGGGATATCAGAAATTAAGTACAACTTCCATTCTTGTATAGATAAGGAAACTGAATCCCAAAGAGGAAAAGATGGCTTTCACAAAGTCACAGAGCAATTTAGTGTGAAATCCAAGGCTATACCCAGGTGCCCTGGCTTATTGCCTACTGCTCTTACCGTTGTAGCATGTTATCACATCAGAGATTTTTGTTCTCAGAGTATTTCTCTTCTTACTTCCCTGCTTGTCATCTCTGGGCCTGATCATGCCTGAAAGTCATGTTCTGGTGTTCAATTAACATTGCAAAGCCTTTTGAGATTTTGGAGTGGAAGCCTATAAGTGAAAAGCATGATTACTGACTTCAGTCTCTTGCCATTGGCAATAATTGCCATGTCACAAGTTCTCAGTTATGACTCTACTATAGGATCAAGTAGGAAGATAAGATGATGAGGGTAGTGCCTGCAGTTCAAAGTATACCCTTGGGCTCTGAAGAGGTAACACTATGTTTGAAAACATAGGCTTCTGGCAAATGTCACAGAGAGAAAGAGGGAAGGATGAGAGAAACTAAAGATGGGTAGATAGTTGGTGAAGTACTTCTATGGGACCTGAGGTTACCTTCCTCTGTAACAGAGGAGAAAGAGCATACCTGTTTCTCTTAATTTAGTTGGTATCTACATTGTCAATCAGAGAAAACTTCTGTTTTCCTATTGTATCCCATAGTATGAAATTAACTCTTTTTTTCAGTGCCCTAGACTCTTTAAAATGGACATAAATCAACCAAAAAAAACACATTAATTAAGGGCCTTCTATATGCTAACAAAGAGGTAGCAATGTAGTGCAACAGCTAAAACAATGGGCCTGAAATTAGGAAGACTCCTCTTCATTAGTTCAAATCTGGACTGAGATAATTATTAGCTGTGTGACCCTGAGCAAGTTACTTTAACCCTGTTTGCCTCAGTTCCTCATGTGTAAAAAATTCACTGAAGAAGGAAATGGCAAACTACTTTAGTTTCTTTAGCATGAAAACCCTAAATGGGGTCACAGAACATCTGATATGACTGAAAACTTGAACAACAACAAATTTGCTGGCATTGTACTAGATGCTAGAGGCACACAGTTAAAAAGAAAATAATTCTGGCTTTCAAGGAGCTTATATTCTTTTGGGGTATGGGGAGAGACAGCAGAAAAATCAATAAATAACACAAAGTAGGTACAGTAGGTTGAGGGACACTAAAACTAAGGAAATCAGAAAAGGCTTCTTGAAGGTGGCACTTGAGGTAATTCTTGAAGGAAACTAGAGGTTTCAAGGAAGGAGAGCAAAGGACCTCTCCAAGGGTGCCTTACTCCACTATAACCAGCACACAGAAGAAGTAGAAATATGAAAAACAGTAATATATCCTAAGTAGACAATAGTAGGTCACTATTAGGTCCTTACAGCAGAAACATTCTACAAAGAAAGGGTTCTTCACCTCTGTGAAGAACCCCCGTGGCATTTTGATAAAATATATAGACTTGTTCTCAGAATAGTATTTTTAAAACATAAAATAAAATGCATAGGATGATAAAAGGCCAATTACATGGTAATATCATTATAATTTTTTTTAAATTTACAAATCCTAGGCTAAGAATGGTGGTAAATGTGAGAATACTGTAGCAATCTAAATGAATTTTCAAATAGCAATTCATTTTCATAGCTATTGTGAGCCACATTTTGATGGATAATGAATAAGAGACAAGAGGTTCCTAAAATGAAAGGATTATAACATCTAAGAAGTCATCGAGGCTTCCCTGCTCCTCCACTTACATTGTAGAGATGAGGACATTGAGGTGGAGAGAAGGAAAGGTGATTTGTTGAAGGTATCATGGCTAGTAAGCCAGGATGCAGATGAACCCAAACCCCCCCATCACTAAATCCAGATTTCTTTCAACTGAACCACACTGTACCTTCTCTCTCCAAATTCTTTCTAAATAGGAATATGGAGGCATATAGAAGTTTTTCTGTGTACGTGGCATTTCTTAATGTACTGCACTTCACAGTGAGGCCATGGAAGCCCTTCTTCATGAAAAAACTCTGCACCACTCTTATTCTTTTAAAATGATGTTTCCAGCAAAGATTTCCTTCCTTTTCCATGCTCCTTGTAGAAGCAAAAGGCTTGCCTGGATTCTATTACATCAAATGCAATGCAGGAACAATCATTTCACCTGGTACACTTCTTGGTTTAAAAAGAAAAGAATGAAAAGAAAAAAGAGAGAGAGAGAGAGAGAGAGAGAGAGAGAAAGGAACTTGAGGCACTCAGGATAGCATCCAACTTAGTGGAGAGGTGCTCCCATCCCCTGAATTGAAGTGACAGGTACACCATTTTAATGACTGGGGAAAATGTGAAGGATTTATTATAATTTAAGTGTTCTTTCTATTTGCACAGACTATCTGAATATCCAAAGACATTTCACCGAAATGGTTTAATGCCCTGAATACTGTTAAGAATAAAATTTGGCAAGATGCGGAATTTTAGCCCAGATGGCCCAGAAAAGTTTTGAACTAAATAGTCCTGTGGTATGGCTACATAACAGCTGTTACTGGACCCCATTAAAGCCTCCTATCACCCAATTGATTGGGAAGATTTTATGGGGGGAAAAGAAGAATACAGAAATTAATTGCATAGTTATATCTATTCTTGATTTTTCTTTTCTTTTCATGGGTGTATAGCAGAAACTCATTTTTCATGCAATCGTAGTGATAGGCTTTCAATTTGATGAGGAATCCTTGATCCAAATGAAGTACTGACTCTGCATGAGTATTATATGTAGAAGACACAGTAAGGAATAGTGGGGAAGGGAGGAAAGGGAATAAGCATTTATAGAGCACCTACTACATGCCACCCATTGTCTTATGTGCTTTAAAAATATTATCTGTATTGATCCTCACAACAACCCTGTGGGGTAGGTCATACTTTTATCCTTATTTTATAATTGACGAAACCAAGACAAACAGGATAAGTAACTTATCTGGGATCACACAGCTGATGAGTGTCTGAAGCTGAATTTGAACTCAGATCTTCCTGACTCCAGAATCAGCACTTTATCTACTGTGTCATCTAGCTGTCAAGGAAATAAAGTGATTGCTTGGATTCAAGTCTTGCTTCTAAGGCTGTGAAAGTCAATAAACCTCTCAGTAAGTGCCCCCAAGCAGCTGTTGAAGACTAAATTATAGAGGAGAGATACATCTGCATCAGGGAAGGTAATTTCCACACCAGAGAGTTCTCTATAGCAGTGAAATTAAGATAACAAAAACATTGCATATAAACCCCAATATCACTTTACCTCAAAGATTAAAATGTATAATTCTGCAATTGGCTACAAGGAAAATTCAGTTGAAATAAATGGGACAAAGAAGACAATGATAATCGAGAAAAACAGAAGATGCTTCTGCTTTCTTAATCCATTTCAAATGCCACCATGACTACTGATGAGATACTGGTGAGAAATGCACAGAGAAAAGTTTCTGAGTTATTTCCTGGAATATCCATTCCCTCTTGAAAGGTGAAAATGTCATTAGCCTTATGCTCCTGGTCCCATACAATGTTCTTTTCTAGTTTAAAGGAAGAAAAAAATTTCTGATTAAGCAGAGTTAATGACAGCAGACCTAAAGCCAACTCTTTAGCTTAGGTTTGCATTTAAATTTAATTCTCTTGGGTTAGAGTGGAAAACTTGTTACCATGGACGCTACAAACAGCATCCCTGACACATTAAGCCTTCAAGTTTTATCACAAAAGTTTTTCATTTGCTGCATTTCAATTATGTTTTCTATCTAGTAAGCAGGCTGACACCTAATCAGCCTAGTTTTCCTCCCCATGGAGTAGAGAGTGGATTATTATAAAGTTCTAAAAGTGTACTCTACCTCACAGAAATTTTAACCAGTCTGTTCTCAGAACTAGGCACAGTCTAGATAAGGGATACTTAATATTTTGTGCCATACGTGGGTGAAGAGTAATTCTCAGAGTAATGCTTTTAAATGCATAAAATAAAAAGCAAAGGAAATGAATTTTTAAAATAAAGGATGTTTTAAAAAAGGTTCATAGACCATAAGTGAAGAATCCCTTGCTTTAGATAATATTTCAAGTCAGACATAATACTCAGGAGATTCAGTTCTAGCATCTGCTACATGAAAAGCATAGAATTGCCTAGACTTAGTGCCTAAAACAGTACTGGGCACAGAGTAGGCCTTTAATAAATGCTAGCTTATTGATTGCTATAGAGAGAAAAATTGAACAGATGCCCTCAAACATCTTCTAACTACAAAAGAGAGGTAGCATATTTGCAGATGAATAAACAAGATAATTAGAGAAAAATGATACTAAGAACTAGGAGGATAAAAAAAGACTTCTTAGAAGAAATGGCACCTAAAAGTTGTCTTGAGGATATCTATGGATCTTGAGAAAATGGAGGTGAGAGGACAGTTAGGTGGCTTGGTGGATATAGAAACAGTCCTAGAGATGGGAGATTCAAATCGGATCTCATATACTTCCTAGCTGTGTGACCCTTAAGACACTTAACCCAGTGGCCTAAGCCTTACAGCTCTTCTGCTTTGGAACCAATACCAAGTATCAGTTCTAAGAAAGGAGGAGAAGAAAAAAGGAAAGAAGGAAGGAAGGAAGGAAGGAAGGAAGGAAGGAAGGAAGGAAGGAAGGAAGGAAGGAAGGAAGGAAGGAAGGAAGGAAGGAAG
>NC_058131.1:260528400-260559487 GCF_016433145.1 Gracilinanus agilis
ATATATATATATATATATATATATATATATGTATATATACATATATACATATATATATATATATGATGTCTTCGTAGAAATAATGCTAACCCAGATGCGCTTGTGTCTTTCCTTCTCTCCCAATTAACTACTGGGGATGAGGCCAAGAAGATGATATTTTTAAACCCTAAAGGAAGAATTTCGAGAGTTGCCTTTTGAAAAGTACGGACTGAAGGCTTAGATAGTAGATGAGATGCAAACTTAATTATCGTGTTTGCTCCAGTGAATGCTTCAATGCCTCCCTCTGCATATAACGAGCCTTCCTGGACATTGACACTGATCTCCAATGAGTTATTGATAGCAGGATGTGGTTTAAATAATTGCACTGAGAACATGAGACCAGGAACAGAGGAAGATATTCTGCATTTGAGGAGAGGCTTTTGTATTTCTTCTATGTGACATTTTCACAGGCATCAGGCCAACTAAGAGTGTTAAGATTTACTTTTGGGGTATTTTCAGCAGTTCAGTTATTTTAAAAATAGCCTCCTAGCTCTTTAACTGTAAAATGAACATATGGAAGCAAGAATCGAACATGCTTTTGAGTAATCTCTTTCTTTGGTAATTGGTTCCCATTCACTCAGATCTGCCCTGCATCTATATACACGTGTGCCCAATAGGAGCATATACACATGCAAATGCTATCCCATCTCCCCCTCCGGAAGATAATGGCTTATGGTTGGAAGCATGGATATATTTTTGCATTGCACTCAATATACCCTGAACAAGCTACTTGATAAATGGGCTAACTGCTTAATACAGCAGCTTGCAGTAATGGTCTAATTATGATGCTACCAGTGGATGTTGCTATGGGCATAACTTCAGGAGAAATGGAAATAAGCTGGAGAGAAAAGCCTAAGAAAGTCTGGACAGAAACATGTTCATGCAGTTTAGACTCTGGGCAGGGGTGGAAAGCATAGTACATTGTTCGAAAGGGAATAAAATCATTGACCTTAACAAAGTGTCCAAACACTGGTTCACCATTATTCAGCCTCTATTTTCAAATGTATGGAAGTATTAGTTTGTGATATTTCCTTTATAATTTCACAAATACTGCTAGGTACTAGCTGAATTTCTGTGTTTTGGGTTAAGAATTTTAGCACTAATGGTGTAGAAATAATGGGCGCTTTTAGTGTCCATTTTCAATTCTCCATAAAATGCAATTCCACCCTCATAGGGAGATGTCACCCATGAGGTCAAGTGATAAGTATTAGTTACTGTTATTGGAAATAATGACTCCCTCCTATCATGAAGCAGAAGGCATAAAGGAAAGGTCCAAAGTACTAAAGCCACTTGGGCTTTTGATGGATGTCATAGAGCCACAAGAATGTCATAGAGCCTGTTTCGAAAAGTTCAAGAAGGTCTTGTTTCCAATTTAACATTATTTTAAAATGTCAACATTTTCTATTTTAAAATAATTTTGTTTTCCCTCACCCTTCAAGCCTGACTCTTCCTGAACTTTTCTAAGCCATATGGAGCTCTTACAATTGAACCATTTCTATGCACTGTTTCTGGGCACTTTCAACAAAATGAGTTAATTTTGCAGTTGTAACTCTGTCCTCTGTTTATAAATGTATGTCACAACTTCTATAATTGATGTTATTTGTATGAAAAAGAATAAATAATATTGCTGATATATAGGAGCTTTCCTTATTTTCTCTGATGCGTAGTGTTCTCCTCAAAAAGAAATTAGTAGATCTGTCTGCATATTATATATCTTTCCCGGAGGATGGAATATAATAAGCCTCTTGAAGGGGGGAACCGGTTTTCATTTTGTCTTTGTATCCTTATTTCCCATCACATACTCTGGCTCATAGTAGATACTTAAGTGCTTTGAGGATTAAATCAGATCTTTGGAAGCATTCAATCATTTGACATTCTTTGTTAGCCTGAGTGAATAAGTGAGATGGTTCAGTGGACAGAGAGCCAGGCCTGCAATTGGGAGGACCTGGGTTCAAATGTGATCTCAGACAATTCCTAGCTGTATGCCTCCAGACAAGTCACTAACTCCAATTGCCTATCCCTTTCTCTTCTTCTGCCTTCGAACTGATACTTAGTACCAATTTTAAGTCAGAAGGTAAGAGTTTTTTTAAAAAGAGTGATATATTCATCATCAGATACAGAAAATTATAACCACAAACAAAAATCACAAAAGATGATGATGTAACAGTCACACTTGGAGGTGATAAGATAATTTGGAAAGAGGTGTGTAATTGGAGAGAAAATCTCAACTCAGATCCTAGTTCTGCAATATTGCTGATGTGATATTAAATGAATTACTTAATTTCTAAACTAAAGGGTTACATTATAAGTTTCCTTCAGACTGTTTCCTTCAAGACAGCTCAAATTGCAAATTCTTTCAAATATGGCCTCAGATACTTCCTAGCTTTGTGAACCTGGGCAAGTCAGTTGGCCCTTCATGCCCCAGTTTCCTCCTCTGATTCTAAAAAAAGAATGTAAAAGTTGGAAAAAAATCCCAACTTCTGCAAGAAGCTCCTCCTGGTTCTTCCTACTGCTTGCTCCTTCCTTTTGGGATTATGTACCATTTACTCTGCATACTTTCATTTCAGTATTGTCTTCACCTTCAGAATATGAGTGCATTGAGGCCAGGGATAGTATTTTTGCTCTTCTTTGTAGCCTAGTGTTTAGCAGAATGTTTGTCACATAGTAAGCTTAATAAATGTTTGTTAAAAGATTCATGGTCCTTTAACTCCGTGATCCATAAAGCCCCGACAAGTTCCAAATCTGTGAACTTGCATTGACTTGGGAAGCTTCACTAAATCAAGTCCTCAATAAAAATATAGACTGATACAATTCATAATATCATATTCATGGATAAGGAAAAATGATGTTTCTAGATTAAAAAGAGAACTTCTCACTACAAATAGCTAACAATTACACAATATATTATATATCAAAACATTTTCCAACTTTTTACTCATAATGTCACTGAGAGGTTATGGGAAGAAGGTAGAAGATATTGGAACTTCAACTTTATAAATTTAAAAAACAAGTTTAGAGAGGTAAATATTATTATTATTTATTAAATATAGATCACAATTTCTTTAACATTTGCAACCATCCTATTAGATGTGTAGTACAAGTATATATATATATTATATATTCCTATTTTACAAGTAAGGAAACTGAGGCACCAGGAAGTTAGACAAATTGCCTGATGTCACATTGTTTGCAAATGATAATCGAGGATTCAAAGCCAGGTCCTCTAACTCCAAATGTATTACTCTTTCTGCTATATTATGATTAAGCAATCAAACTGGTATGATATGCCACCCAAATTCTCTCGACTCCCAAGGCTCTTTCTGCCATACCCCACCAAGATTTAACATCCATGGAGACAGCAGGGGGGCCTACCAACTGGGATCATGTTGAAGTTTGTCGACTCTGGGTATTTCATCTTTATTTTTTATAAAAAGATATTTATATTTATTGGCTATTATTTTTTAAAGGAAAACTGTAACTACAGGAAATTCAAGATAGTAGATGGATATTATATGATGTCAGTTCACTGCCTTGGCTTTTGACAAAGCCATTACAATGTCATGTAAAACTGTCACTGTACCACGAATTTTCTATTTAAATTCAGTAAATATGTTCTTAACACCTTCTCTGTGTCCGGCACTAGAGCATGCACTGAAGATAGATGGGAAGCACCTCCAGAGAAAGGACTGTTGGAGTAAGAATGCAGATGAAAGCATATGATTTATCACTTGTTTATTTGGGGATATGTTTTAGGGCTTTGGTTCTATAAGATTATTCACTTACAAAAATGAATAATATAGAAATATTTTTCGCATTATAATACATGTATATAAGCCAGATTGAATTGCTTGCCAGCTCTGGGAGTCAGGGAGGGAAGAAGGGATTTGGATTATATAACTTCAGAAAACTCATGTGGAAATTTATTAAAAATTTTTAATATATATTGAAGAGATGCAAAGTGATATAATATCTGTCCTCAAGAAGTTTCCATCTAATAGTAAGATATATACTTCTATAGCCTCTAATTCAAGTTAGACTATGGGGTAGGTGAAGAGAAGAAATCAAAGAGACAGGAACAAGAAGTCAAGGAAGGGAACACTTCTTGCTGGAGGGCGTGTCCTCAAAGAATACTTAGTGGTACCAGTGGTCCCTTGAAGACCTTGAAGGAAGGAAAGGATGCTACTGAGCAGGGATGTTCAAAGAGTTCTTTCCAGGCATGGGGCCAAGTATGGAGACAGAGAGAGCAGAATAAAATCAGTGAATAAAGTATGGCATGAAACATGGAGAGGGAGAAGAAGAATGTGAAATGAGGCTGAAAAGATAGATTAGAGGCAGGTAGAGTAGAACTTTTTATGACAGACAGGCTGAGCATTTTGTATGTCATGTTGTAGGCACTGGGGAGCCAGTGAAGTGTTTTGAGCAGAATGATTTGGTAAGATATGTGATTTACAGAGATAATGAATTCTTTCAGCTATGCATGGTATAGATCGTGGAGGAGAGAGAACACTTTGGAAGCTATTTTCATCCAGGAGAAAGGTGATCAAGGCCAGAACAGAGCTGGCCTCAGTGGGAATGAAAAGAAGGGTAGAGATATGAATCTATATTCCAGTTAATCTTTCATTCAAGACTTCCTACCATGTCTTTTTTTTCCCTAGCATTTGTTGCTATTTTTGCAGCCTGAACACTTGTAACTATTGAATGGAAAGAAAATGAATTTTTGAATTTGACTCTATTCAAATGACTTCCGTGACCTAATTTGAAGGGAAATGGGAGAGGAAAGGGACATCATTAGGATCATATAGTCTCCAAATTAGCCTTCCAAAGTTTCTAGATTTTTTTTTTCTGGATTCCCTTCAGGCCCACAACAGCTATCAGAATTTCTTTTTCTTTCTCTTTTCCAACTGGCCTGTACAAAACTGGGGCAAAGGTCTTTTATGCAGCATTTGAGGGCAGGCTGAAAATGAATAAAGCAGGAGATGGTCATTTGTCAATTTCTTGGTCTGTTACCCTTTACAATGTTATTTTAATGCTGTCACTGTTTAAATCTGCCTTGTCTATGTAGATGCTAAATTCACCTGCCAAGCCTCATATCCATGTTTTGTAGGAAAGCCAGACTCTGTTTAGGACCAGGTGGATTCAAATTTGCCCACATCTAGGGGCTTCTGGAGCTGCATTCCAGCAGGAGGGCACAATGCAAAATGGATTTTGCAACTGAATTTTTCCATTTTTTTCTCTTCTTATTGGCTTTGAGTGCCAAAAAGCAATAATTCATTTAATAACATTCAATATCATGACCTTCCAGTCTGGAAGAAAATAGGTGGAAAATCTGTCCTACAATCAATACTAAATTGGTTCCAAGGTAGAAGAGTGGTAAGGGCTAGGCAAGAGGAGTTAAGTGATTTACTCAAGGACACATAGTTAGGAAGTATCTGAGTTCACATTTGAACCCAGGACCTCCCATCAACAGGCTTGGCTCTCAAACCACTGAACCACTTAGCTGTCCCCCATTCTATCTTTATAAAGTGTCCTTACTCCCATGGACCTCTTTTTTTTTAATAATAATTCTTACCTTCCATCTTAGAATCAATACTATGTTTTGGTTCCAAGGCAAAAGAGTGGTAAAGGCTAGGCAATGGGGGTTAAGTGACTTGCCCAGGGTCACACAGCTAGGAAGTGTCTGAGGTCAAATTCGAACCAAGGACCTCCTGTCTCTAGGCCTGACTCTCAATCCACTGAGTAACCTCGTTGCCCCCCACTGAACTCTTTTAAGGTCTATGAGCATTCTTTTTCTGGCCTTTTCACTTGTTCCTCTTTTTCCAACCCATTATATCTAGTATCCCCTGACATCGATTCAGTCTTGGACCTTCTATTCTTCACTTTCTACCCTCACTCCTTTGGCAAATGAATTTACTTAAGATGTCACTCTTGAGAGCCACATAACTCCTAAATCTGCTTAGAATGACAAGATTTAAAAGTGGATGACACTGAAGCCCAGAGATGTTAATTGATTCGTCTGAAGTTACCAGCCCTGGCCTCTCTCCCTCATTCTCTGGTACTGTATCTCCATTTATATGGACCATATCTTCACTGAGATATTCAGCATCTAAAATTTTACATGTGATCTATTGAATACATCTCCTTCAATCCCAGTCAAATACAGCTTCCAATTTTGCTTCATCAACATCAGTGGGAGGCACACCCACACTTCCAATATTATGACAATGGAGTTATTCTTGACACCTTTCTCTCCTTGACCTCCTACATCCATCCATCATGAGGTCCTGACAATTGTTTTTCCTCACAATGTCTCTTGGATCTGACCCTTCTTTTCTGTTTCCATAGCTACCTCCCAATTCAGGCCATACTTATTTCAGACACAAAGCATTTCAACAGCCTCCTAATTTGACCTTCTTGACTTACATTTCCCCTCATTATGTGCCACCCCACTCAGTTAGCACCAGAGTAATCCTCCTTGAAGCATCGTGCTTATTTCTTGTGATTCCCTTCTACATTAAATCTCAACTCCTTGGCATAGCTTTCAAACTCTTCACCAACTGTTCCTCCCTATCTTCATCATGACTTCTTGCATATACTATATGTCCATCCCTTTTCTCTGGGCCATCACCTTGACTTTTTTTCCACTTGGCATGGAATCCACTGCCTATGTTTTCCATTTATTTCAATGCACAGATCAAAGTTTATCTTTCTGCGGTAGTGTTCTGAGTGTCATTTCATTCAAAACACCTTTTCAGTGTGTGTGTGTGTGTGTGTGTGTGTGTGTGTGTCTGTGTGTCTGTGTGTCTGTGTCTGTGTCTGTGTTTGTGTGAGAATGAATCTCTTCTTCCATAATATTCTGTATTATTAAATCTTTTTCTTTCTCCCCTTGATTCTCCCTTGGTGTTCTAGGTTTCTTTGTCTCTTGTTGATTTCTCTCTCCTCTCCTCTCTTCTCTTCTCTTCCCTTCTTTCTTTCTCCATACAAGCTAAATGTTCTATATTAAATTGTGATACTTTTTTGAGAGTTTGCATTTCCTACATGCTTTCTCTATAGCCAATTAGATTATAGGCTACATAGAGCAATGATTTCATCTTCTTTTTCCTTTGATTCAACCCCAGAATGTCTGTGATTTTGCTGGTCATGTGATGTGGTCTCAGTAAATAATATGAGAGTATTATAATTATCCACTCTAGATTTGTGGTGATTATAAATCCTGATGCATTTTTGTTACCAGATCCAACCAGCATATTTTAATTTCTTTGTGAAGGGTAATTTATTTTTGAGTGATAAACAGGTTGGCAGGGATGTACCCTAATCATGTTTGAAAAAGCTCACAATAAATTTACCAAATGGTTTCAGTCAAATT
The DNA here is from genome assembly GCF_016433145.1 of Gracilinanus agilis. Taxonomy (NCBI): domain Eukaryota; kingdom Metazoa; phylum Chordata; class Mammalia; order Didelphimorphia; family Didelphidae; genus Gracilinanus; species Gracilinanus agilis. The sequence continues at coordinate 260,535,803 of NC_058131.1, forward strand.
GAACTTTTATGGAAGTTACAGATGTCAGTTTTAGAACAGAAGAAAAATTCTGATCAAACATTCTCAACTTGAAGTGAAGTTTCACAATACAGAGCTACTGGAAAATCCTAGGCCATAGTTCATGTTTCTCCAAATGGAACTGAGGAAAACACAGAATCAATACTAATCCTCACAATCATATTTTTCAGTTGTTTCCTACTCTTTATGACCTCATTTTGTTTTCTTAGCAAAGATACTAGAATGATTTACCATTTGCGTATCTAACTCATTTTACAGATAAGGAAACTGAGATAAACAGGTTGAAGTGACTTGCCCAGAATCATATAACTAGTGTCTGATGTCAGATTTGAACTCAGAAAGTTTATTTTTTCTGATGAGTGCCATCACTATAATCCACTGTGTCACCTAGCTGCCATAATAGTAATGCAGGAATACCTAAAACTTAGAAACAGAGAGGCATCCTGATGTATTCTTCAGCTTTCCTGGATGAGGAGCCAAAAGATCTCAACAATCTTGTATCTAGCAGTTGACTTGTTGGTCTTCCAACATTCTGAGTTGCTTCTGGAATTACCTTCTTTTGTTTGAAATGTATTTATACTGGAAAAATTGCATTTTCATTTAATAATATTTAGTACAACAGAATTCATTACAAACATAATTCAATGAAAAATTCTCTCTACCTCTCCTAGTTCCTTTCTTTTTCTTCCGATTCCCTACCCTTTCAACATTTCCTTTTTTCTCTTCCCTTCTCCCTTTCCTCCCTCCCCCTACCTTCTATGATCTAAAAGTTCAGTAACATCCTATCCATCTAATGGCTTTGGGTAGGACCCCAAATTCATTACTACTCTATATATCTATCTATGGTTCTGATGGTTGGCTGGAGGCGGGAGTCATTATTTGATGTTGCCCAGAGATATTTGCCAATGAACCTGACATGAATTCAGCCAAGTGGGGTGATAGTGTAATCGATCTACTCCATGGATCAATAGGCCAGCTGTCCACTCTATCGTGTTAGCGAGCTAAGCCATGACAGAAAGTGATTCTGGCTGCTTTGCAACACTCACTGTGCAGTCACCAGCATCAATATTCACCTCTATCTGAAGTCCTGGATCACACAGTATTCGGTTCCATTTGCTTTGTAAATAGAACTTGAACCTTTTCTCAATCCACTTTACAGATCATCTTCATTACATTTTAATTCCGAGCTAGTTTCTTCCTGTATAATTCTGGGCTTCTTCCCACACCTTTAATTTCCATGTGGTCAGGCACTGCATATGTAATTTAACACTAGTCCAAGCAAAACATTAGAAAGGTGAATCTATTGATGATATCAAAAACAAATAAATAGAACCAAAAGAAAAAAATTATCATACATTCTAAGATCATTAGGTTTTTTTTAGACTTTCCTCCTCAGTAGTATTAACACAGTAAGGATGGCAACAGTGGGACTACAGAGACCAAAAGAGAATAAATATGACCAACTTTGACAAAAGACTGTGCTAGCATATCCTTCCTCACTCAAGTCTCTGCTTTGCCACTGTATTCCAGTGGAGAAGGCATAGCAACACACGTATATGTGAAACAAGGAGTTTATGATTCGCATTGAATTATGAAGTCAAAGGAGTAAACTAGAGCCTTGAGATGGAATATCCTAGCAGGTCATTCCTCTTTGAGTAAGAAAGACAACCATCATGCTGGCAACTCCAAGAGATTAATCCATGACAAAACTATGCTTTAGAATCAGTAAAAGCTGCCTCCCACTTAGTACATTCTAAAAGCATTCCCTCCCTTTTAGGGTTCATGATCAATGTCAGAGACAAGGAGCACTGAGTAAACAGGCTGGGATGATGAAGACTGTTCTCATGCATTGGTATCCCTTGTGTTAGTTTACTTTTTCATTTCAACTTGTGAACTTTCATGAGAACTATTAATGTTTGGATAAAATATATGACTTCCCCAAGGATCACACATGTCTATACAGCTCTAAGGCCCTTTCGCGCTTAAGGATTTCATTCAATTCCGATAATTTTTTTGTAGGGGGCAAGAATTTTCAAGTCTTGAAGTAGGATTTTTCAAGTTAAATATTGAAACTGTCAAAAGCTTTTCAGTGAACCTGCCCTAAATCTTGAGGAAGCCCCAGTAGGATATGTTAAGCTCTGCACATACAAGACAGAATGACACACAGACAATCATATTACAGAATCTCAAGAGTTGAAAGAAACTTCCTAACAAATAGCCATCCAATCATTGCTTAAAGATCCACACTAGAGAATTCATTATCTCCCAAGCCAGGCTTTCCTAATTTTGGCTAGTCGTAATTATTAGGCAAAATTTCTTTATAGTTACTTATAATTGCTTCTCTCCATCATTTAGGATCGTACATTTGGAACTCGAAGAAACTTTTAAAATCATCTGGTACAGTTATCCTTACTCACCCTAACTTTACAGATGGAGAAGAAACCCAGAGTTAAATTATTTTCCTTATATGTCATAGAGGAAGAAAAATAGAAGAGTTAAGATTAAATACACGTTTTATGATTCTAAATTCCACCCTTTTTTTTTACTAGACCATGTTGCCTTCTTTTATCTTCTCCATCTTTGTCTAAGTAGAATAAATCTAATTCTTCCTTGAAGTGACAATCCTTCTAATACTTAAAGTCAGATATCATGCCTCCTTAAGTCTCTTTGGAAGAATACCTAGTGTCCCCACTTCCCTCAGTGAATCCTTATATAGTATGGTTTCTAGTCATCTCAGAATTTTGATCTCCCTTCTCTGGATGCACTCCTATTTACCAATGTTTTTTTTCCTATAACGTAGTAAACATAACTGAATTCAAAACAGATTTTTAAAATGCAGTTCAAATATTTGTGCTGGAATTGTGCTTTGTGCTACTTAAAGTAAGCAGCTTATTTACTGACTTTATTTCTTTTTCTTCTGTAGGGAAGGAATTTTATCAGTGCTTCTTATAATGATATATGACTCATCAATAACTCAATTCATAGTTTCTCCAGTGGCCTGAATGAGTGGTCATATACCTTTAAGTATTACCAAGAAATATTCAACCTATTCCCCCCTTCATTATGAACATTTTAAAATGAAACAATGAGGAAATATAAAACAAAACTGTAGCAAGAAAGAAAAATGAGAGTCAGAAGCTCATAGTTTTCCCCAGATGATGAGATTTTTAAGTATCAATACTCATCATCTTGCATAGAAATGGGGTTTCCTCAACTTTCCTCCCTCTCTCCCTTTTTTCCCCTGATAAAGAGATTTTTCTCTTTCCTTTCCCCCTCTTGGATGTTCCTTAGTGCTTCAAAAATAAATAAATCTTTTGAGCATTTTAAAAATAGGAGCAGGCTTCTAGAGACATAGCTGCCTTCTAGGCAAAATGGGCTGAGCTACTGTATTCAAAGTCTTCAGAGCAGCTCATCTCGAAATTTTGCAGATTTTCACCTCTCATTACAAACCTGACCTGGCAGGCTGTTTGAATGTGTCAATCAGTTGTGGAAACCTTCAAGTGTAAGGTAAAAATATTCTCACCTCTTAATATTTCTCTAAAAACATCCTTGCTGAGTGTTGAGCATATATTTCTTTTCATCACCTTTGTGTTGGTGTTAGTAATAGGCATTTATAAACTATCCATCTCCAAATAGATTCCCAGACACAATGAAGAATAACAATTTTACAGGAATTTAAGAAAAAAAAACATTAAAAACAAACAAAAAAAACCCCTGGAAGGCTCAATGCTTATATATGAAAAGAAGCAGTCAAATCATTAATTGTACAAGGTTTAAAAAAATAATACAAGAAATGCAGTTTGCTTTGTATTATTGTGTTTCAACATCATTTTTCCATCTTTCCTTCCACCTCTTCTTTCCCTGCAGCCTTCGAGTGATATCTGGTTTTAGCACAGCACTTAAGAATTTTGTGCTAGGTCGAAGTGTTGGCTACACCTCTTTCATTTGGTATTTTTAGGCTGAATCTCTGAGGCACAAACAAGCAAACCATGCCTCAGAAAAACCTGAGCTTGCCTTGACACAACTGTTGTACTCATATGATCTGCCTGGATACACTGCTGGCTAATAGGGGACACGTGTAGTCACTGTGGTAATGGAAGTGGCTGACCCTGTGAGACAGTTGTTCCATCACATATAAATCCTACATGAGGATAAGCCATTTCCACAGGGAAAGCTGAAGTAGCTGGAAAAAAGCAAATAGAAATAAAAAAGAGAGAAATTTTTAAACCTCCTGATTTTCTCAGGCTATACCCAAGTTCCTAATGGCTCAGAGAAAAAGGAAGACCGATTTTTAAAAGGCATAAATTCCTCTAATTTTATACATTGAATTAATGTTCAGAGCATTTGAACTTGAGTATTTTCCATCTTTTGACTTCCTTTACTATGACAACCACTTTATGGACACTTTTTCTTCTGCTTTCCTTTTGCCCATCTAGGTAATATTTTCAGTATTAAAACTGAGGGCTGCGCCCTCTCAGAAAGCTTCCAATTTTCAACAGGAACCCATATTTCACGTGTAAGGTGATTGAGCTTTGAAGATTACCATTCTCTGCTACTGAATTCCATATATCTAAAATTTATTCATATATTTTGTAGGGGTTTTTTTTTAAGTAAGCAGTGATAAAAAACATTTATAATCAGTTTAGACTCAAAGTACTCACTGTTGCTTATTTATTAGCTTTTTAGTCTCCAGCATTAATATTTCTAAAAGAAAAAGGGATATTAATGTGTGGAGGGTAGTTGGAACTTCTTGTGCTAAAAATACCGTGACTTTTGACTCTAAGATAATTCTTGATTCTGTATTCTCTCTATTCTTTCAAGTGCCTTTAGAAACTGTGTATACATCTATGCCCAGCCATCTATAAATTTCCCAGCAGATATTGTAATTATTAATGTTGAGGATTTGAGGGTTAGCTGATTAACATTTTCTAGAAAAATATGCATATAAAACTGAAAGTCTAAATCTTCCATTTCTGAGCTTAGGATGATTAGAGAATATTCTAAATCAGTTCATTCTTATATTAATTTGCCAAATATTTCTTATGCATTTTTTAATTTCATAAGACACTATGAGGAATATAAGAAGATGCTGAAGTCTACCCTTAGTGGGACTTCCAATAGAGTCCAGGCAGTGATTATACACACAATTATGGAGGCTATGAAATGAAGGTGTAAGCTTTAGCCTAGGATCATAGAGGGAGAGGTTCACTTCCACCTTGAGGAATGCTTGAATGAATGGAGGATAAAAGAATACGTAAACCTTCAGGAAGACTGAGGCAGCATCACTTGAGCTGAGTTGTATAAGAATTAGAAAGGAGAAACAGAGGGAAGGTCATCGAAGAAAGAAAGTACAACACGAGCAAGGGCAAAGAGCTGGTAACATAAGTAGTATGCTCACAAAACAGTGAGCTGATGATAATAATAATAGCAGCTTGAATAAATATGGGACTTTAAGGTTTACAAGGTGCTTGCTAATTCATTTAGACCTCACAACAATCTATTATCCCCATTTTACAGATAAGAAAATCAAGAGGTTAAAATAAATCAAGGAAATTAGTCAAATCTGCAAGTGCTTGTGCCAGGATTTGAACAAAGGTCTTCTTGACTCTAAGTCCTATACTTTATCCACAGGGAAAATGAGGTGGGTATAGTAAAAGATAGGAGTGGAAAAGTAGGTTGAGGGGTCATTGTAAACAGCTAGGAAAGCCAAACTAAGCACATGCTTTGGAGTAATCACTGCCTTCCCACCACTGGAATTCTTTTGTTGATCAGGGTCTAGAACAGATTTTTGTACTAGATGCCCTTTGAAGTTCTTTCCAGTTCAGAAATTTTAATGAATTGGTCATATATCATCATGTTGTCCTCTCCATGCTATTTTTAAGTTGGTTTACTGGATTTTGTCTATGCCTGTTTCCGGTGGGAGTGGTCCAAACTCGTTACAGCAGAATATCAGTGAGTTTCTAGAAAAAAAGTATCTAGATAGGATTCAATTATATATACTTTTGGGTTTACTTAACTCTATGAATGTTCCCCAGCCCCCCCAACCCCCAAAGAATTTTAGCTCCTTGAGGAAGAAATGGCTTCCATTTTGTTGTCTTTGAAGCTCTAGTGAATAGCACCTATTGTTCTTATTCAGTTGTTTTGTTCTTCCATACCCTCTGTGACCCCTTTTGGGGTTTTCTTCACGATGATACTAGAGTATTTGGCATTTCCTTCTCCAGTTCATTTCATATATGAGGAAATTCAAGTAAACAAGTTGAAGTGACTTACCTGGGATCACAGCTATTATATGTCTGAGATTTTAACTCATGGAGCTATATCTTTCTGACTCCAGACTTGGTACACTATCTAATATGCCAAAATGATGTCTTTGAGCCATAAAACATGAAGCTAAAATGGGCAAGATTCAGAGAACACTAGCACCTGGCCATTTAAATTCTTTGCCCTCAATGGAAGGGAAGTGGCCAAGGGCTGATGGTTAAATTGGAGCAAAGAACAATGAAAACTCCAGGTTAAGTAAAGTGGTGTGGTGTATATAGCTGAAAAGAAAGCCCTTAGCTAACATGATAAAGGCCTGCAGGCACAGTGTGTTTGTGAACAAAGCTTAGCTTTTATCTCTCTTTCTGAAAGATTTCCAATGACTTCAACCAATGTGTTTTAGTGGCATGGCCATTGTAAATTCCCCATTCATTTTTGTCTTCTGTCTGATGTTTTCCTCCTTGTAAATGGTAATGATAAGTATGATCCCTATATTTCTCTTGGAGTTTACTGTGTTTAAAGTAGTACCCTCTCAGCATGCTTTCAGGAAACATTGCTACTAAATCCATTTTTAAAACAACAACCAGAAAAATAGGAAAGGACTCAAGTCAGTCAGATAACCTAAGGAATCTTTCTCATTGGTCTTAGAAGTCATTCACAATTGTGGAATAACCAAAAAGGTAGATAAATCCAGCTTCCAAGCGTTCAGTGGTGGAAAGTCTGTGTTAACATCTAACTGAAAAGTACCATATTTAAATAAGGAAATGCATTGAGGTCAGAAATGCCACAACCGTGTGTCTAATAATGCCTGTGTTTGGATATAGATAGCTAAAATATCCAGCTGAATAAAACAAAAAACTGGTCTGCTTCACCCATCTTTTCAAGCTGACAAATGTACATTTTAGGAACATTTATGATTCTACTATTCAAAGAGATTGTTTTTCTTTTCTCCCTGTCAAAATAGTTTTGTCCTTAAGCACAGGCAGAATAAATGGCCTCCTTAATGTTGATCTTTAATAGGAACTGGTAACTCGCTTTCTTTTCCCCAAGAAACTATCTCTCCCAATGACTTGAAGTGTTTCCTGAATGGCCATAAGTAGATATAAGTAGAAATGTATCCCTTTACATTAGTGTGCTAAAGAAACTTCAGGTTAAAATGCCATTATCTTGGGAGTTTTAACTCATTAAGAATCTTATTGGTCATTAAAGATTCAAAGGCTACTAATTTTTCTAGACAGGGACAATGATTGAACATGAGATTTCATTGGTATAAGAAACTCTTAGGTGATATAAGAAAATCCCCTCAGCTAATAAAGAGCAGTACTTTTTCTGCAATTTGTTGTCTTGAGAAACTTACCTAAAGTGCTGAAAAGTTTAAGCGATTTGCAGAGTATGATAAGTCCCTGTGTGTGGGAGAGAGAATTTGAATTCAGGTCCTTTTGACTTTGAGTCCAGCTTTCTGTTGTCTATGGCACATTGTCTCTCCTGGTTCTTCATATACTTTCTAATTTGACAGTGAGCTTAAGGGAAAGGAGAGACAGGCAGGTAAGGTTTGGTGGTGAGAGAATGGAGGAAAAGATGTTGGACTCAAAGTACTGTCTAGGGAAGGCAGCCTCTAGGTGATCATTTTGGGGAATATTATTCAGAAAGCCATAAAGCAGCATGAGAATGTTGGGTACTGCCCTAAGAAATATGTAAAAAAATGAGAAAGGAGAATATATCACTGACAAATTTTGTCCAAAACAATGCTAACATTGTTAAAGGTGCTAATTAGGAGTTAAAGAACCTTTGTCCAAATCCTAGCTCTTCTACTTCCTATCCATATTTTTTTGGTTAAATCACTTATTCCTCTCAGGACCTGAAGATTTTGCTTTTTATTTTTATAAAATATGTATATGTAAAACAAGGGGGGGTAACACCTTTGAATTTTTAATTCTAGGGTCTTATGAATTTACATGGAGAAAGAATTAACTTTTTGCTAAATTTAATTACAGACAGATATACCATGAGTATGATATAGCATCTACTACCCCATGAAAGAGCAGCTCTCCAAAGAACCGCTACTCCAGTATCTCTTGTCCTTCAATTGGATTTTCACACCAAATTGGGACTGTTATCACAAAATAGACCATTTATGCTATTAGAGTTATAATTATGCTTTCATTGTTGGAAAATGCATGAATTAACTGGAGTAGTTTGGAATTTAAAGACTGTCACATGGCAAGTGATTCACATTACTCCATTCACTAAGCAAATAGAATTAAAATTATAGTAGGAGGATGTTTAGGCAAAAGGCTGGAAATTAGGGTAGGAAAAATGATGAACTCTTGGCTTTAGTGATATGACAGAAACAACTCACTGATTAGGTAGGGACATTGCAATATTTTATTAAAGAAAATTCAGGTCAGCTGCAGTATCTGCTTCTCTAGGTATTTTTAAGGAAACTAGTGATCTTCCTAAATGAGTGGCCAGTGGATTGCTATTAGATGATATCAGAAATAGCTTCTTGGAGCCTTCACTATCCCCATCCCACACAACTCATTCATACCAAGTGGACTTGTTTCTTAATTCATTTCTGTTTACTTTTCTCCCTTATCCAATCTCCTTTTCTCAAATCTCTATGTCCCCTCTGCATTTTTCTTTCCCTGCTCCCCCATCTGTTCTTTTTTCCTTCTCTTCTCTCTTCTATTTTCTTTCTTATAAGTAGAGATTGTTTCATTTATTGAGTTTCTGTCCCCAGTGCCTCACACATTGCTTGAAACGTATTAGGCGCTTAATAAATACTTGTTGATCAACTAATTGTTCACACCACCATGTTTGATCACCATTTTTTTTTCCTTTTAAACCCTTATCTTCCATCTTGGCGTCAATACTATATATTGGTTCCAAGGCAGAAGAGTGGTAAGGGCTAGGCAATGGGGGTCAAGTGACTTGCCCAGAGACACACAGCTGCGAACTGTCTGAGGTCAGATTTGAACCTAGGATCTCTTGGCTCTAGGCCTGGCTCTCCATCCACTGATCCACCCAGCCGTCCCTATGTTTGGTCAACTTTACAGAACCTACAAGAATTATTTAAATTTTCTGGGAATGGGATGACAAGGATAGACATTGATATAGTGTTTTAAGGATAACAAAGGGCTTTTTGTACTGAATCTCATTCAACCCTCACCACAATTCTATGAGGGAACTTTTTCAATACATTTCCATTTTACAGCTAAGACAACTGAGTTTCTTAGAGGCTGTGACTGGGCATAGTCACACATTTGCTATATTTTTGAGATAAGACTCAAATTCTAATCTTTCCTTACTCTAAGTATACCTTACTTTCTCCTACACTCTACCAGAAGATAAACAGAGATCACTGGCAGCTGAGTAACTTACAGAGATCCCATCTAGTCAGTAGGTCCCTTGACATTCTGAATCTGTTTGTTTGTTTGGTTTGTTTATTTCTTTTCTAAGTTCATTGTCTGAAATCATCACCAACTACTGTAACTTCATTGATTCACCACAAAACTAATGCTTTTAAGGCTTTATTGATTCTTGTTGGTCTTGGACCATATCACTCCCATGCTAATACCTTGCTTTGTTTTAAAAATGTAATGTTTCTGCACAAATCCAGTGTGACATTCTAGGAGCTATTCTAATTTCTCTCCTCAGAGGTAGCAAAGTCCTAACATTAGCTTTTAATATTTTATTGTGAATATGTCAAGCTGTTTGCAATCTCTGTCCTAAATGTGTACATTGTTTGAACAGAATAGAATTTTCTGCCCAAGATTACAGATATGAGATGGAAAAGAGATAGCTACACCCTGAGGAGACTTTGTTTTTCCAGAAAATGCAAAGGAAATAAAGTGTGCATATTTAGCAGAGTATCTACTTTGCAAAGAGTGAAACTTTGCAGAAAGATGAAAGTCATGTCTGTTTCTATATAGAACGAATGTTTCTATATGTGATAACATAACATATTCACAGTCTCTCATGCTTAGCAAAAGTTCACCTTTATCTTTTTTCAAAGTATGGTCTTGACTCCTTTAATGGGTGGTGATAGAGGTAAGGAACAACACCAAGATTTGATGACTTGCTTTGGAACAAACTAAAGAGCTATGAAATATCTCATAACTATCATTCTCTCTATAGCATGTAGGAATAGAATGCTAGAAGGGAAGGGAACTCCAATAAGACATTCAGACAGCCTTTAGCCTGTTTGCATTTTTAATAGCACAAACCTCTCCATAACACTTGAATATTTGATACTTTTTTATATATTGTAATATCAGCTCATTGATATAGGATTCTCTCCTCATTGGTAGAGATCTATGCTTTGCACCTTCCTGAAGGGCAGGACAGATTTGGTAAGAGTAGGAGATAGAAGAGTTTTATAGATCCCTTCATACTTGAAGTCACTTCAGGTCTTGCAGTTACCTGCAAGGTACCTCTTGGTACCTCTGGCTTCCAGCTTCCAGGCAGAAGATGGCACAGACAAAACACCCCCACCCCTACCCCATAAGTTGCTGATGGAATAAACTCTGGGAAGGCTGTGGGAACAGCATAAGAAAATTAGGGGCTTTTATTCCAGCAAGGCTATGGAATGCCCAATGCTCCCTAGTTTGCGAGATCTCCAGGAAATCACAGCTCAGAATCATTGCTTTCTAGGTAGCTGTCTGAAAGTTGTTTAGCTGTATTTCCAAGCTATGAAACCAAGCCACATCTCTGACTCTTTGTATATATTTATCGAACAGAACTTGACAGAAGACATGAGAGGATCTGGCAGCATCTACCATATTTTTCTAGAATCTTTTCTCTGAATTGGGGTCGGTCTCATTGATCTTCCCTTGAAACTAGAAGCCAGAAACTCCCAGAGTGTCTTCAAGGTCCAGAGAGACTCAAAGAAAGCTAAAAGAAGACCAAAAAGACTTCCTCTCTTGTTCTAGCCAACTCTGCGCAATCCTTCACTCAGGACCAGGGCACTGATGTTCAATAATGAGAGGAGAGTCTCATACCTATGGGCTCTGGGACCTGGATTACAATATTATCTTCATATAGCTCCTAGAGGTGAACATAAGCACACTCACATATAGTACCCCCCCACAAACACACACATTCATAGGGTGACCAACTCAGAGGAGGTTCTATATGTTTAAGGATAAACTTAAACTTTGGATCTACTTGCATTCAAAATAATAGTTCATAAGTCCATATTGATGTTTTTGCCTTTAATGTACATGCTTAGGCATAGCTCCACTGGCCATGATTCTGATGAGCTTCCCTGCTTTCAGCTAAAGTCCTTGAATATGGTGCTATGTCTTCCTTAAGAAGATTGAGCTCTCCATGCTCAGCTCTTTTAGAAAAGCAACAGCATTTGCTTCCATCATTTTTTGTTATTCAGTCATCTCTGATTCTCTGTGACTTCATTTGGGGTTTTCTTGGCAAAGATACTGGAGTGGTTTGTAATTTCCTTCTCCAACACATTTTACAGATGAGGAACTGAGGCAAAAAGGGTGAAGTGACTTGCCCAGTTGAAATGACTTAAAGTGACTTATAGCAAGTAAGTGTCCAAGGTCAGATATGAATTCAGGAAAATGAGTCTTCCTGACTTCAGGCCTGGAACTTATCTACTGTGCCACCTAGCTTCCAACTATAACCTTCCCATCAGAACCAACTCTAACCTCCCTTGAGTTACCAACCATGGCCATTTCCTAGGTGTAAAAATAAAAAACAAACATGGGTGTGAGTAACTTTTGTGTGTGTGTGTGTGTGTGTGTGTGTGTGTGTGTGTGTGTGTGTGTATGTGTGTGTATGTATTATGATCCCTTTCGCAGACTGGGAAGCCTATGAACCCCTTCCTATAATAATATGTTTAAACACATAAAATAAAATTCCCGTGCTTATAAAGGATGCTTAAATATATTGAAATAATTATCAAAATATTTAAAAAGTAAATCACAAACCCCCTGATATCTATCCATGGACCCCGGTTTAAGAATGCCTACCATAAGGAATCACCTGCACCAGGTCTCTCATCTCCAACTGAAGATTTTGCCTAAGGCATCAAGCTCTTTAGAACAGAAAGCAAAAATACTTCTAGCTAAATAGCTTGTACCCTCAGGCTCAAATCTGTCTTTTGTACTTCTGTAAGTTCCCTGGTCCCTGGGCTTTACTCTGTCAGAGATCCCACTCTATCTCTCTTCTCTTTGCCTCTCAGTTTTAATGTCTCAGGGCTAGATTACACTTAGTCATTTAACAGGTAATAGTCATTTGCTGGACTCTGCCAAGAGCCCTAATATCTTATCATTCCTACCCTGGGTTCCTTCACTGCAAAGCCCCCTTCCATTTCTCTATATCAATTAGAGGTAAAAATGACAGGGATAAAGCAAAGCTTAGGAAACAAGATATCTGTTTTTCCAAGCTTGAAACCAAGCCATATCTCTGACTCTTTGTATATAAGAATAGCCTTCAAAGTCTTGAAGTCACCCTAAAGCCCCAGGAATATCCTCCATCACAGTATGGAGGCAACCCAAGTTCTTGAAGGGATAACCAGCAGTGGACCTAGTTCAGTCAGTCCTACAAGGGTAGAAGGACTTTAAGTATAAATCCAGAAAGAGAGGGGGCTTTGTTAAATCTGAAGATAAATCGCCAGAAAAGCAGCCAACTGATGATAAATTTATGGGGATAAATCGGCCACTCCTGAAGCTGTATCGTGACCAGCTTCAATTGAGGGCCATAGTCATACTACTAATGAAATCTGTAACTCCTTTGAAGTATCAAATTAATATCTTTGCTACATACATATAAGAGTTGATAAGAAAAACAGGAGGAAAATCATTATTTACCAACACGTTTCATAATTCATAAATGAAAATTATTTAACAATTTAAATGAAGTTATGACCTTTTTGAAATGAAGCTGACCTTTTTCAGTCTCTCATTTGCCTCCTTCACCTGCCACCCATGAAATGAAATATTAACATATATATGTATATATATACACCTATTTATAATACACATGTACATATATATCTATACACATATACATATATTTATATGAATATATGTATTTTTAATTTTTTATTGGGATACTGATTTTTTTCTTTAATTATAACCAGGGGAAATGCATAATTTAAATAGCTTCCCAGAAATGCCATTCTAGTTTATAAAAGATGAGTTTTAAGCCTATTTCCCATTCACTTTATTCCCCCAGATCATCTAAAAGCCTTTTATTTAGGTTTTCACCATAAGAAAAATTAAGTTTTGTATATTTTGGTTATATTTCATCCTTGGGGAAGGAGGGAGAAGGAGGGTAGCATCTCATTGAGTCTACTATGTTGACAAAGTTTTCTCGGGGTTCCTTATTTTAATTTAATTGTTTCTAAGTGGTCAGGTGGTAGCGTTGGCTACTGTTTTAAAAATCATATTGTTAACATTTACGCTACTAAAATTCTTAAATGGCATCATCGATTTTGCTTCAGTCAAAGGTCAAGGTTGAGAAATGCAATATTAATGGAAGACCAGCCATTAGCCTCAGTTTGAATTAGAGGAAGTAAATTTCTAATGAGGCACAATTACAGACTTAAGCATTAAGGGCTTAATTCGGATCTCTCTGGATTACAAAGGTGTTAAATGATTTCCTTTCTGTGCTATCCTAATATTTCAAATTCCACAGTAACATTGCTGTCAAGATCTATTTGACATTCTGTATCACTTTCTCAAACAACAGCCTGTCTCTTCTGCTGACAGAGAGCATGCTTTGAATGAAAGTTCATTAGTCTATTGAAACATTTCAGTTAATTGCTAAGCTAGTACCCAGAATTGTCAAGTTCATATTTCCATCTGTGCACAAGCACAGTAATAAAGAATTTTTTTGGACAGGTTAATTTGCCTAAAATACCATGTAGTCAATCAGAGTAACAAAGTTGTTGATGGAGGCATCTGTCAAACTGTAGCTTTCATCATTGCTGTCCCTCTTCGCAAGACTAACGTCTCTGGCTTCCACGAGTTGGCAGAAATACAGCAAACAATAACAGCAGCTGCACTAGGATAATGTTATTCCAGTGCTAAACACCAAACAGCTGGGGATTGCACTGGTAAGAATGGTTTATAGTGCAGGGTCCTTTATGGAAATAAAATGGAGTCATTGAGATATGGGATGGTTTTAATATTTAATTTGGATTGTTAATATTATTTACATTTGTTAATTTTATATTTCATTTAATTTGCCACCAGCTAAAACCCTCTTTGAAATGATGTGTGTGTGTATGTTCCTCTTTGAAGCTCCCTAATACACATAGGTGTTTAATTTAAAAATAAAAATAGATTAAATATATAAACTATAATTATTAAAATAAACTCATCATAAAAGCTTTGCTTTTCCAGCCACATTTCAAAACTGGTGCTCCATGTTCCACTGTGTACCGTTAATATTCTGATAATCAAATAGATCTTTTGACAATTAAATCCATCTTTCTGGGCCAAAGATCTCCTCAGTAGTAGACAATGTGGAAACCCTAGTGTGGTAGTTTCTTTTAAATTTAACCCCTTTCATTTTCAATTCCAAATTCTTCCTCTCCTTCCATCCTATCCCATTCAATGGAAAGGCAAGAATTGTAGTAGCCATCTTATATATGAATTCACGCAAAATATATCTCCATATTAGCCATTGTAATACATCATCTTCATAACTACAAAGTACAGAGATATCAGGAAATGATAGCCACAGTACTGTTGTAGGTGCATTTAAATTTCTGTGGCATGCTCTTGATCACAGATCCATTAAAGTATGAGTGACTTCATATATCACCTCTCCTGAGATCTAGATGGAGATAGCTTGGGATTCTGAACCTAAATGTCTTAAGGAAAGGCAGTCTTCTCCAAACCACTGGTCCTGCTTCTAATGCAGGCCCAGCAATCATCACTGAGAAAAAAAATCTCTGTGGAGAAGGGACTAATCTAACTGACAAATACCAACACCAACTGGTCAACTCCACCAATAGCTTAGTAAGCACAGAAGTCCTGTAAGTGAAAGCATTCCCCAAATTACTTGTCCTGCTTCTGCTCTAGTCTTCACAGTTATCATTCTGGGAAGTAAAAACCCTTTGAAGATTCAACCTGGCAACTGTTTCTGCAGATGCTGAATCCATAGCTTCTAGAGACCCAGGAAAGAACTTGCCACTAAAGTCCTTAGTATTATCATAGGTTCAATATTAGAAAGTAATATGAATATATAAGTACAAAGGAATTAAAGGAAACATTCTCATCTGCTTTGCAACTGAACTCTATAGACAGAAGTATCTTTCCATCTTGTCTTTGAAGTGAAACCTTTGAGAGATATAATGTCCTTCACATTAAAATGTCAGCTCCTTGAGAAAATTCTTGGATCACTATTCTATTTGTACCCCCAATACTTAGCATAGTTCCTACAGCTTAATAAATAGTAAATAAATAAGTGCTTTTTCATTCATTCCTCTCAAGGAGAGTTTCCAAATTTACATATATCTTTACAGAACACTTTTTGTTGTTCTATCATGGCACTGAGAAGTGGGTAATAACACCAATTTTTCAGGCCTATTTGAGGAGTGAACTTCTAATAGGGCTAATGATAAAACTTACCTCCATGATACCCTACTTAGAGAAGATTCCTCTTGTGATGCGGACAAGCAGCTTAGCATAGTAGATAAATGGGTAGATTAAGGTCAGGAAAATTTATGTCTAGATCCTGCCTCAGACACTTAATAGCTTTATGACCCCCGGACAAGTCATTAATTTCTCTCAGGCTCAATTTCCTTAACTTTAAAATGGGGATAAAACTCATGCACTTTTTAAAACATGTAAATCTTGATGTGAACCTTAGAGTATATGTACATAAATGTTAACTATTATTTTTGTGAGATTATTATAGATTATACTAAAGCAACATGAATTTGTTCCAATGTCAGGTATCTTGTGTCCTCAACCATCCTAAAAACTTACAACTAGACAGAAAGCTATATCATCAAATGTCAAGGTAATTTTTTGAGTAGGGTAAGACTGATCTATAATCTCATTGGTAGGAGGAACCCAAAGAAAGAATTCTCTTATTAGTGTCAACTGTCGTGGTTATTACATGGGATTCTGAGAGGTTAAGATTCTTAGTTTCATGGTTCTAATGCTGGAAAGTACCTGAAAAATCCTCTAGTTCAACACTTTCCCTCTAAAAAAAGGGAAAAAAAACAGAGTCAGACTGGTTAAGAGACATTCATTTTCTGAAATCACATTCAGTGCACAAAAGTGCAACTTGCAACCAGGTCTTCCTGGCTATGGACCCAGCTCTCTATTATCACTATGTTGCCTCAGAAAAGGATAATTACTGTACAGTCATGTTTGATTCTTCATGACCCCATGGACCATAGCACTCCAGGTCCTTCTATCCTCCAATATCTCCTGAAGCCTATCCAAGTTCATAATTATTGTTTCCATGTCATTGTATATCCATTTCATCCTCTACTGTACCTTTTGCCTTCAGTCTTTCCCAACATCAAAGTCTTTTTGATTTATTCCTGTCTTTTCATTATGAGGCAAAAGTATTTAAACTTTAGATTTAGTATTTGACTTCCCAGTGAATAATCTGATTTAATTTATTTTTAAAAAGGTATACCATTTATTCATTCATAGCAAACATTGCTCAACACAATGAGAATGCACATCTGCTGAATACCAGAAATGACAACTTTGTGTTTACCTCTTCATTTTTGGCTGCCAAGTGGATCGTTTGCACCAAAGAAGTTTTCAATATTCCAAGTTGCTCTTTTTGGTGGTTTTACATATGCAGGGAGTATGGATGAGTTTAGTTGGGGAAGATCACCATAGATTAACATCGGGAGCTAAACTCTTTGTGTAGGGAAGAGGTAATTTCTTCAGTTAACTTTTTATCACTCCATGCTAGTGTACTCTGCTCAGACCAGCCTAACTTTGTGAAATAGCCAAGGATAGACTGATCTGAATTAATTTCTTTAAGTATCTTTAATCATGGTCTTGCTATCTGAGTGACTCAGAAATCTCTAGCATCACAATTTGAAAGCATTAATTCTGCAACACTCAACTTTCTGTATAGTTCAACTCTTGCAGCCATCTTACAACTGGAAAAAAAACCATATCTTTGCCTCTGCATAACTTAAGCTGGCTTTTTAATATGCTTTCCCAATTTGCAATAATTTTCCTTCCAAGGAGGATGCTTTTAATTTCATGGCTGCAGTTTCCATATACAAAATCTGACACTGCTTCCATTTCCTTTTCATCTATTGGCTAGGAATTATGGGACAAGTTTCCAAAATACTAGTTGTGTTTTTTTAATATGTTAAGCTTCAAGCCAGCTTTTCATTCTCCTATTTCACCCTCATCAAGAGACTTCTTAATTCTTCACTTTCTGCCATCAAGATGGTATCATTTGCATCTCTGAGATTGTTGATATTCTTCCTGGGAAGCTTAATTCCAGCATTTGACTTATCACAAAGTTTTTCTCCAAAATAGATGCATGGCAATACCACAAAAACAAAATATGGAGTTTATTTACTTAGAATTATGGGAGAGAAAAAAATAAATGAAAGTCTCTGAAAATACACTTCTAGAAATGAGAAGTGGTAGCTAATACAGGGGTCAGAGACAAAATAAGTAAAAAAAAAAAAAAAAAAAACAAACAAAAGTCTCTGGGGCCATTCAGAGTTGGGGCAAAAAGGGCAACACTGATGATAAAGCCATTACTTTATTGTATTCTGCAAAATGGAAATCATCATTATTATTTTGATGAATCCACAATTATTTAAGTATGGGTATTTTCTTTCTACAAACATAAATTTCAATGGCTCTACTTTTTTCTCATCCCATACAAGTCATCTACATTTTCCTATAAATTCTTCGTAGAAGGTTGCATCCAAAGTGCTAAAGAACATGAATTTGTTCATTAAATATCTTAGAAATTCAAGTGTAATATTTAAGCTGTTTATCTCTTATTCTTGCTATATTAATAATTTACCTCCTTTTCTATTCATTTATTCATTTTGTCTGGATATGTGATTTTATCTGTATAGGAAATATCTGATGATGAAACTTAACAAATTCAAATTTGTAACCATTAAAAAAAACCTTTCCTTCCATCTTGGAATCAATACTATGTGTTGTTTCCAAGGCAGAAGAGTGGTAAGGGCTAGGCAATGGGGGGTTAAGTGACTTGCTCAGGGTCACACAGCTAAGAAGTATCTGAGGTCAAATTTGAACCTAGGACCTCCCATCTCTAGGCCTGGCTCTCAAACTACTAAGCCATCCAGCTGCCCCCTTTGCCATCATTTTGTAAATTGTAGTGTTGTCTGGTGATACAGAGAGGTTGTATTTACAAAGGATGACACAGTCAGCAGATGTCAGAGTAG
The DNA here is from genome assembly GCF_016433145.1 of Gracilinanus agilis. NCBI lineage: Eukaryota > Metazoa > Chordata > Mammalia > Didelphimorphia > Didelphidae > Gracilinanus > Gracilinanus agilis. The sequence goes on from NC_058131.1 coordinate 260,554,470, forward strand.
TATTGGATCCTAGGTCTTCCTGACTTTGAGGCCAAAGCTTTATCCACTAAGGTACATTGTCTCTCTTTCTACACATATATAGCTTAAGCTAACAATTTTAATGCCACTACTCACATACAAATTGTCCTTGGTGACATGCTATAACAATAATAATACCTACCATGCTGTCTTTTAAGTATCCATTTTTAATTTTTGTTCTTCTGTCTCAGTTTCATCATCTATAAAATGGAGTAAAAAATAGCAATCACTTCCCAGGCTTATTGTGAGTATCAAATGAGAAATTTATTGTAAAGCCCTTAGCATGATCCTTGGCACATACTACACATCATCTAAACATTAGCTATGGTGATAGTGATGGTAATGGTAATGATGGTAATGATGATGATGAGTAGTCATGTTCTATGGCTTGGTATCAGTAAGAAAATATTGTTAAAGAGATGAGCTTTTTAGTGGCATTTTGAGATCACTAAAAGCTTGGCAGTTTCCAAAATATAATCCAGCCCAATATTCCATTATTGTTCAATACTGAACCCAACTCTTTATCCATTTGTTGTGCTCATTCATAATTTATACCCATCCAATTGATTGTCATTTTTTTAAATAAAATATTTTTATCTACTTTTTATTCCAAGTAGGGGAGGACTGGGATCCAACTCTGGCTGATATAATTGGATTGGGTTCTTGCCTCTGATAATATAGGCGGGGAGACCCTGATCAGCTTTTGTTCCAGAGAAGTGGCAAAGATGAATGGTGAAGGTACTATGCAAAAGAAGGGGCCATGCCTAGGGCATAGACATCTTGCTAGAATGGGAAAGAGTAGGCCAGAAAAACCAAAGGTGATTCCCCCCAAAACACCCCTGCCACCAGACTATAATGTGTACAAATAGGAACTTTGGGGGAAACACTTTTAATCAAGAAATCCACCTTTCTTTGGGCTTTGTTCAGGATATTTTCCATGACATGCAAATATTTTTTACAAACATAAATCTTTTCAAAGCTTAATTCGCTTTGTTTAATTTCATCAACTCAATGAATAACATAATTTCTATAGTCACATCCATCACAGATTCTCATGTGATTTTGGCATATGTGTGAATGACCTTTGCCCAAAGAGAATGTTCAAGATTTTACTTTGCATATCATAGGATCATAGAATCATGGATCTAGAACTGGAAATAATTATCTAGTCATCCCCCCCGCCCCTCATTTTACAGAAGAGGAAACCATGACCCAGGGAAACACAGAGAGTAACATTCAGTATTCGAACGCAAATCCTTGGACACCAAAGCCAGCACATTTTGTCAATATCAATAAAGAGTGGGATCTTCTGCTCTGTATGCTTTTTGGTTAATCATGTTATCATAAAGATGTCCACTGTGGAAAATCATTTGTGAAAAATCTACCTCTGTCCTGTTTTCACTGATAATATGTTTGATGTACTTATAGGCAATTTTCATCGTGATTTTTAAAGAGATGAGAAAGCAAGCCTCCTTCAAAGCCTCACTCATGGGCTACATCATGGTCCTGAAGGCAATGCTAGGTACTCAGAGACCACCTACAGAGCAAAATTTTTGGCATGACCTACCAAGCTGTAAAGACATCAGAGGATGTTTGATGAAATTTGGAGATGCTATTCATACCACACCAAGTCTCCCAATGAAAAGATGTTTTTTGTAAATGAAGCCAAGTATGCTAATGACTTTCTTCTCTCTAAGGACAATGTGTAAACCGGCCTTTCACTTAGCTATAACTACTTCACATCTTCTAGATCCATTCATAGCAAGTTTTTCAATCCAATTCAATTGTTATTAGCTAGAGTACATAGATTGAGTGCCAACAGCTAAATTAATGGTTATACATTATTTAAAACGTTTATGCCTCTTAATACTATCTGCCTCTTTGTCAGTCATTCCATCACTGCAGAAGTTGAAGGAACCTATATATGATCCCATTTTTAATTCTTGTTTGCTTCAAGGGTTGCCAAAGCTATTAAAATGAATTCTTTTAAAAATGATCCTCTGGTCACCAAGTCTCTACACTGAGCTACACTGAGCTGACTATGTTAGTCTTTTGGCCTAAACACTGTTTTTGTAACCTGATAGAACCAAGTAGCTCCTCTGGCATATAGACTTTAAATAAGTGGTATACTGTGGAGAGAATGCTGGACTTGGAGTCAAGAAGATCACAATTTCAAATCCCTCCTCAGTCAGTTAACTAGCTGTGTGACCTGGAACAAGTCACTTAACTTCTATGTGTTCCAGTTTCCTAATCTGCATCGTGAAAACGTTGAATTTGATGGTTTCTAAATTCTCTTCCAGCTCTAAATTTGTGATCCTATAACCTCCATGCTAGGATGAGATACTGGATTAGGATTTTAATGGCAAGATCTATTACAAATTAATTATATTCAGTATCCTTTTTTGAAGCAGGGAAATTTATAGTATGTTTTATAAATATTCCCTAATTTAAAAAAGAAATCTAAATTGTATCAGAGTAATCAGCTTCAGTTATTCGAAAACTGCCTCTTCACTTTTGTGGAGTACCTCATTCCCTGATAATGCTGGGTAAATGAAGTATAGTATAGTAATATGTGGTATACTGCTAGTCTTGAAATAAAGATGTAGCCAAAGAGAAGATGATGATTCTTTAATGAGATTCAGAGGTTAATTGAACATTGTAGAACATGGACTGATTTATGATGAGCTGGACTCAAGCACACAATGGCCCTCTTTATCTCTTGCCATTGCCCGTTTTGTACTGGAGTGTTTTGAACATCTTTTTGTAAAGAGGTTGCTTTCCTAATCTATCTGCAAATTGCATCCTCCAGCCCTCCCCCAACTCCAATCTAAAGCTTTTAGTCTTCAGTTTGGAGGAGATGCAGAGGGTACTGATTTTCATATGCTCTTCTTTTCTACAGATTACACTTTTCATCAAAGCTTTTAGAATTGCCATTACAATGGAAACAATTTCAAGGAGTATAAATGGAGCACCTAAAAAGCACAATTGCATAGTTAATTAAACCACATTAAGAGATACCAATAAACTAATTGAAAGCTATATCCAATGGGAATGTTGTTGTCTCCACTATATATCAGAAACATTTACTCAATGTACATCACAGATGTTCTTTGGAAAGGTACTGATTGGTCCATGTAGCCATAAGGACAATCATTAGCCAAACTTTATTTTAGACAGTCATTTGTTGTAATAATGGGATCTGTTGTTTTAGAGTAGAATCTTATAACTAGACCTAGAATTTGGGTGACCCATGAGGAAATTATGATCCAGTCTTACAAGCAGGTGGATCCAGTGACTTCTTGTGTGGTTTGACTTCAGAGGATCCAAAGAACCAGAAATTTATCCCCTAACAGCCAAAAGTCCTTCTGTGAGAGCTCCATTACTGGTAGAGTGTCTTTAAGAACTTTCAATTAAAATGCAGATACCCTTGAAAATATAACATTTTAAAGGTTTACTTTGACTATCAGCCCACATGGTGGTGAAGGAGAGAAGGAACTGAGGGATGAATTGACCTATGCCAGTCAACAAGCATTGTGTCAACAAAAAATTGTACTAAGTACTTGGCATACACAAGCACAAGCAAAAAGAAATATAGTCCCTGCACTTAAAGAGATTTCATTCTAACTAGGGAAGATGATGCCAAAAAAAAAAAAAAAAAAAAAAAGAAAAGAAGAGAAAGCAAAAAAGGGATTTAGGGTGGAGAAATTACCCTATGGAGTCATAATTGAGTAGTCCAGATTGAAGCCAGGTGAGAAATTAATTAAAGAGAAGATTGATCTAGATGCAGTTTCTGGGAGGAGCTACCTTTTGGTGGTAAGGGGACATGCAGAAGCAGATGATCCTTCAGAGGTACGAAGTGCACTGCTGAAATCATCTTCTAAAAGGAAGAAGTTTCTGGGACATGATAGAGTAGTTAGATTGCAACCCAGTGAGAAATTAAGAGGGAAGTGGAAGTAATCAGGGATAAAACTGATGCAAAATACAACAGAAGTAATATGAAAGAGTAAGAATAGAGGTTAGGCAGAGGAAAGGAAGCATCCTATAGAAAGCTTCATCCCTCAAATGTTTCTATGGTATTCCCATGGATTTCTAATGTCTTTAGTTTAAATATAAATACTGTTGGGAAATGATGTATTTGATGATGGAAAGCTTAAGTTCAAATGCTGTTTCTTTTAACTATTCCCTGGTTGACCTTGGACAAATCATTTCACATCTTTGTGTTTAAATTTCTTAACCTACAAAATGAGAGTTTTGAATTAGATAACTCTCAAGGTTCCTCTCAGCTCTAAATTTATTTGTAACCTGTAATCCATAGAACTCATGCTCAAGCCCTCCTGAAAATGCTTCACAGTGATCTCACCCAAAATACCAGAAACCTTCTTCTAAAAGGTGGTTTGGTAACATAGTGGATAGAGTGCTAAACATTTGAGGTCAGAAAGAAACCTGAGTTGGAATTCACCTCCAGACAATTAATAGATGTGTGACATTGAGCAACTCAAGCTCACTATATATAAGTTTCCACATCTATAAATGAGGTAATACCTCAGAAGATTTCTGTGTGAATCAAAAAATATTAGAAGTCCATTGTAGGCCTTAAAGTGGCATATTAATACTAGCTATTATTAGTAACTCCCTTCACTGCGCTTAGATGCTAGTAAGCACTCTCTTGCTACATGGCCAGCCCATCTTGTTTTTCAGTAATATATCACTCTGATAACACTCTTCATATCAATTTTATTCAAATCCTTCTTTTGCAATATATTGCAGTCTATTTGTGACCACCATGTGTCTCTCCACTGCCTTTCAGGAAACCTGCAACTTTAACTCTTAGAAAACTGATATTTCAGGACTATCAGCTATACAACCCAACCAGACCCCCTACAGCAAAGGCAACCATATATATGTGTGTGTGTGTCTATATATATATATATATATATATATATATATATATATATATATATATATATATATATATATATTCAATAGTAGGGTAAGACAAT
>NC_058131.1:260564410-260681703 GCF_016433145.1 Gracilinanus agilis
TCTCTCTGTCTCTCTCTCTCTCTGTCTCTCTCCCCCTCTCTCTCTCTCCCTCTCTCCTAAACTAATTGACCCACAAGAGGATTGAGCCTATGACCTTAGCCTCATTAAAACTATGCTCTACACCACTAATAACTAGCATAGGCTAAGCTATCCAGGCAATCCCCCCGTTACACGCAGGCTATGTTCTATAACTTCATCTGTAAGTCTGTTTGGAACATGAAATGCATTTTCCCATCAAAACAAATGACATTGTAAATGATAGGTTTCCAGGTTAGTCTACAAATTCTATTTCACCCATAATGTAGTTGAACGAGGATCCATTTGCTATGAAATAAAATAGTGGAAAATAATAAATTTTCTAAAAGATTAAGACAAACAAATGGGAAATAATGAAAAAGCTTGCATAGATTTTTTAATTGTTTATCTTAAACATTGGTACCTGAGGAAAATTAAGCAAATCAGAGCCTATTTTAGCATTATGTGGAAGAAGCAACTGTCTCTGAATTCAGACTATTTTATTCATCCTTTCCTTGACCTTATACTTTCCAAAAAGATACTTCAGTTGGCTAATTCATTCATTTTAGAGTAAAAGTGTCTGTGCTCCTGGGGTTTACTCCTTTTTATTATTTCTTGTCTGGATAGAGGGGACCATCTAGTCCAATCCACAGTTCCAGCTTTGTAGAGTTGGGAGCAATGCCAAAAGGAAGCCTTTGGGGATTTTCTTTTCTTTTCATGCTTTTTATGCATTCTTCCTTCTTTAGATTAGTCCCTATGCTCCCAGTGTCTATTCCTCTGAGACCCATTTGAAGACAAAAACCCAGTCTTTGGCATGCTAAACTAACCTTATCCTTCTAAACAGCTATTATTGCTTTTCAAAGAGGACCCAGTACTCTGATCAAAGTAATATCAATCCTGCTATCCTTATCCTTCCCAACATATATACACAACACATCACATTTGTTCTTTTCCAATGAAAAGCACATGGTGTGAAGAATTTGAAAACTTATTTGTAGGGGGCAGCTGGGTGGCTCAGTGGAGTGAGAGTCAGGCCTAGAGACAGGAGGTCCTAGGTTCAAACCTGGCCTCAGCCACTTCGCAGCTGTGTGACCCTGGGCAAGTCACTTGACCCCCATTGCCCACCCTTACCAATCTTCCACCTATGAGACAATACACTGAAGTACAAGGGTTTAAAAAAAACTTATTTGTAGGACTACCAAATAGAAGAGTTGTTAGACTTGTTTGTTATTTGATTCTATCATTCATTCATTAATTGTTTTGTTTGATCTCAGAGACAGATCCAGGACCAGTGGGCAAGGAAGTTGCAAAGAAGCAAATTTAGGCTTGTTGTCAGAAGAACTTGCTAATTAATATTTAGCGTGGTCCAGAAATAGAATGTACTCCTTCAGACAATGGTGGTTAGAATGATCCAATAAACTTTTTCAAGTGGATCCTAGATAACCATTTAGATATTTGGCATTGGAAATTTGGGTTGGACTAGATGGCTGCTGAGGTCTCTTCTAACTCTAAAATTTTGTGATTCTGTTTCTCTTATAAGAGTGGCCTTCTTTCTAATCTTTATCTCTCCAAATCCAGACCCAACCTTTAGATGAATCCCTTCATCTGTCTCTAAATCCCAGCTCATGAAGCATTGTGATTGCTTTTTAAAGTATTTCATAATCTTATTCAACCCCAAGTATAAGTTCCTTGAGGGTAATTTGAGCAAATCTTGTCCCAGGCCCTTTTTCTTTTAGGAACTTAGACCAAAGAAGTGTTTTATGAGATGGAAGCTTAATAAATACTTAGTGAATGAGCAAAGGAAACCTGCTTAGCTAGGACCTATGTTTTTAGATGTCCAGACCTTCTCTGTGGGTGTCATCTCTAATTCTCAGCAGGTATATAGGCAGAAAGCTGAGGCGTCTGATTTAAAAAAAAATAAAAACCCAAACCCAGCATTGCTGCAGATGCTGAAGCAGCATGTCTAATCTGGAGCTGCCTGGTAAATAAGAGAATGTGTGTCTGGCACAACACTTGGTTGTTTTGCTAAATGAGCTTAAAATGGCTACTCCTAACTGCAATGTAATATTGCTTCCTTTCTAATCTTAAAGTCACAAGACTCTGATATCTTCCTCCTATCACAGCCAGTTGGCCACCTTACCATTTATCATGGCCCTTTGCCATGTGCTCTGAACTGAAGCTCCAGGTTTCCTAGACCAAGGAAAGCTTGGAAAGTGATGCAATTGGGATCTTTTTATGCCAGAAGTAAAAGAAATTTTTCTTAAAACTGGGGGAAAATTAAGAGCTTTGACTCTAAAGGTCTAGGGATTAAAATTTCCCAAGGCTAATGTGAGCAGTAATCAAAGTCATACTGAAGTGTTATCTTTTCTCAACATATGTAGCCATGGCACATACAGTTCATTTTAATTATTTATATTTCTTTTTAAGTTAAAGATGAATTTGAGACTGCTATGAAGTTGGAATGTTTATCTTCCAATTACAGGGAAACTTGCTAATAATGATCACTTAAGGCATCCATCCACAGGTTTTGTTTGTTTTTTTTTTTTCTGGCAACTAATATAGGTGGATGCATAGTTGTTTGAAAGAAACAAAGACATATACAAGCAAGGGGTAGGTTTTGACTTCTATTTCTTTTTTGTTAAAAAAGTTTTTTTTAAAGGCTTCATCTTTACATTAATTCTCTTTTGAAGGTGCTAGCCATTTTATACATTGCTCTAATATCTATCCCTATTTCAAGAAAGTGTTTTGGGTCTCTGAAGAGTTTTTTTTTGTTTTACTATTTTATGGGCTTAATAAATTGAGCTCAATTCTTCTGTATGAAAGAACTAAATGGTGGGGGGAAAAGAACAACTAACACTAAATGGCCATTGACTAGAGCAGTGATGGCAAATCTGTTAGAGATGGAGTGCCAGGGTCCTCCCACATCCCACCCCCCAGACCAAGTGCCAAGCCCACCCTGCCAAGAGACCAAGTGCTGTGCCCCTCCCCACCACCACATGCTGGTTATACCCTGCCCCTCTTTACTCCACACAGTGGAAAGAGGAAGCACTCCTATTGAGCTACTGAATGGAGGGGTGGGTAAATTGAGGAATGTCCTCAGCAAGTGTAGAGAGGGGTAGGGGCACAGCCTGAGCACTCTGCTCCCCTCTAGTTCTGCCACCTTTCAGCTGTGGACCTTACCCACTGTGTGCTCCCACTGGGGATATGAAAAATGGCATCATCAGGCACAGTGGAGAGCGGGAAAGGAGCAGTTCCACATAAGTCTCTCTGCCTTTCTAGTAATGAACTCTGGGGCATAGGGGGTGGAGAGGGATGAAGGGTGACAGAGTGCCCACAGAGAGCACTCTGTGTGCCGTCTTTGGCACCCATGCCATAGGCTTGCCATCACTGGACTAGAGTGACTTCATACAACAGGCAGGAACTGGGCCCAAGAATGTTCCTATGAATAAGTGCTTAAAACACTTGTTTTGAATCATTTGCTCTGATAACTATTGGCCTCTGTGTCCCCATCAGAAAATATTAATCTCTGAAATAAATTATTTATTAGGTCTAACCATTTTGAATTTCATGATTTTAGGATTTTATATCTCTGACTACACCCTCTTTCCAACATCCTCGCTCAGTCACTTAAATAGCTATGGGGACTTGAAATCTCTCTATTGATTTACTTAAGCTTCTTGAGGGCAGGACCTATTTAATTTTTTTTCTTTTTATCTCTAAATTTGGACACCTAATAACTCTTTTTTTATAAACCCTTACCTTCCATCTTGGAGTCAGTACTGTGTATTGGCTCCAAGGCAGAAGAGTGGTAAGGGTAGGCAATGGGGGTCAAGTGACTTGCCCAGGGTCACACAGCTGGGAAGTGTCTGAGGCTAGATTTGAACCTAGGACTGACTGTCTCTAGGTCTAGCTCTCAATCCACTGAGCTACCCAACTGCCCCCCACCTAATAACTCTTAATAAATTTTTATTGAATGTTATGACCAATGACTTCAAGTTTCTCCTTATCTTTCTAATCTTATACTATTCTCCTACATGTACCCTTAATTTATTCTGTCTTCTACACAGTGTTCTTTCTTGATGTCTCAGTTTTACTTAAACTATCTCCTAATTCTCAGTAATTCTTAAAATTCTGTTCTCTGTTTATCTATTCCTAATCAACTCCCAAGTCAAGTTGTTTTTTTCTCCTCATTGAGCCTTCCTAAACTGATCCACATTAATCAATTCCTCCTTTGAATTCTTAGAAAATATTATTTTTACTGTTCACTGTGGCATTTACCATATACCACCCTGCATTGTTAGCTAGCCTCAGAATCAGGAAGATTCTGTTCCTGTTCTTTTCATTTCCTGCCTCTGTCCCATACTGGTTGCAAGAATTTGGTGAGTCATTTAACAATTCAGTGTTCTGGCCAATTATCTAAGACATGTTCTGATAGAGGGACCCTCTACATCTGGGAGTTCCCTATACTAGGGAAATTAAAAGTCTAACCCCTATCTTGAATTTATTTTGCTATAAGGTAAAAGGTCTCCCTAATAAAATTAATATACTCCATGGTGCAAATCGTTCCTTATGCTTTTTGGATGACTAGCATAGTCCTAGGAATTTGACAAGTGCTTGTATACTTATTGAAGTAATTTGAAAAAACCCTCAGACTGGAAGCTCATAATGAACCTAAAGTAATTCATTTAACAGATATTTATTGAGCAGGTTTATAGAGTGTTCAGGGAGGATTATCACTTGTGGTATGAGGACTTCCTGAACCCTTTTCAGGACCATTCATCACCTTTTGGTGTCTACCTTTTGCCTAACTCTCATCCAAGAAGTTTACCCAAAAAGTGATTCCAAGAAGCTGTAGCATATGTAGCAACCACACCTCAGTAAAACCTTCTTGACAGACAAGCTAAACCAGATTGAGGGTAACCAAGAGACTTCAAATCCATTGGTGAGTTAGGGGAATGTCAGCCCTGAAGCTTTCCCGGTGGAATGGATGAATGAGAACAATTTGTTCCAAAAGCCATGAAGGTGAGTGCTTGGAGTTTGTTCAGACTTCAAAAATGCCAAGATCATCCACTGCATCCCAGGCCATTGCTAGTCATCCTAAATTTTGACTTGCCACTGGACTCTGATGCTGCTGCAAGAGAGAATGAAGCTGATAACTTTCTGTCTCACATAAATCCAATTTATTTGTCAAGACACCACCCATTTATGTCATTGGTCCTCTTCCAAGCAAAGGACAAACACATTTATTTGGCACCATCAGTGTTATAACTTGAAAAAAATGCAAGCCTTGTGTAGTACTTCGTCTGGGATAAGACCAGCACTTAATGAGTTAGATCTGGTTCAGAGTTTCATAAGTATAGCTCCTGCTAACTTTCTTGTATACATATAACCATATTTTACAGCTCTACCCCTAATAGTTTCTGAATGTTTGCTTGGAATCTGTTCATTATGTAAAACCCTAAATTATGTTGTCTTTGAGTGAAAGCTTCCCTAGCCTTGTTGTCCACTTTCAAATAACCTATGCTTGATTCTAATTTCTCTACACAACCTACTTATTAATTCATACATTCTCTGTTTTGACAGCAGTAGACTGTATTCAATTATTGTCAGAAATCTCAGCCATACCACAGACTACTTTGGTATAAAAAGAATTAATCAGTGATCCAGTCTTCACTAGGAAAAACAGAACTCATTTTTCCTTTAATAATTGCACGTATGTATATGTGTGGCTACATTCAAAAGAGAATAATTTACTATGACCATCTCTACTTTGGGACCATACAATATGTATGGTTGTTATTTTTTTAAGCACAAGAGTATAATATCTTTATTTCTACAATCAGAAATATATGTGGTATATTTTAATTTGTTCCTGCAAAAAAAGTTCATTGGTCCAGGTATTTCACTACCCAGTGTGCTCCTGTAGGACATTATTAAAAAAGAAATAAGAACCAAGATATGACAATAACAGTAGCCCGTGTGATTAAAAAGAAAAGCTGAAAACAACATTGGGGTTTGTAATTTGGGGAATGACAAATTTTGTCAGAGGAAAATAATAGAATATTACTGTGCCATAAGGAATGATGAATTCTGAAAAAAACATGAGAAGACATATCATCCAAGGCATAATGAACTAAGTAAAATCAGAAAAACAGCATGTACAAAGACTACTATACTACAACAATAAAAATGAAGGCACTAAAAAAATAAAATAAAAGAAATGTATATAATTATATAGACCAAAATGTTTGGCCTTAGAGAAGAGTTTTAGAAAATACACCACCCTTTCAGAGATTATAGGCATAGAATATTTAATATACCTTCATATTTTGGTTGATGTGTTGATTAATTTTGAAGAATTGTTCTCTCATTGGGAAATGAACATAAGGTAAAAGCAAAAGATATCAATAAAATTTTTTAAATTGACTTTTAGAAAGTCTTGGACCCAAATAAAACAAATTGAAACATTCTACTATTCTCTTGGTAGAAAGATAAAGGATACCAGATGTTGTTGCCCATGTTATTATTCAGTCACGTTGTTGATTGGGTTTTAATCAAAAGTCAAGTGTGGTAGCACTCACCTATAATTCCAATTACTGGAGAGGCTGAGATTGGCGAAAAGCTTCAGAATAGTCTTCCTGGCTCTAGGCCTGGTTCTCTCTCCAGTGTTTTCTAATCTTACAATCATCTTTAGATAAACATGCTATGATGTCAATAACCACATGGAGGAAAAAGGATACTTGTTGGTACTACCTTTTAACCCACTTAAAAATCATAGCTTTCCATTGTCAACTGGTCAAAGGTTATGAACAAGGAATTTTAGATGAATAAATCAAATCTATCAATAATCATATGAAAAATGTTTTAAATTACTCTTGATTAGAGAAATGCAGATTAAAAAAAGGTACCATCTCACATCTATCACATTGACCAATGTGGCAGGAAAGGAAAGTGATAAATATTGAAGGAGATGTGGCAAATTCAGACCAATGCATTTCTGGTGAAATTGTAAACTGATTCAACCATTCTGGAGGGCATTTTGGAACTATGTCCAAAGGGCCATAAAATTGAGCCTACCTTTTGATCCTGGAATACCACTTCTGGAATATCTTTAAATTAAAAATAAATGAATAAAATCATGCTTTTTGCATGCCTTCTGAATGTTCTCCTTTCCCTGGCTTTTCATGCAGTGGTGGTAAACCTTTTAGAGTCAGAGTACCAAGCCCCACCTCCACCACCTAGCCCTTTCTCCACCCCGCTTTACACCTCCCGATCCCCCGCTTAATCCAGACAGGGGAGGGAGGAAGCTCTCCCATTAGGCTGCTGGGTGAAGAGGTTTATAAAGTGAAAAAACGTTCTCAGTGAAGGTGAAGAGGGATAGGGTAATGGCCCAAGAGCTCCACTCCTGTCCAGCTTTGCTACCTGTGAGCTGCCCACCTTATCCCCTGTGCATTCCCATTGGGCTGCTGAGCAGAGGGGCAGGGGGTGTGAAAAAATACCTGTAGGCACAGTAGAGAGGGGGTGAGGGCAGAGTGCTCTGCATGCCATCTTTGGTATCTGTGCCATAGATTCACCATCACTGGTTCTCCTCCTAATTTTCTTCCTAATAGTCTACTTTATCAGCTCCTTCTCCCCTCTACTTCCTTTCACTTCCTTTCCCTTGTTTTCTCTTCCCCTTTCCTTCTTTCCTTCCTTTCTCCCTTCCCCTTCCTCTTTATTTTCTATTAATTAATGCTTTCCCATAATCTTCTTTATTCTTCTATTTACTGTTTCTCATAGTTCAAAAGTATTTCATTACATTAATTTGGTAGTCTTTTTAACCATTCTCCAGACAATTGACTTTCTAGTGCTCTCTTCATGTGACCACTTACTTATAAGAGCAGCCTTGTTTAAATGGAGACTATCTCTATGAGATAGGGCTTGGGATTTAAAATGCTTAGATTTAGTTGCTGGGTTAAATACATCTTGTCTCCACTGTACCTTGTGCTGACTTGTAATAAATTCCTTAGGCTTTTTTATTTTACTTTTTTTTTTCTACTTCTAGTCTGGTGAAGAAGCTGTTCTTGTGCTTCATTTGGATATCTGGCATAATGGAATTTCAAAAGTCTCTCTGTTGTTTAGCTTTTGCCTACATGTTCCTCTTTAAACTGATCATACAATGCTTCAAATAATGAATCCTTTAACTAAGAATGAGCTCCAGGAGATACTAAAATGGAATACGCACAAATCAAAAACTTAGTAAAAAGGGGCGAAATAGTTTTCTATTTAATCAAGGCCCATTTGGTTAAAGGCATCAGAAAAAGTAGTTATTCTTTAGAAGAAGGGACTGGGATGGCTCATGGCACATTAATAAGCTAAGGATGGTTTTTAACAAGGCAATCTGATGTCATCCTAAGAGTTTTATCATTTATCAGTAGAAAATGAGGATCAATCTCTATTCAGATCTTTTGCATACCCAGGGCCTTCATTTTGCATATATTTCAAACTAAATTATACAACACTTTTATGGCTACCTGTTTTATCTTCCTGCCACATCTATTCATTAGTCTGCCTTTGGGGGTTTGCTCATGGAAAAATTTGAAGGAGAAATTCATTTTCTGTGGTTCCCTCACCTCCCCAACTCTCCTCCAATTTGATTTCTTTGTTCAACCTATCCATGTATTGGTTATCCTACAACCACAGACATTTGGGAAGGCATTGGATAGATTTGTTCACACTTGGATTTTAGGAATATGGGATACAGAATTATGAAGTAGGAGGGCTGAACTTAAAATCACCTGTAAGACCTGAGTTGGAATCCAGGCCATTTACTACTTGTATTTCCTTAAACAAGTCACTACCTGCCTCAGCCTTAATTGCTTCATCAATAAAATAAAAGTGTTATACTAGATAATCTCAAAGGTTCTTCCTAACTAGGTTTGTGAAAGTATTATTCTATTGGAATTTTATTGAACTGAAAGCCCCATGAGTTATTAGTGTGATAATAGTGGACCAGGGAGTTAATAGACTGAATTAAGAGATAAATAGTATCCAGGTTTAAGGCAACACTAGTCCAACTACCAGGGACAGTGAGGTGGCACAGTGGATAGCATTGAGCCTCAAGTCAGGGAGCCTCAAGTCAGGAAGACTCCTCTTCCTGAGTTGAAATCTGGTCTCAGACTTTTACTATCTGTGTGACCCTAGGCAAGTCACTTAACCTTGTTTACCTCTATATCATTGTCTTTAAAATGAGAAGGAAATGGCAAACCCCTACTCCAAATGGAATTGTGAAGTGCTGGACATGACTGATGAACTATGAGTCTGACTGTATTATTCCCTGCTCAGTTTGCTTATAGAAAACTGTGTTCAGTTCTGGCTGTCACATTTTAGGAAGCACATCAATGAGCCTGAGAGCTTCCAAAGTGAAGTAGTATTATAAAGGGCTGTAAGGTTAAGCTGTATGAGGGAGCAATTAAAGGAACAGGGCATGTTTAGCCTAAAGAGGTACCAGGAGGCAAATTGCTTTATTTAGAGAAAATAATTGCTGATGATGGAATATCCAGTGTCAGGAGAGGAGATAATATGGGTCAGCCTTCCCAAAATACCACATAACACACCAAACAGATAATCACACATTCCAACTACACTTAAGGCTAATACTCACATTGGGTATTGGTAAACATTTGTGAACTTACCCAGAAGAATACCTTTTATTCCTACAGATTTTAGTGTTGTCTGATCTTTTTTAATGGTAACATGGAGAACTCTTTCCCTTTTGTTGCTCTGCATTCACTTTTTATCAACTTAAATAAACTCTTGGTCATACTAACACTTTGTAATGTCAATTTTGTTTTTCTATTTTTTTTTTCTATTTTTATTTCTTCATTCCTCATTGCTCCCTCCCTTCTTCATTAATGAGTTACCAATCCCTATAAAATGTTATCTTTTAAAAAAATCTTTGAACAACGTACTTATGATGTGACGAAAGAAATGACAAAAACATTATTTGCACAGTTTTGAAATTTGCATTATTGCAAAAATAGGTTGCATTGAGTCTTTAAAGGTATTAAGTTACTTTAGCATAGTAATTAATTATAAATGATTGATTTCAAAGAGAATTACATACTTTAAGCCTCAAGGTCATCATCATTATCATCATCTTGCCACATATCTTGATGTATTTATATCACTTATCACATGTATATGTTATATAGGTTATATACATATATATGATATATAGGGTGACCCAAAAGTATTAATGCAGTTAAAACTTTAATATCTTTAAGACTAAAACTTTTGAAATACCTTGAGTAGCATAACATCAATTATATAACATATATTTATTGTTATGTTATGTCATGTTATATCATATCACATCATGTTACATACCTATTATATAATATAAACATATATAAAATGTGCATTTTTCAAAGTCATAAAATACACTGACAATGTACCATCACATATGCATTTCTTTCTCATTTTTGCATATGCACAAACTTGATAATTATTTTTCATACAAAGTAGTTCTCTCTGAGCAAATAATAAGTCATCTACTCTTTTTACAAATAATAATAGCACCTATTCTGTAGCATGTAATTTATTAAAATAATATTTATGTACCAACTATGTGCAAAGCATTTTATTAGATGATGAGAGAAATAATTAATTAAGGAAATAGCATTTACCCTGTGGAGGTAACCCAGCCACATTAGAGTAATTCTGTTCATTTGCAATTCTGTGGATTAAGAAATAGTTCAGTGGAGGGCTGACATTAGAACTAAATGTTGTAGTAAAGGTAAGATTTCAACAGACAAAGCTGACAGGAGAAAGCCCTCCTGGCACAGGCAATGGTACCAGCATTAACAAAGTCATGGAGACAGGAAAGCAAAACTCTAGGACCAGTGAGTTAGAAGGGAACATAAAGGCCATCCAGTCAAACCCTTTTATTTTACAAATGGGGAAACTGAAGCCCAGGAGAAGTTAACTGATTTGCAAAAGATCACATAGAAGTAGGATTTACAATTTTAAATCTAAAGCCATTGCTCTTTCTACTGTACCAAACATATGAAGAATATCAAATAGTAAAGGTTCATTATAGAATAGGTCAGTGTTGGCAAAACTTTTCCAAGTTCGAGTGCCCAAAGGGCAAATTCAAGCTGTCTGTGAGCTCCCACATTACTGGAGAGAGCTGAGGGAGAAAGTATTTGCTTTGGGCAATGGGACAGAGGGTCAAGACTTCCAAAAAATATCCTCAGGCACTGGGAAGATGGGGAATGAGCAGCTCCCTGAGTGCTGGCTTTGCATACATGCCACATCTTCACCAATGTTGGTATAGGTCATGAGTAAAGTAACCCTTCCCTATTTTAAGCTCTTTAAACCAGTCATCCTTTTTTTTGAGTGTAGCAGTAATTGTCATGGAGATGATCCCTCACATGTCAAAGGGTCCCACAGGTCACCATTCTCACACTTAGTCTACTACTTGATATATCACCATATTTAATTTTGTTGTCCCAAATATTATATTTCCCAATTAATTAATAAAATTTCATGTTTCTCAATCAGCTAAGTTCATAATCATCACCACAGTTTATCAAATATTATTTATGTAGCAAACCTACAAAACCTCACTTCCCAATAGTTGCTATTCATATCTCTTGCTACATTAAATCCCTTAATCTCCTAGTGAGAAATAAATGTTAAAGTTAGTGAATGAATACAATTAATTAACAATAGCCCAATAATGAAACAAAGACATAAGTAATGCTTAACAATATCTTAATTCTGAGAATGACCATAACTAGAGTCATCGTAAAACCTCACTATAACTGCTAATAAATCTTTATCACTTTTGAGAACAGTCCTGCATTACTTTGTTCACTCAGGATAGTAAATAACTTCCCCAAAATCTTCTTCATCCTCTTTGTAAGAAAATGTTAGTTTCATAAAGAAAAAAAAAAGAGACTCATATCTCTCTGTTCTCAGTCTTTCTCCAGACATTATGGAAAAATAGTATCTTTGGCTTTTGTCAAGCTACCATTCTTTAACATTCTCTCTCCAAACTTACTCCTCATGAAATTTTCTTTATATTGTTTCTTTTTTAATTGAATTTTTCCACAGTACACATCAAAACAATATTTAATAATCATTTTCTGATATTTTGTTATCTGGATTCTCTCCTTTCCTCCCAACCCTCCAACTCTCCATAAGATGGCAGGTAACATGATCTAAGGTCAGTGATGGTAAACTTTTTAGAGACTGAGAATCCAAACTGAAATCCCCATACTGTACATGAGCCCCCTACCTTACCGCAGACAGGAGAGGGAGGAAGTGCTCCCATTGGGCTGCTGGGCAAAGGGGCGAGTGATATGAGAAATTTCCTCAGATGACCAAGGAAAGAGGGGGGGGGGAGCTGCCCCTTCAGGCACACATGCCATAAGTTCACCAACAAGGGTCTAGGTTGATTCTTTTAAAAGTTTCTTCATAACTAACAAGATAGTTTTTGCCAAAAAAGATGTTTTTCTTCAACTTCTTCCATTCCATCATCTCTATAACATCTCTATAACAGATGAAAGATAAAAACACACAATCTCCTGATTCTATGAGGAGAACCTCATAGAATGATCTTCTCTCTTCAAGGGGACAGTAGCAGTTTCTCAATAGGAGATACTTTTGAAACAGAAGTTACATATGACTCTATAAAATCGGAACTATAGTCATTTAACAAAAGTGGTAACATCATGAATATATTATAAGTAAAAAGCTCTGTAAAATTGTGGAGACCTTCTCTAACTTCATTGGAGTGGACTAGCATTTGAAATGCTTGCAATGTAGTTCTGGAAGAACTGTTCCCTTTAACTGTGCTTTGTTTTATATCCTCTTTTTCAAAGAAACAGTAGTTATGACAGAGATATTTATATTCTCTACTTGCTTCATATATATAAATCATATTCTCCCTATAAGCTTTTAACTTCACAAAGGCAAGAGGGACCATTTCTTTAACTTCTCTTCTGTCTTCTGCATCACCTAGAACAAGGCTAAGCACACAAATGCTTTACAGCTTTGACTTGATAACCTAAGAAGAAATTCTCAATAGAAAGAATTCCTTTATCAGAATGATGTTAAAGGTTAGGACAAATTATTGATCAATCAAAAAGCATTATGTATGTGCCAGACATTTTGTAGGCACTGGAGATATAAAGACAAAAATAGAAAAATCCTTATTCTTAAGTAGTTAACATTCTATGGAGGAAACAACACGTATGTATACACACACACACGCACACACACACACACACATATATATATATATATATACATAGAATAAATATATGCAACATAAATCAGTGTAGGATAGTTTAATGTAATGTAAGAACAACATTTGCAGGTGGGATCAGGAAAGGTCTCATGGGAAAGTGATGCTAGGTAAGCTTAAAAGTTATGTATAGGGGGCAGCTGAGTAGCTCAGTGGATTGAGAGCCAAGCCTAGAGATGGGAGGTCCTAGGTTCAAATCCGGCCTCAGACACTTCCCAGCTGTGTGACCCTGGGCAAGTCACTTGACCCCCATTGCCTACCCTTACCACTCTTTCACCTATAAGTCAATACACAGAAGTTAAGGGTTTGAAAAAAAGTTATGTATAAAGGAACATTATTGAGTCTTTTTTATTAGAATCCACATAATAATGAATTTCAAACTTCTCAGTTCAGTTTTTCTCATTGAGACTCTTAATTCCCATGGCTACAAAAACTTAAACTGAATAGGTGATTTCTTCTTGTTCTACGCAGTAAGGTGGTATATAGGATAGAGCACTGGGCCTGAAATCAGAAAAAAACTCTAGTTCATATCTCACCTCAGACATTTATTGAATATATGGCCATTGGCAAGTCACCTCAGTTTCTTCATTTATAAAAATGGGATAATAATAGCACCTACCTTGAAGGATTATTGTGAGTTTCTAATGAGATAATATTTGTAAAGGATTTAGCATAGTGCTTGACACATAGCAAGTACTATATAAATGCTAGATATTATATTTATCATTATTACTGTTGTTATGATTTCCTCAGTCTTTTTCCTTCCCTACCTTTATACCTCCAAAGATTACCTCCTCACATACCAGCTAAACATTTTCATCAGTATTTATTCCTCTGTTCTCATATGACTCCAAAACAAGAGAGGAAAACTTAAAGACATCTTTGCATAGATATATCAAAAGTGTTCCTTAAATATAAACATTGACTAAAACATTTGTTTTGTACCATCAGCTCTTCATGAAGCATGTCTTCTTATCATGGGCCATCCTAAATGCAAGCAAGACTTGAAATATTTTTAGGCTATTGTTGTTCAGTCCTGTCGAATTGTTCATAATCCCATGGGCCATGCTGTCCATGGAATTTTCATGGCAAAGATACTGGAGTGGTTTGCCATTTCTTTATGTAGGCAAACAGAGATTAAGTGACTTACCCAGGATCACACAACTTCTAAGTGTCTGAGGTTGAATATTTACTCAG
Organism: Gracilinanus agilis; assembly: GCF_016433145.1. NCBI lineage: Eukaryota > Metazoa > Chordata > Mammalia > Didelphimorphia > Didelphidae > Gracilinanus > Gracilinanus agilis. The sequence goes on from NC_058131.1 coordinate 260,578,917, forward strand.
GTTTTCCTGACGCCAAATCCAGTGCTCTATCTATTTTATTACATAGCTGCCTCTTTTAATACTATTAGTATCCAGTAAATTCTGAGAGGGCTAGTTAGTTCGACTTGATTGTTTCAGTTGCTTTGCTTGCTTCTTTATTTTCTCCCCTCCCTTTTTCTTCCTTTCAAACTTTTTCTTATTTTATGAGGTATTTTTTCTAGCAGTGTTACCATCTTCTTTTAAATGTTTAGCTATAAACTAATTCCCATTACAGAATATGGGAGCTCTCTATTTTGCCTTTAAGTTCATTCTTCAAATTTATTTTCTAGAAAACATTGTCAACATTAATACATTTGTAGCATCTCTAGCTATCATTGTGAGTGCCATTGATAACTCTGTCTGATCTGATCATATAAGTAGCCATTGTATAGGAATAAAGAGATAGAGGAGAGAGAGGAGAGACAGGGGAAAAGAGAGAGATGGATAAAAAAAACAGACAGAGAGAGAGGCAATACCTGCTAAGGACCCAATTAATGAGGATATAAATATGACTCTGGAACTCTAGTTGAGTGGTTCACCTTAAGTGTCCTTATTTTCCATGAGTTCAAGTATTGGTTTAATTTTCTTTATTCAACCTCTAAACAATTTTTTTTCTTTTTCAATTTTTTTTCAATGATTTATTAGCAAGGAGAGTTGTGACAATACAGAACAATATTTTTACAAAGGGAGATTCCCAAATTATCTGTGTGGGGGCAACCCCTTTATATTTGCATATAATAACACTGCTCTCCAACTCCTAACAAATTACTGTGCATAGTATTAGATGTTTATTAAATGTTAAGAATGTTAGATGTAAGAAACCTTAGAAATTATCTAGTTAAACCAGCTCAGGGTACAGATTTAAAAATGCATGATTTGTCAAAGATTACACAATAAGATGATGGCAGAAATGGAATTAGAACATATCTTTTAATTCTAATCTCAGTATGCTTTCAACTACATTTGTTGAATGAATGAGAGAGTGAGAGAAAGAAATCCATTGCCTACACCTAGGGTACATTTTCATATAGGTTGGAAGATCTACAGTATTTGGCAACCACTCCAGGAGTTCATTACAGGCAATGAATTGAACATGCTAAAGGACATGAATTTATAATACAGGTAACTGACCCCTACTAGAGTTGTGACAGTTAGTACAATTACGGTCTATTCTGTTAAGTGTCTAAATTCATAATGTACAACCCTTGGCATTCTTCTACAATTGCAGTACCATAGAAGGGGCATGTGTTCAACTGGCTATTGATAATAACTACTTTCTCCATCTGCTACCATGATAATTTAACATAACAAGTATTATTGAGTTGATTGATTTCTTGCTCAGATCATCTGTAGGTTGCTAGTTCATTTTAATGCTGATAAGTCACTCAGTGCTTTGTTCAACTTATTTTTTTTAATTTTTTTAAACCCTTACCTTCCATCTTGGAGTCAATACTGTGTATTGGTTCCAAGGCAGAAGAGTGGTAAGGGTAGGCAATGGGGGTCAAGTGACTTGCCCAAGGTCACACAACTGGGAAGTGTCTGAGGTCAGATTTGAACCTAGGACCTCCCGTCTCTAGGCCTGGCTCTTAATCCACTGAGCTACCCAGCTGCCCCCTTAAATTTTTTTTAAAAGAATAAAAGTCATTATGAAATATAGACTTTTGAAGCTATGGAGTGATGGTTTATAACACACAATCTTGATAAACTCTTGACTGAAAAACTAAAGCCTAAACTTTATTGATTTCATTTAGTCATTGGGGTTAGGGAAACTTTAAATAGAAAGGTATTATCTTCTAAACCTAAACTTCCCAGACCTGTTTCCTTTGAAACCCAGAGCAAAGCAAATCTGGAAATTGCATAGGGAATGCTCTGTGCTAAAAACAAAACAAAACAAAACCCTTTAATTTACAATAGACATCAGATTAGGTGGCCTGTGATTTAACTCCTTCTCATTTTTTTAATTTAAAGATCCCTTTGTAAATGACCAGAATGCTATTTCTATCATATGGCCATGTTGATATTTATCCTGGAATTTTCTGAGCTGATTTCTTTTTCAGGTGATGTACACACCTAGTTCTCTTTTCTCATAATTACCTTCTGTTCTGCTTTTAAGTAATGAGTTTTCTACAGGAATATTTGCCATTTCATCATATTGTATAGTTCACAGGGGACAGATGATGGAAAAAAGAGAGTGATAGATCTTATTTTCCCACAAAATATTCCCCTTTTTTTGAAGCTGAATGGAAAGTGTGTGTATTTTAAGGCCTTTCAATTAAAAAAAAGTTCTAGGGAATAGCAATATCTGTTGCAAGGTAGAGGAAATGATGCAGTCAGACATTGGCACATTTATTTGGTCTTTGTGACCCCCTTAAATTGGCAGCTTAAGTCAGGTTTCTTGCATGCCCGAGTTTCAAAGCCAATTTGTGACAAAGGACAAAAGGGTGCCTTCAAAGGTTGTTTTAGTTTCAAGATGGTTAATTGGATTTACTATGAACTTAATACTCAACAAATGTAAATATTTCTATATACAAAGAACACAAAAGAGAATGGTACATGAAAGTGTGAATTTTTGCTAAAAAGAGTTTTTAAAATCAAATTTAGCTGGGTAGAAAAATGATGGGGAAATTGTTATTTATAACTCCTTTAAACATTTTTGATTCTATGTATTTTTAATACTTTAGTACTTTTTCTTAATTGGAAAAAATTTGATCTCTCATTAACCATTAACTCACCCACACATACACTTACATATTCATTCATGCATTCTTACATACACATATACACATTCTCTCAAATAGAAACCTTTTCCTATACCAAATAAGTATGCTCTTTGCAAAATGTCTCCTTATACCTCTTCATGTTATTCAGTGGAAATCAATTCAAATAGTTATGAAAAACTACATTGGATGAATAAAAATGCAGTTACATGGATGTTAAAATATGTGTTTAACCAAGAAATCAGCTCTTGACCTTTTCTCAGTGAAATAAGCTTGCTAAGTCTGCCATTTAAACAACCAAGAGGCATTATTATAACAACATTCAATTCAATAAACATTTATTAAGTGTCTGTTATGTACCAAGCAGGGAGAGGCCCTGTGGCATGCATAGCCTATGGAGAATGGGTCTTAGAGTCAGGAAAACCTGTATTCAAGTCTTACCTCTAACATTAACTTAAAAACTGTGTAACCATAGACAAGTCTTTTAACCTCTCAATGATCCATGCTACTGCCCAACAATACATAACAGTCAAGTCAACTATCTGTTGAAGTTTCCAAAGCAGGAATTCCCCTCATTAATACTGAACTCAAAAGTCTAAATTCAGAGAGAGGGAGAGAGAGAAGGAAGAAAGGAAAGAATAGAGGGCAGAGGAATGTTGGAAGAGACAGAGGGAAGGAGAAAGGAAAGTAAAGAAGAAAAGAAAGAAAGAAAAATGAAGGGAAGGAGGAAGAAGGAAGAGATGAAGGAAAAAGAACAAAAGGAAGGAAGAAAAGAAGGGAAAAAAAGAAATCTTCACCTTCAAGTAGTTTACATCTTCCTGAAAAGATGCACCGTATAGAAAAGTAAATGAGCATTGGTTGGAAGGCCTGGCTTCAAATTCTATCTCTGATACTTATGATTTGTGTGACCTTGGGCAAATCATTATATCTTTCTGAGTCTCAATTCCCTTATTTGTAAAATGAGAAAATTGGGTTTGATTGTTGCTGAGGTTCTTTCTAGTTCTAAACTCATAGTCCTATTTTTCCGAATAAGTGCAAAATATGTGGAAAAGGGAGAAAGAACTAATAACTAGAGAAATAAGAGAAAGCTCTGCATTCATTGTGCATTCAATCTGAGTTGAAACTGGATGGAAGGAAGCTAGAAATGCTACAAGGTGAACATGAAGAGAGACTGTATCTGAGACATGTCCAAAGGCAAAAAAATGGGGGAAAGTCTGTCAAGTTTGGGGAAAACCCAGTAAACCATCTTGCTTGGAATGGATAGTAGGATGTCAGAATTTGAAAGATAAAGATAATTCAGGAACCTTTCCCTTGTTCATGAAGGTGTTAATAGAATCATATAACTTTATTGATGGAAGGAACATGAGAGTTCATTCAAATCGAAGTTCTCCTCATTAATATTGAACACAAAGGAAACTTGACCTCCTTCCTTTAGAGCTGAAGAAACCAAAGCCCACAGATATTTGTTCACAGGCATAATGTGGCTTGATACTAGCAAAATGATCCAGTTTTCTCGATTTTGCTCTATATTATGCTGCCTCTTCCTTTATTTTCATTTTAACAACATTAAAGAACTAGAGATGTTTTAAATAAGAGAAGGGGGAAATTTTTTATTCTACATAAGTAAAACAGACTTTCCAGAAATTCTTTTGTTTTATTTTGTTTTACTCCCTCATGTCCCATGCATGCCTTCCTCACACACACACCCCTGTCCCCATTAAGAAATTTGAGACTCTCTGACAGAAGTTAGCTTTTATTTAGTTTTGATTCTTTCCTCTCCCACTCCAGAGAAACCTGAATAATAAAAAGAAAAAAGTCGGCAAAAATGAGCATCTTTAAAAGTTTTTTAAAAAGCATATTTTTTCCCTTCCTGTTCATAAGGAAATACCACTTTCATCACCAAGTAAACTCAGTGATGATTAATTAACTATGAGCTATTGATTAATGTTTGAAGAACTGGCTACAATATTGGTCTCTCTTCAAGTGATTCTTGGTCCCCTGTTCTTACTAATAACTGTTTAATATTTTATACTCTGGGCCTAAATTAGCAGAAGTAAACAACCATTTCCAAAAGGATGAAAGGCACCCCAGGCAAATGGTGCTCTCTGAGCACTCTGAATTTCCTAGAGAAGATCACTTCTATAACATTTTGTAGATGTGTTCTTGTATAAGTAGGGATTGGGAGGCGGAAATCAACATAGAGTAATATTCAATTCTGTTTTGTCTCCTGACCTTTACAATATATTGGTGCCTCTGTTCTTGTCGGTCCTGTTTTATTATTAAAACTGGAAATATACTACCAAAAAGGTGGCACTAACAGAATTCCTTTACTTTTCTTCTGATTTTTGTATCCTGGACTCACGGAAACCCTTGGCTGGCCCATGTAAGTTTCAATTGACTGTATGAAAGGAGGAAGACTAAAGAGGTAGAAAAGACAAGTAAGAAGTGTGTGTGTGTGTGTGTGTGGGGGTTGGGGAATGGAGGAGAAAATAGCAGCTACAAAACTAAACCACATTGTCATAGCCTTCTGTTTGTCATTTCTTGCCTTCTGTCTTATCACTCTCCCACATGGAATTTTCAGTAAATGTGAAATGTCTTGCAAAGGGGAATTAACTCTAATCCACTAAATGGTGTGCTTTTGGTTAGTACCCAGTAAGTGAAAGTTAGCAGTTAATGGCCTGGACATCCCACTTCTGATGCATGAAGCATCTTCTTGGAACCTGGATGACTCATCAGGGTCCCAGGCAAGTTTTGAAAGTTGCAACCCTCCTTACTTGGAAAGTGTAACAACTCCCACTCCATCCCCATACTCCAATATTTTATGATACTCCCGAAGCTTCAAGTTTTCCTTATAATCCCAAATAAGCATTTATTAAGGGCATACTTTGTGCAAGTTTACACAGTGCTTTGGGATGAAAAATAATCCTTGCTCTCAGGAAGTTCACCTTCTGCTGAGGGATGTATAACATTTAAAGAGAAACATACATGATGATTTTAGGAAGAGTGAATAGAAACTAAGGAGATCAAGAAAATCTTGCTGTAAAAGATGGCTCATGAGCTAGAGGTAAAGGAAGCTAGGGACACTAAGCAGTAGAATTAATGAGGAACTATATCCTATGTCTAATCAAAGAGAAAGAGCTAGGAGATTGAGTGCCAAGTCTGATGAACAAGTACACAAGAAAAATAGATCTGAAGGGTACCTGAAGATGAATGTACAATAAGCGAGGGAAGGTAGACTGAAACCAAAGATGGTAAGGAGTCATAGTTCAGGCTGAGGAGTTTATATTTTATCCTAGAAGTAAAAGTAAGCCTACTGGGGCAGCTAGGTGATACAGTGGTTAGAGTGCCAGCCCTAGAGTCAGGAAGACTCATCTCCCTTTGTTAAAATCTGGACTCAGACACTTAACTGTGTTTGCCTCAGTTCTTCATCTATAAAATGAAGTAGAAAAGGAATGCCAAACTACTCCAATATCTCCTTCAAAAAAACCCAAATAGAGTCATAAACAGTTGGATATGACTAAACAAAAATAAATAGAGAACCTTTGAGTTTTCTTGATCGGGCAAGAAGAACATGCTATTTATTCCAGTCTAATCTGTGCCTTTAAGAGCTGGATATTAGATATCAAATGGTGATAGAAACAGAGACTAAACCAGTGATTTCAATACTGGAGGGAACTCCCAGATGAGCAAAATCCTTCTAACAATATACAGGTCACCAACTTTTATGCAACAAGTATTAGAAAGTTGCCTAGAACAAGGCTAGCTAAGTACCCTTTTGTCCAAGGTCATGCAGCCCTGTCTGTCAGAAACAGCATTTGAATTGAGATCTTCTTGGGATCAAGACCAAGACCAACTCTTTATCTACCATACCATACTACCTATTATGCATTCATTTAAAAATGAAAAATATATATGTATTCTTTTGTAAAAATAGGAAGAGTAAATCAAATATTTCTACTGTCTTCTCTTTACCTTCCTTTTCTGAGATTTACCTTGTACCTTGCCCAACACTTTGACTTTTCCTCTTCCCTTCCAGATAATCAAAGTGAGCTTTTCTCCCATAAATTTGATTTCAGAAGACTTTAATATCATCTATTAGCATTAATGCTTTATAGAATTTCTCCCCACTTTCCTCATATAACAACTTATAGGTTTGTGTGAAAAATGAGTCACAATGTATTATGTAATCATTGGTGACCTGGGAAATATGATACATAGTTGAAATGTATTATCAAAAGAAGAAATGAAAAATCCTGTCATTTGAGCGAGGGATATGATGGGAATCAAGAAGCTAGATGAATCAGTGGATAGAATGCTAGGCCTTGGAGTCAGGAAGACCTGAGTTCAAATCCAGTCTCACTAACTGTAGGACCCTGGGAAATTCACTTAACCTCTGTTTTCCTTAATCCACTGTATTAGAAAATGGCAAATCACTTGAATATCTTTGCCAAAGAAAACCCATAAAGAGTCATGGAGAGTCAGATGTGACTGAAAGACTGAATAACAACAGCAACAATATGACTGTAATCAAGAAGGGGAGGTAAAATAGCTTGTAACCTATGTGTTAACACACTAACACAACAAAATTTAGAGTTGACTGGCACTTTAAAGATCATAAAGTATAACTCCTTTATAAAAATAAAGATAAAGAAAGGTTTCAAACCCAGGTTACATGACTTCAAATTCCATCTTCATTCTATTATGTTATAGCTACCTCAATGAAGCCAAAATTGGAAACTTAATTATACCTTCTTGGGGAAAATGAATGAATGAATGAATGAAAAAAGCATTTTTAAGCCTTTCCCATATGCCAGGCACTGTGTTAAGCATTGAGGATTCAGATACCAAAAGCAATACAGCCTCTATCTCTATTACATTCTAATAAGGGAACACAACACACATAGAAGAATGGCAGCTGTACAGAGATATTTTGGACAGAGAAATCATATCATGTTTTTTGGAGCCATAGAAAATTGATTGATATGAGACAAAAGAAAATGTTCTTTTCAGATACAATTGTGTTTAGTTGATCATTGGTAGCTGAACCAAAAGTGGAAAAGAGAGAGAGAGAGGTTGGGAGGAGAGGTAAAGTACACATCAGAATGTGGAATAAGGTAGCTAGAAAGAAATTAGTATGATGGGTCTGCACTGAGTTCTTTTTTAATCTTTAAGTTGTGTCTTAGAAGCAATGCCAAATATCTGTTTCAAGTTAGAACAGTAAGGGCTAGGCATTTGAGGCGAAGTGATTTGCCGAGGGTCACATAGTTAGGAAGTATCTGAGGCAAGATTTGAACCCAGGACACCCCCCCACACACACACCCATTTGCAGGCTTGGCTCTCTGTCAATAAGCCATTTAATTGCCCCTACACTGGCGTAGTTTTGGACAACTTTCACCAATCAGGAGCCAAGAATAGGCTCTAAAGTTTTGGGTCAGAGGCAAAAAGGCATTAACAAAAACAAAATTCTATTAATTTTAAGATTTATTTAAAGTAACCTTATTTCTTCTGAAATTCACATTGAGGAGACATGAAGAGCCAGACACAGCAGAGACAATAATAGAAACAATTGCCTAAAACAGCCCAAGAAAATAAATGTTGCTGATGTAAGGATCATATGGAAGGGAACTCCATAAGCTAGGAACCAGATGTGCAGACAAATCCTCAGTTTGTTGCTATTCTTTTGAGCTCACAAGCCCTATGCATGATAAATTCTGTAAAGTCTATGGAGAATTTCTAAGTAGTTCAAAAATGCATGCAGAGAAAAATGAATAAACTACAGAAATTTTAAATCAATTGGAATCAGTCCAAAAACAGTCATAGTTATCTACAGCTGTCTTCATTAAAATCCATCAATGAATTGTGTCATGGAGCAGAATGCCAAATCTCACAGAAATAACTGAGAACTTGAAGGTAAATTAACTACCTACCTTGTACTGAAGGAAATCATAATAATTACACCAGAACTATGAATTATAATTGAACTGATGCTACTTAAAGTAACACAAAAGAAGAGACCAGAGCAACAAACTCTGCCTCTTCCAAATGAGAGGTGTGAAAATAGGTTCTCTGTCCATAGAAAACCTAAATCACGGATGATCTTAATGAGTTAGTTTATCCTCATAGGCAGGAGCTCATCTGGGAACTCAATAAATATTTCAATTCCAGATCGTATCTCTGACCTTGAAGAATACTTATGTATCTATTGCAAACTTCAGGCTTTCACCCAGAATCAGAACACATTGCTTCAATTCTAACAATGCAGGAATGTCCTTTTTTTAAAAAAAAAGAAAAATTAAGAAACAGATTTACACAACAGATAATTTATTTTAAAAATTTATAAAATAGAAAGTGTTTACGCTTTTGAGTAGGGGTTTATCTCAGGGGTCATTTAGATTTTATTGTCTCAAAAATTTCTACTAGTAGTTGATTATCTCTTACAAACAATTAAACTCTAAAAATGATTCACAGAAAGATGAAGTACAGGTTGCTACTGCCAGAGAAATGCTATCAGAAATGAGCTCCTGCTTTCCAGAAGTATTTTCAGGGTCAGGTGAAAACTGAGTTCCAACATTTCTAGAATTTGAATATATCGAGGCAAAACCAAATGCTGTTAAAAGAGATTCAATATGCTATCACTTGTATATACATATACGTTCTAGAAAGCTATATCTACAATTATACATTTACATAATATGTTTCTGCATAGCCACAAAACTTCTAGCCTTCTTGTAGCCCAGTGATAAGCCACTTCCGAATCTAGGTCTTATAGGGATTTTGTGGCAGGGTGTAGATATGGAGAGAGCAATAATGAATTATGCTCAGAGTTATAAAACTGTGCATACCTTTTGACTCAGGAATACCACTGTTGGGTTTATTTCCTAAGGCGATCAGGGAAAAAAGGAAAAGAACCTCTATGTTCTAAAATATTGATAGAAGCTCTCTGTAGTGGCAAACAACTAGAAATTGAGAGGATACCCATCAGTTGGGAAATCTCTAAACAAGTTGTGACATGATTGTGATGGAATAGGAGTATACCATAAGAAATGATGAACAGGTTAATTTTGGAAAAATGGAAAAATTTACATGAAATTATAAAGAGTGAAATGAATAGAACCAAGAAAACATATATTGCAACAGAAATCTTGTTTGAAGAATGACTTGTGTCTGTCCTCTTCCAAAGAACTGATTAGAATAGAAATAGAAACTGAATGGGAAATGATTAAGGCATAGTTTTATATGCATATATGTTTTTATCAAATGATGTCTTATCTCATGGAAGGAAGGGAGGGAGTTAACTGGGTATTTTAATGTAACAAACAAATAAATTTAAGTTTTGTTTTGGTTTTTTAAAAGAAAGTCTAGGGGGCAGCTGGGTGGCTCAGTGGGTTGAGAGCCAGGCCCACCCAGAGATGGGAGGTCCGAGGTTCAAATGCGGCCTCAGACACTTCCTAGCTGTGTGACCCTGGGCAAGTCACTTAATCCCCATTGCCTAGTCCTTAACACTCTTCTTACTTGAAACAGATGTGCAGTATTGATTCTAAGACAGAAGGCAGGGGTTTGTTTGTTCAATTTTTTTAAAGGAAGTATAGATTTTTTTTTTCTGGATATGGTGTTAAGACTTTTACTGAATTCCTCTTAGAAACTTATTACATCTACCTTCCCACTTCAGTCCCTACAGAATAGTTGACTACAATAGTCAGCGTCAATTTTAAATAGTGGTTCTTTCCCCAATGTGAATCTGAACTCCTTAAAGACTGAAGGGGTTTTTTGTTTGTTTGTTTGTTTGTTTTGCCTTTCCCTGCATCTAATGCAGTCCCTGTATTTAAAAGGCAGTTAATAAATGTCTCATGAGTTGACACTGATTGAAAGCCATATAGAAACCATGAAGAGAGATGGCTATCTATTTTCTTTCATCATTTAAGAATGAAGTAAAGGTAATAAAACTTTAAAAAGACCTACAATCAGTAGGAGGAAGAATTGATCAACTGGTGGAATGCTTAAATGCTCAAACTAAGAAACAAGGAAATCATCTTCTGAAATAGCACAGTGGACAGAGGAGACATAGTGGATAGAGTGCTGGTCTTGGAGTTGGGAAGACCTGAATTTAATTCTGATCTCAAACATTTACTAGCTGTGTTACTTAACTTCTGTTAACTTCTGTCTGCCTCAGTTTCCTCATCTGTAATAGTATCTATCAGGGTTGTCCTGAGAATCACATGAGATAATAATTGTTAAGAGCTTAACACAGAGCTTGCCATAAATTAAGCACTATATAAGTGATTGCTATTGTTAAAACATGAAAAATCCCTCTACCTTCAAGTAAAATTCTGACACACTTGCCACTATATGCAGCTAAATCGATCTTTGGACTCAAGTCAACATGTTAATCATCAGATACCACTGGATAAAACAAATATAATGAATTTTAGGAACTAAGAACCAAAAATGACCTTAGCAATAATATAGTCATAACCCTTACTGTGTTTTGTTTTGTTTTAATCCTTACCTTCTGTTGTAGAATCAATATTAAGTATTGGTCAAAGGCAGAAGAGTAATAAGAAACAGGCAATTGCAGTTAAGTGTCTTGCCCAACATCACAAAACTAGGAGGTATCTGAAGCTAGGTTTGATCCCAGAACCTTCCCTCTCTAGGTTTGGTTCTCTATCTACTAAGCCACCTACTTCCCCAAACCCCTTCCTTTTTAAAGTTAGGGAACTGAAGTCAGATAAATAAAGTTATTTGTCTAAGTTAACACTAGAAATAAGTAGTAAAACCAGGATTCAAACTCAGGTCTTCTGATTAAAAAATTTAGAAATATTTTAAATGGCAGAAAATAGAATGTCAATCAATAAATATTTATTGATCACCTACTACGTGGTGATTAATACTATGCTAAGTACTAGAAAATACCAGATAAATAAGTTGCCATTTATAAAGGAAGAAAGTATTACTATTCCACATGCAGATAACTGAAAGTGCGTTACATCTTTTGAATATTACAATTTTTATTCTGCTTCATAAAGTGATATTCTGGTCCATATTCTTATTTGTACTATAAGAATTTTCTAGCAACGAATCAATAAAATATGCAAATATAATTTGCTTGTATATTTTTCCAATACTGCTACAGTCCTAATTAAGATCTACTGTGTGATTATGACCTCATCTCTGCTTTCTTATACCATGAGAAGTCCAGGTAGCTTGCGTCTATATGTCTCCATTTATATATATTTGTGTATTGTCTTTATATATATATGATTAGCTAGTGGGCCCAGTGGATAGAGTACTGGGCCTAGAGTCAGAAGACTTGAGCCCAAATCCAGGCTAAAATAGACCAGCTGTGTCCTTGGGCAACTTTATTTGCCTCAGTTTCCTTATTCGTGAAGTGAAATGAGTTAAAGAAAATGGCAAACCACTCCAGTGTCTTTGCCAACAGTACCCCAAATGGGGTCACAAAGAGTCTGGCATGCCTGAAATGCCTGAGCAACAACAACAAAATATATACCTATATGTGTGTAAACATATATAGATATGGGTATAGATATAGATATACCTTTGTATGATTGATCAATTCATTAGAGTCAGTGATGTTACAGAATTCTTTAAAACTATTTCTTGAAGGAGTTGGGAATTAAATTTCAGAGGGAAAGGTTGTCTAAGAAGTTAGAGGTAAATTCAAGCATACAAATTTAGTTAGAGCAACATTTCTAGTTTCAGAGGTGATGGCGTACTGGAAGAGTACTTTTATATTCTCTCTGATGTTTTCTTTAGAATCTCCTAAATTACTAGTGAGTTTTGGGAAAAGGAAGTATGCCAGAATCATTTTCCTCCTCCTAATTTTGGTATGATAGAACTTCAGCAATGTGCTATTAATGTTATTGATTATGCAAAATTGAGAGCAATGTATAAGTTCTGCTGAGATGTAGAAGGAAATTCTGTTATCAACATTTAACATTGACACTTTCCTTCTTACTATGGCTCTCCATCAAGACTTGTGAAATGCTAAGGTCTTGGTCCCAACCAGACCCACATACTTCATTTTCTAAATAAACCCCTGTCCCCAGAATGCAATATTCAGAAACATTCAATGGTCGCTGAAATTCCATGCAGAATATTATATTTCATAAAGGATCTTCATTATGAGCAATGCCCTTTATTGTAAATTCAGATGTATTTTAATTTTGCAGGAATTTAAAATCTTATGACCTTCTCTTGTATGATTTTTTCCCTTAAAACTGTAGACTTAGCAAAATAAAACTTCAGAAAATACACATGTTCAGTTCAAATAATTATGAATGAAGTGGATTGCAAATATGAAAATATAGCTAAGATGTTGCTTTTTTGTTTTATTCTATCTATATTATAAATATTAATTGGCTCATTTCCCTACTGGGTAGAACTTGTCACATGGGGATATTTGGGGGTAGAATTCATAGAGGAAAAAGGTCTACAACTCTCTAAAATCCTAATACCCAATGAGTCAGTGAGTTTCCCAAATGAGAACAAAAAAATTTTTGGTTGTGTTACTTTTTTTGATGGGGGTAGGGGAAGTGTGGCATGGGGAGGCAGAGGGAAGGAGTGGAGGAATGATGTGGAGGCAGGAAATTTTGCTCTGTCATAAACATAGAGTATTAAGTGGGTTTTCATAGACTTATCATAGTTGCCATTGTAGTGTTTCCATATGAAATGTCAGGAAATTTGTGAGGAACCATTTGGTAGAAAATCTCCTGTGGATATTTCAATAGCATCCAGTGGGTTGGCCTCATTACAGAAGTGATCAACTAGGGTAGAGAAGAGATAATGTTATATATAATTATCTCTACCAATCCTGTCATTTAGCTTCATTAGCACATTTGCTGCCGACTAGAACTTTTCAAGCTGTCCCTACCTAGTGTGATTGTGTGATGGACACAAGTTGGTAGGAAGGAAATGTGATTGCCACTTGCCCAGGGATTAAAGAGCAAAAGAATCCCAATTAGAGATGCCACTCACTTAAGGGGCCATCCATGAGTTCCATTGTGTTTCATGACTTTCCCCTCACTTCCCATTCATCTTTAGAGCACTATAGATACAAAAATGCAGGTTCTGCAGAAAGATGATTCCTTGGGCCTTTTCTAGAGAGTTTCAATTAAGCATTTCAGACTTTTAAAAAACAGTTCTATTTGCAAATGTTGTTCGATAATGCCATCAATATTAATCTAACAAAAGTATCTGAGAAAGGAGAGTGAGAAAAAGAGGAAGTCCCTAAATTACCTGGTGGCTTACTGCTGTGTAGATGTGACTATAATGCTGTCTGAGAAGTATAAGTTGAAAGTCACTCCTGACCATGTGCTTTGCGTAGCTTTGTACTGATTCTGGGATCTCATGTCATTTTCACTTGTTTGAGTCTTTCCTTTCTTCTCTCTTAATTAAGTGGAACTAGACCAGGTGATGTCTTAGGGTCTCTTCTGTTTCTGGTATTCTATAAATCCATTCTTGGGTCCTGAAGCCATAACTCAGGAATTCAGATGAATGACATTTTGACTTAAAACTATGACATATCTTCTTAATTAGAAGTGGGTTTTTTGTTTGCTTTTTTCTGTTTTTTAAGACAGGGTTTCCCAATCTCACCCAGGCTAAAAGTGCAAGGACTGGTCATGGACCTCCGTTTCTGATCAGCACAGGAATTTTGATCTGATATGTTTCCAAAGTGGCTCAATTCACTCTTACAAAAAAAAATCTTACCTTCCATCTTAGAATCAATACTATGTGTTGGTTCTGAGGCAGAAGAGTGGTAAGGGCTAGGCAATAGGGGTTAAGTGACTTGCCCAGGGTCACCCAGCTAGGAAGTATATCAGGCCAGACTTGAACCTAGGACCTCCCATCTCTAGGCCTGGCTCTCAATCCACTGAGCCACCCAGCTGCCCCCTCAATTCACTCTTAATTAAACAAATTTGTGGCTTTCTTCTCCTAGGGGCTTACCACACTGATGCTGAAAATAGTTCATATATCCAATTAGCATAATCCACTGCAATTCATGATTCTCTATTTCAAGAGATCCATCAATATCAGCCTTCCTAGTAGCCTGGATAATAGGAGTGTGCTATCACATCTGGTTTCTGCAGCTTTTGATTCTGTTGACCCCATATTCTCCTAGAAACTCTTTGTTCCTTTGGCTTGTGTAAAAGTATTCTGTGGAGTTTTCTACCTATCTGACTTCTCAACTCCTATTTTAGTTCTTGCCTCATCTTCTGCCCACTTAATATGGGTATGTTCTAGGGCTTTGCCCTAGGTTACCTTCTCTCTTCTCCCTCTGCTGTCTCTTAAAGATAGCATGCGCTCCCATGGGTACTAGAGCAATCTCTTCACAAATGACACCCAGACTTATGTCTTCAGCCCTAATCTGTTTTCTGAGCTTCATTTAGACATTGATTTCCTCTTGCTAAATAGTTACTCCTGAATGTTCTGTAAGTATTTCAAACTACATGTCCAAAACAGAACTCACCATCTTTACTCTTAAACCCACTCTTTTTTCCAAACTTCCTTATTTTTTAAGAGCACTACTATTTTCCCAGTCATCCTGACATATAACAGGGTCATCACTGATCATTCATTCTTCTTCAGTCACTCTTCCCCATATTCAGTATGTTGTCAAGTCTTATTGAGGCACATGACTGGTGCCTCCATGACATCTCCCAAATTGGTGCCCTATTCTCCATTAGTCACTAGCCTAATTCAAGCAGTCATCATCTCTCTCTGGTAATAACTTCATAATTAACCTTATTGATTACCAGTCTCCTTTGTTCCAACTGTCTCCCAGAAAATGTCTTAAATAATCTTCTTAAGGCACAGGTCTCACCATGCTACTCACCTGCTCAAAAATTTTAATAACACTCTATTAGCCTTAGGATAAAATACAAACAAAACCAGAATGTTACCTGCTTCCCAATCTTATTTTTCTGCTCTTCATAAACTCCACATTCCAACTAAACTAAATAGCTTTTGACTAAATCTGTATATTCTATTAAAAAAAAAAACCTTACCTTCTGCCTTGGAAACCCAGTTTCCAAGGCAGAAGAGTGATAAGGGCTAGGCACTGGGGGTTAAATGCCCAGGGTCACACAGCTAGGAAGTGTCTAAGACCAAATTTGAGCGTTGGACCTCCCGTCTCTAGGCCTGGCTCTCAATCCACTGAGCTACCCAGCTCTGTCCCCACCCCCGTATATTGTTTCAAAGGCAGCCTTCATACCCATCTCATCTCCATCTCTCTAAATGTGTTCTTTTGAGGTTCAACTCAGGTACCACATTCTCCATGAAACCTTCCTTAATTCTCTTCATCTTGGTTGTTAATCTTCTCTTTCTCTTCCAAAGAGACTGTTGAAAGGTTTACTTCAAACGTGGCTCCCAGAAACAAAGGCTCATCTTTCTAAATCCAATATTCAAAAGTGGTATGATATGACTGTATAGTTTAGAACACAACTCTATTTGGACTGTAAGTGAGATGTCTGTAGATGGCAATGGAGAGGTGCCTAATAGGGGCAAGCTGACTATAATGAATAATGAATGGTCATCAGGTGAGAGGGAGGGATAATGGATAGACAGACCAAATGTATCTTCACAAAGTATGAAAAAGAAAGCCCTTCACTTTGGGTAGACCATTTATGGCAGATTTATTAAGTCCTATAGGTAAGGGTTACATAGAATTGTCAGGAATCCATCATTGCAGGGAACATTTACATGGATGTGATCATATATCCATTTGAGTGACTGGATGAGTTTCTCTCCCATGTTAATTTAGGGCCATCTAACTAGGCTATATTCAAAGGTATGACTAGTAAGTTCTCCAAATAAGTTAAGATTGTCAGAGTTATGACATTCCTATCTCCTGTTTCTCTTCCCCTTTCTTTCCTCCTACTTTGACAAATGCCCTTTTCCCTTTCTGGCCTTTTCCTCACTTTCATATTGGAAGAGAATTGTAATCAAGGACAGCAGGTGAAGTGGTATAGGAATAGAGTATAAAAATGTATCCCATTCCTCTTTCCAGCTCCAGATGGAAGCACCTGCTTCCTTCCATGTTGAGTTCCAATAGCCAATGCTAGATTCTTGGTTAGGCACATGTCTTGNCTGGCCTTTGGTAAGATTTGGATTGGTAGATGGCATTCAGGCAAGTACAATTATGTGAATAAAGAGAAGGATTTCTTGGGAGAGGCTAGAAATTGAATGAAGCTTTGAAGGATGGGGTAAGAGTTTCATTTTGAAACAAAACTGTAGAAAAAAGTCTCTAGTAATTACATAGGAAAAGGAGAAGAGGAAGGAAAAGGGAAAGAGGATGAAGGACAGATATAATTCATCCTTCCCCAAATAGTACCCAGATCTCATAAACTGATTCCTGACCTAGGTCTAAAATGAGTTAAGGACCTCAAGAAATTCAATAACCACAGAATGGACTTCAGCCATAGATCTATTCACTGGCTCATGTGAAGTTCATGTTCCTTGCAGCAGGAGTTATGAATTAATAGGACTTATAGGGACATGGCAGCAGCTAGAGAGAAGCTTGACTTGATTCAGGGGCTCCTGAGAAGTAGAGCCCTTTTCTACTTCTGCCAGTCTTGCCTGATGTACCTTGTTTGCTATGTAATCTTGGGCAAGTCATTTAAACCTGCCCAAGCCTCATTCCCTCATCTGTAAAATATAGACAACTTAGCTCACAATTTGCCATGAAGAGGCACTCAGAAAACCTCAAAGCATATTAAATGTGTTATTATTGTTATTCTTCTTTCATTTAATCAACTATGTATTCATTATTTATTAGCCTAGTTCTATGATAAGCATGGGAGTACATATGGAGGAGAACCAAACAGTTGGTACCTCAAGGAAATTCTAATCTAATGAGGAAGATAAGAAAAGTATACATAACTAATTGCAAGAATGGTCAAGTGGAGTCTATAGGGATTTATAAGACTTCAAAGAATAAAGTCACTCATGACTAGAGTGGAGACAGATAAGTGATTTTAGCTGGCCTTTGGTAAGATTTGGATTGGTAGATGGCATTCAGGCAAGTACAATTATGTGAATAAAGAGAAGGATTTCTTGGGAGAGGCTAGAAATTGAATGAAGCTTTGAAGGATGGGGTAAGAGTTTCATTTTGAAACAAAACTGTAGAAAAAAGTCTCTAGTAATTACATAGGAAAAGGAGAAGAGGAAGGAAAAGGGAAAGAGGATGAAGGACAGATATAATTCATCCTTCCCCAAATAGTACCCAGATCTCATAAACTGATTCCTGACCTAGGTCTAAAATGAGTTAAGGACCTCAAGAAATTCAATAACCACAGAATGGACTTCAGCCATAGATCTATTCACTGGCTCATGTGAAGTTCATGTTCCTTGCAGCAGGAGTTATGAATTAATAGGACTTATAGGGACATGGCAGCAGCTAGAGAGAAGCTTGACTTGATTCAGGGGCTCCTGAGAAGTAGAGCCCTTTTCTACTTCTGCCAGTCTTGCCTGATGTACCTTGTTTGCTATGTAATCTTGGGCAAGTCATTTAAACCTGCCCAAGCCTCATTCCCTCATCTGTAAAATATAGACAACTTAGCTCACAATTTGCCATGAAGAGGCACTCAGAAAACCTCAAAGCATATTAAATGTGTTATTATTGTTATTCTTCTTTCATTTAATCAACTATGTATTCATTATTTATTAGCCTAGTTCTATGATAAGCATGGGAGTACATATGGAGGAGAACCAAACAGTTGGTACCTCAAGGAAATTCTAATCTAATGAGGAAGATAAGAAAAGTATACATAACTAATTGCAAGAATGGTCAAGTGGAGTCTATAGGGATTTATAAGACTTCAAAGAATAAAGTCACTCATGACTAGAGTGGAGACAGATAAGTGATTTTAGCTGGCCTTTGGTAAGATTTGGATTGGTAGATGGCATTCAGGCAAGTACAATTATGTGAATAAAGAGAAGGATTTCTTGGGAGAGGCTAGAAATTGAATGAAGCTTTGAAGGATGGGGTAAGAGTTTCATTTTGAAACAAAACTGTAGAAAAAAGTCTCTAGTAATTACATAGGAAAAGGAGAAGAGGAAGGAAAAGGGAAAGAGGATGAAGGACAGATATAATTCATCCTTCCCCAAATAGTACCCAGATCTCATAAACTGATTCCTGACCTAGGTCTAAAATGAGTTAAGGACCTCAAGAAATTCAATAACCACAGAATGGACTTCAGCCATAGATCTATTCACTGGCTCATGTGAAGTTCATGTTCCTTGCAGCAGGAGTTATGAATTAATAGGACTTATAGGGACATGGCAGCAGCTAGAGAGAAGCTTGACTTGATTCAGGGGCTCCTGAGAAGTAGAGCCCTTTTCTACTTCTGCCAGTCTTGCCTGATGTACCTTGTTTGCTATGTAATCTTGGGCAAGTCATTTAAACCTGCCCAAGCCTCATTCCCTCATCTGTAAAATATAGACAACTTAGCTCACAATTTGCCATGAAGAGGCACTCAGAAAACCTCAAAGCATATTAAATGTGTTATTATTGTTATTCTTCTTTCATTTAATCAACTATGTATTCATTATTTATTAGCCTAGTTCTATGATAAGCATGGGAGTACATATGGAGGAGAACCAAACAGTTGGTACCTCAAGGAAATTCTAATCTAATGAGGAAGATAAGAAAAGTATACATAACTAATTGCAAGAATGGTCAAGTGGAGTCTATAGGGATTTATAAGACTTCAAAGAATAAAGTCACTCATGACTAGAGTGGAGACAGATAAGTGATTTTAGCTGGCCTTTGGTAAGATTTGGATTGGTAGATGGCATTCAGGCAAGTACAATTATGTGAATAAAGAGAAGGATTTCTTGGGAGAGGCTAGAAATTGAATGAAGCTTTGAAGGATGGGGTAAGAGTTTCATTTTGAAACAAAACTGTAGAAAAAAGTCTCTAGTAATTACATAGGAAAAGGAGAAGAGGAAGGAAAAGGGAAAGAGGATGAAGGACAGATATAATTCATCCTTCCCCAAATAGTACCCAGATCTCATAAACTGATTCCTGACCTAGGTCTAAAATGAGTTAAGGACCTCAAGAAATTCAATAACCACAGAATGGACTTCAGCCATAGATCTATTCACTGGCTCATGTGAAGTTCATGTTCCTTGCAGCAGGAGTTATGAATTAATAGGACTTATAGGGACATGGCAGCAGCTAGAGAGAAGCTTGACTTGATTCAGGGGCTCCTGAGAAGTAGAGCCCTTTTCTACTTCTGCCAGTCTTGCCTGATGTACCTTGTTTGCTATGTAATCTTGGGCAAGTCATTTAAACCTGCCCAAGCCTCATTCCCTCATCTGTAAAATATAGACAACTTAGCTCACAATTTGCCATGAAGAGGCACTCAGAAAACCTCAAAGCATATTAAATGTGTTATTATTGTTATTCTTCTTTCATTTAATCAACTATGTATTCATTATTTATTAGCCTAGTTCTATGATAAGCATGGGAGTACATATGGAGGAGAACCAAACAGTTGGTACCTCAAGGAAATTCTAATCTAATGAGGAAGATAAGAAAAGTATACATAACTAATTGCAAGAATGGTCAAGTGGAGTCTATAGGGATTTATAAGACTTCAAAGAATAAAGTCACTCATGACTAGAGTGGAGACAGATAAGTGATTTTAGCTGGCCTTTGGTAAGATTTGGATTGGTAGATGGCATTCAGGCAAGTACAATTATGTGAATAAAGAGAAGGATTTCTTGGGAGAGGCTAGAAATTGAATGAAGCTTTGAAGGATGGGGTAAGAGTTTCATTTTGAAACAAAACTGTAGAAAAAAGTCTCTAGTAATTACATAGGAAAAGGAGAAGAGGAAGGAAAAGGGAAAGAGGATGAAGGACAGATATAATTCATCCTTCCCCAAATAGTACCCAGATCTCATAAACTGATTCCTGACCTAGGTCTAAAATGAGTTAAGGACCTCAAGAAATTCAATAACCACAGAATGGACTTCAGCCATAGATCTATTCACTGGCTCATGTGAAGTTCATGTTCCTTGCAGCAGGAGTTATGAATTAATAGGACTTATAGGGACATGGCAGCAGCTAGAGAGAAGCTTGACTTGATTCAGGGGCTCCTGAGAAGTAGAGCCCTTTTCTACTTCTGCCAGTCTTGCCTGATGTACCTTGTTTGCTATGTAATCTTGGGCAAGTCATTTAAACCTGCCCAAGCCTCATTCCCTCATCTGTAAAATATAGACAACTTAGCTCACAATTTGCCATGAAGAGGCACTCAGAAAACCTCAAAGCATATTAAATGTGTTATTATTGTTATTCTTCTTTCATTTAATCAACTATGTATTCATTATTTATTAGCCTAGTTCTATGATAAGCATGGGAGTACATATGGAGGAGAACCAAACAGTTGGTACCTCAAGGAAATTCTAATCTAATGAGGAAGATAAGAAAAGTATACATAACTAATTGCAAGAATGGTCAAGTGGAGTCTATAGGGATTTATAAGACTTCAAAGAATAAAGTCACTCATGACTAGAGTGGAGACAGATAAGTGATTTTAGCTGGCCTTTGGTAAGATTTGGATTGGTAGATGGCATTCAGGCAAGTACAATTATGTGAATAAAGAGAAGGATTTCTTGGGAGAGGCTAGAAATTGAATGAAGCTTTGAAGGATGGGGTAAGAGTTTCATTTTGAAACAAAACTGTAGAAAAAAGTCTCTAGTAATTACATAGGAAAAGGAGAAGAGGAAGGAAAAGGGAAAGAGGATGAAGGACAGATATAATTCATCCTTCCCCAAATAGTACCCAGATCTCATAAACTGATTCCTGACCTAGGTCTAAAATGAGTTAAGGACCTCAAGAAATTCAATAACCACAGAATGGACTTCAGCCATAGATCTATTCACTGGCTCATGTGAAGTTCATGTTCCTTGCAGCAGGAGTTATGAATTAATAGGACTTATAGGGACATGGCAGCAGCTAGAGAGAAGCTTGACTTGATTCAGGGGCTCCTGAGAAGTAGAGCCCTTTTCTACTTCTGCCAGTCTTGCCTGATGTACCTTGTTTGCTATGTAATCTTGGGCAAGTCATTTAAACCTGCCCAAGCCTCATTCCCTCATCTGTAAAATATAGACAACTTAGCTCACAATTTGCCATGAAGAGGCACTCAGAAAACCTCAAAGCATATTAAATGTGTTATTATTGTTATTCTTCTTTCATTTAATCAACTATGTATTCATTATTTATTAGCCTAGTTCTATGATAAGCATGGGAGTACATATGGAGGAGAACCAAACAGTTGGTACCTCAAGGAAATTCTAATCTAATGAGGAAGATAAGAAAAGTATACATAACTAATTGCAAGAATGGTCAAGTGGAGTCTATAGGGATTTATAAGACTTCAAAGAATAAAGTCACTCATGACTAGAGTGGAGACAGATAAGTGATTTTAGCTGGCCTTTGGTAAGATTTGGATTGGTAGATGGCATTCAGGCAAGTACAATTATGTGAATAAAGAGAAGGATTTCTTGGGAGAGGCTAGAAATTGAATGAAGCTTTGAAGGATGGGGTAAGAGTTTCATTTTGAAACAAAACTGTAGAAAAAAGTCTCTAGTAATTACATAGGAAAAGGAGAAGAGGAAGGAAAAGGGAAAGAGGATGAAGGACAGATATAATTCATCCTTCCCCAAATAGTACCCAGATCTCATAAACTGATTCCTGACCTAGGTCTAAAATGAGTTAAGGACCTCAAGAAATTCAATAACCACAGAATGGACTTCAGCCATAGATCTATTCACTGGCTCATGTGAAGTTCATGTTCCTTGCAGCAGGAGTTATGAATTAATAGGACTTATAGGGACATGGCAGCAGCTAGAGAGAAGCTTGACTTGATTCAGGGGCTCCTGAGAAGTAGAGCCCTTTTCTACTTCTGCCAGTCTTGCCTGATGTACCTTGTTTGCTATGTAATCTTGGGCAAGTCATTTAAACCTGCCCAAGCCTCATTCCCTCATCTGTAAAATATAGACAACTTAGCTCACAATTTGCCATGAAGAGGCACTCAGAAAACCTCAAAGCATATTAAATGTGTTATTATTGTTATTCTTCTTTCATTTAATCAACTATGTATTCATTATTTATTAGCCTAGTTCTATGATAAGCATGGGAGTACATATGGAGGAGAACCAAACAGTTGGTACCTCAAGGAAATTCTAATCTAATGAGGAAGATAAGAAAAGTATACATAACTAATTGCAAGAATGGTCAAGTGGAGTCTATAGGGATTTATAAGACTTCAAAGAATAAAGTCACTCATGACTAGAGTGGAGACAGATAAGTGATTTTAGCTGGCCTTTGGTAAGATTTGGATTGGTAGATGGCATTCAGGCAAGTACAATTATGTGAATAAAGAGAAGGATTTCTTGGGAGAGGCTAGAAATTGAATGAAGCTTTGAAGGATGGGGTAAGAGTTTCATTTTGAAACAAAACTGTAGAAAAAAGTCTCTAGTAATTACATAGGAAAAGGAGAAGAGGAAGGAAAAGGGAAAGAGGATGAAGGACAGATATAATTCATCCTTCCCCAAATAGTACCCAGATCTCATAAACTGATTCCTGACCTAGGTCTAAAATGAGTTAAGGACCTCAAGAAATTCAATAACCACAGAATGGACTTCAGCCATAGATCTATTCACTGGCTCATGTGAAGTTCATGTTCCTTGCAGCAGGAGTTATGAATTAATAGGACTTATAGGGACATGGCAGCAGCTAGAGAGAAGCTTGACTTGATTCAGGGGCTCCTGAGAAGTAGAGCCCTTTTCTACTTCTGCCAGTCTTGCCTGATGTACCTTGTTTGCTATGTAATCTTGGGCAAGTCATTTAAACCTGCCCAAGCCTCATTCCCTCATCTGTAAAATATAGACAACTTAGCTCACAATTTGCCATGAAGAGGCACTCAGAAAACCTCAAAGCATATTAAATGTGTTATTATTGTTATTCTTCTTTCATTTAATCAACTATGTATTCATTATTTATTAGCCTAGTTCTATGATAAGCATGGGAGTACATATGGAGGAGAACCAAACAGTTGGTACCTCAAGGAAATTCTAATCTAATGAGGAAGATAAGAAAAGTATACATAACTAATTGCAAGAATGGTCAAGTGGAGTCTATAGGGATTTATAAGACTTCAAAGAATAAAGTCACTCATGACTAGAGTGGAGACAGATAAGTGATTTTAGCTGGCCTTTGGTAAGATTTGGATTGGTAGATGGCATTCAGGCAAGTACAATTATGTGAATAAAGAGAAGGATTTCTTGGGAGAGGCTAGAAATTGAATGAAGCTTTGAAGGATGGGGTAAGAGTTTCATTTTGAAACAAAACTGTAGAAAAAAGTCTCTAGTAATTACATAGGAAAAGGAGAAGAGGAAGGAAAAGGGAAAGAGGATGAAGGACAGATATAATTCATCCTTCCCCAAATAGTACCCAGATCTCATAAACTGATTCCTGACCTAGGTCTAAAATGAGTTAAGGACCTCAAGAAATTCAATAACCACAGAATGGACTTCAGCCATAGATCTATTCACTGGCTCATGTGAAGTTCATGTTCCTTGCAGCAGGAGTTATGAATTAATAGGACTTATAGGGACATGGCAGCAGCTAGAGAGAAGCTTGACTTGATTCAGGGGCTCCTGAGAAGTAGAGCCCTTTTCTACTTCTGCCAGTCTTGCCTGATGTACCTTGTTTGCTATGTAATCTTGGGCAAGTCATTTAAACCTGCCCAAGCCTCATTCCCTCATCTGTAAAATATAGACAACTTAGCTCACAATTTGCCATGAAGAGGCACTCAGAAAACCTCAAAGCATATTAAATGTGTTATTATTGTTATTCTTCTTTCATTTAATCAACTATGTATTCATTATTTATTAGCCTAGTTCTATGATAAGCATGGGAGTACATATGGAGGAGAACCAAACAGTTGGTACCTCAAGGAAATTCTAATCTAATGAGGAAGATAAGAAAAGTATACATAACTAATTGCAAGAATGGTCAAGTGGAGTCTATAGGGATTTATAAGACTTCAAAGAATAAAGTCACTCATGACTAGAGTGGAGACAGATAAGTGATTTTAGCTGGCCTTTGGTAAGATTTGGATTGGTAGATGGCATTCAGGCAAGTACAATTATGTGAATAAAGAGAAGGATTTCTTGGGAGAGGCTAGAAATTGAATGAAGCTTTGAAGGATGGGGTAAGAGTTTCATTTTGAAACAAAACTGTAGAAAAAAGTCTCTAGTAATTACATAGGAAAAGGAGAAGAGGAAGGAAAAGGGAAAGAGGATGAAGGACAGATATAATTCATCCTTCCCCAAATAGTACCCAGATCTCATAAACTGATTCCTGACCTAGGTCTAAAATGAGTTAAGGACCTCAAGAAATTCAATAACCACAGAATGGACTTCAGCCATAGATCTATTCACTGGCTCATGTGAAGTTCATGTTCCTTGCAGCAGGAGTTATGAATTAATAGGACTTATAGGGACATGGCAGCAGCTAGAGAGAAGCTTGACTTGATTCAGGGGCTCCTGAGAAGTAGAGCCCTTTTCTACTTCTGCCAGTCTTGCCTGATGTACCTTGTTTGCTATGTAATCTTGGGCAAGTCATTTAAACCTGCCCAAGCCTCATTCCCTCATCTGTAAAATATAGACAACTTAGCTCACAATTTGCCATGAAGAGGCACTCAGAAAACCTCAAAGCATATTAAATGTGTTATTATTGTTATTCTTCTTTCATTTAATCAACTATGTATTCATTATTTATTAGCCTAGTTCTATGATAAGCATGGGAGTACATATGGAGGAGAACCAAACAGTTGGTACCTCAAGGAAATTCTAATCTAATGAGGAAGATAAGAAAAGTATACATAACTAATTGCAAGAATGGTCAAGTGGAGTCTATAGGGATTTATAAGACTTCAAAGAATAAAGTCACTCATGACTAGAGTGGAGACAGATAAGTGATTTTAGCTGGCCTTTGGTAAGATTTGGATTGGTAGATGGCATTCAGGCAAGTACAATTATGTGAATAAAGAGAAGGATTTCTTGGGAGAGGCTAGAAATTGAATGAAGCTTTGAAGGATGGGGTAAGAGTTTCATTTTGAAACAAAACTGTAGAAAAAAGTCTCTAGTAATTACATAGGAAAAGGAGAAGAGGAAGGAAAAGGGAAAGAGGATGAAGGACAGATATAATTCATCCTTCCCCAAATAGTACCCAGATCTCATAAACTGATTCCTGACCTAGGTCTAAAATGAGTTAAGGACCTCAAGAAATTCAATAACCACAGAATGGACTTCAGCCATAGATCTATTCACTGGCTCATGTGAAGTTCATGTTCCTTGCAGCAGGAGTTATGAATTAATAGGACTTATAGGGACATGGCAGCAGCTAGAGAGAAGCTTGACTTGATTCAGGGGCTCCTGAGAAGTAGAGCCCTTTTCTACTTCTGCCAGTCTTGCCTGATGTACCTTGTTTGCTATGTAATCTTGGGCAAGTCATTTAAACCTGCCCAAGCCTCATTCCCTCATCTGTAAAATATAGACAACTTAGCTCACAATTTGCCATGAAGAGGCACTCAGAAAACCTCAAAGCATATTAAATGTGTTATTATTGTTATTCTTCTTTCATTTAATCAACTATGTATTCATTATTTATTAGCCTAGTTCTATGATAAGCATGGGAGTACATATGGAGGAGAACCAAACAGTTGGTACCTCAAGGAAATTCTAATCTAATGAGGAAGATAAGAAAAGTATACATAACTAATTGCAAGAATGGTCAAGTGGAGTCTATAGGGATTTATAAGACTTCAAAGAATAAAGTCACTCATGACTAGAGTGGAGACAGATAAGTGATTTTAGCTGGCCTTTGGTAAGATTTGGATTGGTAGATGGCATTCAGGCAAGTACAATTATGTGAATAAAGAGAAGGATTTCTTGGGAGAGGCTAGAAATTGAATGAAGCTTTGAAGGATGGGGTAAGAGTTTCATTTTGAAACAAAACTGTAGAAAAAAGTCTCTAGTAATTACATAGGAAAAGGAGAAGAGGAAGGAAAAGGGAAAGAGGATGAAGGACAGATATAATTCATCCTTCCCCAAATAGTACCCAGATCTCATAAACTGATTCCTGACCTAGGTCTAAAATGAGTTAAGGACCTCAAGAAATTCAATAACCACAGAATGGACTTCAGCCATAGATCTATTCACTGGCTCATGTGAAGTTCATGTTCCTTGCAGCAGGAGTTATGAATTAATAGGACTTATAGGGACATGGCAGCAGCTAGAGAGAAGCTTGACTTGATTCAGGGGCTCCTGAGAAGTAGAGCCCTTTTCTACTTCTGCCAGTCTTGCCTGATGTACCTTGTTTGCTATGTAATCTTGGGCAAGTCATTTAAACCTGCCCAAGCCTCATTCCCTCATCTGTAAAATATAGACAACTTAGCTCACAATTTGCCATGAAGAGGCACTCAGAAAACCTCAAAGCATATTAAATGTGTTATTATTGTTATTCTTCTTTCATTTAATCAACTATGTATTCATTATTTATTAGCCTAGTTCTATGATAAGCATGGGAGTACATATGGAGGAGAACCAAACAGTTGGTACCTCAAGGAAATTCTAATCTAATGAGGAAGATAAGAAAAGTATACATAACTAATTGCAAGAATGGTCAAGTGGAGTCTATAGGGATTTATAAGACTTCAAAGAATAAAGTCACTCATGACTAGAGTGGAGACAGATAAGTGATTTTAGCTGGCCTTTGGTAAGATTTGGATTGGTAGATGGCATTCAGGCAAGTACAATTATGTGAATAAAGAGAAGGATTTCTTGGGAGAGGCTAGAAATTGAATGAAGCTTTGAAGGATGGGGTAAGAGTTTCATTTTGAAACAAAACTGTAGAAAAAAGTCTCTAGTAATTACATAGGAAAAGGAGAAGAGGAAGGAAAAGGGAAAGAGGATGAAGGACAGATATAATTCATCCTTCCCCAAATAGTACCCAGATCTCATAAACTGATTCCTGACCTAGGTCTAAAATGAGTTAAGGACCTCAAGAAATTCAATAACCACAGAATGGACTTCAGCCATAGATCTATTCACTGGCTCATGTGAAGTTCATGTTCCTTGCAGCAGGAGTTATGAATTAATAGGACTTATAGGGACATGGCAGCAGCTAGAGAGAAGCTTGACTTGATTCAGGGGCTCCTGAGAAGTAGAGCCCTTTTCTACTTCTGCCAGTCTTGCCTGATGTACCTTGTTTGCTATGTAATCTTGGGCAAGTCATTTAAACCTGCCCAAGCCTCATTCCCTCATCTGTAAAATATAGACAACTTAGCTCACAATTTGCCATGAAGAGGCACTCAGAAAACCTCAAAGCATATTAAATGTGTTATTATTGTTATTCTTCTTTCATTTAATCAACTATGTATTCATTATTTATTAGCCTAGTTCTATGATAAGCATGGGAGTACATATGGAGGAGAACCAAACAGTTGGTACCTCAAGGAAATTCTAATCTAATGAGGAAGATAAGAAAAGTATACATAACTAATTGCAAGAATGGTCAAGTGGAGTCTATAGGGATTTATAAGACTTCAAAGAATAAAGTCACTCATGACTAGAGTGGAGACAGATAAGTGATTTTAGCTGGCCTTTGGTAAGATTTGGATTGGTAGATGGCATTCAGGCAAGTACAATTATGTGAATAAAGAGAAGGATTTCTTGGGAGAGGCTAGAAATTGAATGAAGCTTTGAAGGATGGGGTAAGAGTTTCATTTTGAAACAAAACTGTAGAAAAAAGTCTCTAGTAATTACATAGGAAAAGGAGAAGAGGAAGGAAAAGGGAAAGAGGATGAAGGACAGATATAATTCATCCTTCCCCAAATAGTACCCAGATCTCATAAACTGATTCCTGACCTAGGTCTAAAATGAGTTAAGGACCTCAAGAAATTCAATAACCACAGAATGGACTTCAGCCATAGATCTATTCACTGGCTCATGTGAAGTTCATGTTCCTTGCAGCAGGAGTTATGAATTAATAGGACTTATAGGGACATGGCAGCAGCTAGAGAGAAGCTTGACTTGATTCAGGGGCTCCTGAGAAGTAGAGCCCTTTTCTACTTCTGCCAGTCTTGCCTGATGTACCTTGTTTGCTATGTAATCTTGGGCAAGTCATTTAAACCTGCCCAAGCCTCATTCCCTCATCTGTAAAATATAGACAACTTAGCTCACAATTTGCCATGAAGAGGCACTCAGAAAACCTCAAAGCATATTAAATGTGTTATTATTGTTATTCTTCTTTCATTTAATCAACTATGTATTCATTATTTATTAGCCTAGTTCTATGATAAGCATGGGAGTACATATGGAGGAGAACCAAACAGTTGGTACCTCAAGGAAATTCTAATCTAATGAGGAAGATAAGAAAAGTATACATAACTAATTGCAAGAATGGTCAAGTGGAGTCTATAGGGATTTATAAGACTTCAAAGAATAAAGTCACTCATGACTAGAGTGGAGACAGATAAGTGATTTTAGCTGGCCTTTGGTAAGATTTGGATTGGTAGATGGCATTCAGGCAAGTACAATTATGTGAATAAAGAGAAGGATTTCTTGGGAGAGGCTAGAAATTGAATGAAGCTTTGAAGGATGGGGTAAGAGTTTCATTTTGAAACAAAACTGTAGAAAAAAGTCTCTAGTAATTACATAGGAAAAGGAGAAGAGGAAGGAAAAGGGAAAGAGGATGAAGGACAGATATAATTCATCCTTCCCCAAATAGTACCCAGATCTCATAAACTGATTCCTGACCTAGGTCTAAAATGAGTTAAGGACCTCAAGAAATTCAATAACCACAGAATGGACTTCAGCCATAGATCTATTCACTGGCTCATGTGAAGTTCATGTTCCTTGCAGCAGGAGTTATGAATTAATAGGACTTATAGGGACATGGCAGCAGCTAGAGAGAAGCTTGACTTGATTCAGGGGCTCCTGAGAAGTAGAGCCCTTTTCTACTTCTGCCAGTCTTGCCTGATGTACCTTGTTTGCTATGTAATCTTGGGCAAGTCATTTAAACCTGCCCAAGCCTCATTCCCTCATCTGTAAAATATAGACAACTTAGCTCACAATTTGCCATGAAGAGGCACTCAGAAAACCTCAAAGCATATTAAATGTGTTATTATTGTTATTCTTCTTTCATTTAATCAACTATGTATTCATTATTTATTAGCCTAGTTCTATGATAAGCATGGGAGTACATATGGAGGAGAACCAAACAGTTGGTACCTCAAGGAAATTCTAATCTAATGAGGAAGATAAGAAAAGTATACATAACTAATTGCAAGAATGGTCAAGTGGAGTCTATAGGGATTTATAAGACTTCAAAGAATAAAGTCACTCATGACTAGAGTGGAGACAGATAAGTGATTTTAGCTGGCCTTTGGTAAGATTTGGATTGGTAGATGGCATTCAGGCAAGTACAATTATGTGAATAAAGAGAAGGATTTCTTGGGAGAGGCTAGAAATTGAATGAAGCTTTGAAGGATGGGGTAAGAGTTTCATTTTGAAACAAAACTGTAGAAAAAAGTCTCTAGTAATTACATAGGAAAAGGAGAAGAGGAAGGAAAAGGGAAAGAGGATGAAGGACAGATATAATTCATCCTTCCCCAAATAGTACCCAGATCTCATAAACTGATTCCTGACCTAGGTCTAAAATGAGTTAAGGACCTCAAGAAATTCAATAACCACAGAATGGACTTCAGCCATAGATCCATTCACTGGCTCATGTGAAGCTCATGTTCCTTGCAGCAGGAGTTATGAATTAATAGGACTTGTAGGGACATGGCAGCAGCTAGAGAGAAACTTGACTTGACTCAGGGGCTCCTGGGAAATAGAGCCCCTTTCTACTTCTGCCAGGCTTTATTCTTCTCCTGTCCTTGCAGCACTCAGGAAATACAAGAAGTTACTACTCAATGCAATAACTGCAATAGGCTCTTATTAAGTTATTAAGTAAGAGGAAGAAGAGCAACTTTTTGCCCTCCCCACACACAATGTTTTTAACTTGCCCTTTCTCCCACCAAGTCATATACTAGAGAATATGTGGAACTGAGAACTCCAGAACTGTTCTAAAGTGTGATTGAGTCAAACCTGAAAGCCAAGTGCTACATTTTTCCAGTGTTCAGAGCAGTCATAATATTTATAATTAAAGTCAGAAAAATTTTAAATATTATTCATTTTCTTACATTTGTGATATACCAATATAAATATCATATTTGCTATATTATAATTAACAGTAAAATGTTTATTAGTCTGGACTCGGTAATCTTGTAAATGTTACTTGTAAACATGTTTGTTTACATGATCTTGTAAAAGTTACTCCCTCCAAATTTCTCCCTCCCACCTCAATTTTGGCTTTAATTCCCTAATCCATAAAATTAAGCAATAGGACTAGGTTAATAATAACAGGTAGTATTTTATACAGCCTACTATATTCCAGGCAGGGTGTTAAAAAGCTGTACAAAACTTTTCTTATTTTTTCCTCACAAAAACCCTAAGAGATAGATACTATTATTATTGCCATTTTATAGTTGAGCAAACTGAGGCAGGCATAGGTTAAGTGATTTGCCCAGGGTCACATAGTTAGGAAATGTCTAGATTTGAACTTGAGTCATCCTAAATCCAGACTCAGTCTTCTAAATTGTATTGTTTCCTCAACTTTATATAGTACCTTGAAGTTTACAAAGCACTTTCCCCTTCCCGCCCTCCAAAACAACTTAGGCAACTAGGTGGCACAGTGGAGAGAGCAATGGACCTGGAATTAGAAAATATGATTTCAAATCCACCCTCGGGCATTTACAATCTACATGACCCTGAACAACAAAAAAAACCTGTCTGTCTCAGTTTCTTCCTCTCTAAAGTGAAGACTAGTAAGAGCTCCTATTGATAGTGTTTTCAGCAACAAGGGATATATATATATATATATATATATATATATATATATATATATATAGTAGCACATATTAAGTACTATATAAATGCTAGCTCCTGCTGCTGCTGCTGCTGCTGCTGCTGCTGCTGCTGCTGCTGCTGCTGCTGCTGCTGCTGCTGCTGCTGCTACTACTACTACTACTACTACTACTACTACTACTACTACTAAGGTGGGAGGTGTAATACAAGTAGAATTAGATGAGGAAAAATAGATTTAAAAATCTGAGATTCAGAAAAATAAAACTTCCCCAGGATTTTAGAACAAGTGTGGGCATTGACCAGAGATTCAAGCCTAGTTATTGAAACCCTTGATTCTAAGACCAAATTTTTCCCATTAGTCATATCTCAATAATTTTCCTCCTAGATCTTACATGTCATTCCAATATAATCTTTAGTCCTAGGAAAAAATCCATCTGGCACAGATGATCACCCATTCTCTAAAAACAGTCATTAAAACCACAACTCCCTTTCAAAGAGTAGGTATTCAACAAGTGTTTGTTGAATTAATCCACTTATTAATTCCTGAACTTTTCGACCTGGAAGAATTAGGTAGGTAATATTTGTTCCTCATTTCAAACTCTTACTCCCCAGATATTGAGTCACCTAATATTGGTCAATGTGGAAGATGTGAGACTCAGTGGTGACAGAAAAATTCTATAATTGCCCATGATGTGGAAATGTTAGTTAGACTTGCTCCCAAGATATGGAAGTAGTTTTAATTGCCTTACTACAATTCATCATGCCAAATGAGGCAGGGGGAGGGGAAGATACTCATTTTAAAATTTGATGTTTCATTTATTTTATTAAAATAGAGCATAAGTTAGCATTTCTTCATGCCTAACTGGCTAAAAAAGTAATTTCTTTATTAGAACAAAAGCCTATTTTCTGACATATTTTAATTCTATTTCCTCTCTACTTATATTTATCTTGCATTTCTTGGTATGCTAAATTTGAGTTCATAAAGTGATCCTCATCGCTGAAATAATACTTGGTAAGAGAATACCTGACATATGTATGACTCTCCCATCATCAGGTATGATCTCCAATATGAGGCATTAGATTAATTCATGTTTTAATAAAATAGCCCAGTCAGAACAAAGGAAAAACTTCTGCACTGGTGGCTAAAGTCTTTATCAGTTTGGTGCAGGCAATCCCAGACAAATACATCCCTTTGTTTTGCTTCACACTGGCCACCTTGAAGAGAAAGAAGCCAATTTTTTTTTCCTTTATAAAGGGTTAAACATCAAAGACTTTTCTCTCTGAATGTACTAGACTGAGTGAAATTCCCTTCCAGAACAGTGAATTGTGAAGTAGCCTCAAGGGGAAGCGTGGATGTTAGGGCAACAAAGAGCTGAGCCTAAGGAAACATTACACAGGAACTTGGCATCTTGGAGAGTTTCTGGGCTACTTTTGTATGAGTTGTCTAATCCTCTACTTTGAGGCCAAAATGAAAACCAGGAATTTGGGGAAAATTTTAAATGATGGTCATAATGATGATGATGGTGTAGACAACTGACATTTGTCTCCTGCTCTAAAGTTTGCAAGGCTTTAGCTACTCTATTTCACAAATGTCTTTCAATAGTCCTTTGATGTATTTTTTTTTTGTTTTGTTTTCCCCATTTTACAGGTGAGGAAACTGAGATGAACAGAAATAAAGTGACACAAGTCAGGATAAGTGACCAAGTCTTCCTGTCTCCAACTCTAGCCTTCTATCTACCATGTCATGCTATCTCATCAGACCCTTGGGATGATAATTGTCCATAATTATCCATGATAGTAGGAACTTTGGACTATAATGAAAACACATGATATTTATTCCTTCCTTCCCTTCCATATATATCTCCCACCCTAGGCACTGAACTAAAGAATGCTACACTGTCAGAGCTAAAAGGATCACTTAGAGATTTTCTCATAGTCTAACTTGTTCATTTTTTTAAAAAAAGAAAACTAAAGCCTGTAGAGGGAAAATTACATATTCAAGTTCTCACTGCAAATTCATTGGACTGTGGATTTAACTCTGAAGAGACTTCAGAGGCTAGTGAGTCCAATTTCCTCATAATGCAGGTAAAGAAACTGAGGTGCAAGGATCCTAAGGTCATAAAGAGAGTAGTCATCAAATAGAAGGTTTGAGAATCAATTGATTATTCTGATTGATTGAGAAAATTGAGAAAAATTTGAGAGTTGGAAAGGACCTCAGTGACCATCTAGTGATTCTAGTCCAATCTTTACAGTACACAAAAGGAATTCCCAATATAACATTACTGAAAAGTTATTGTCCAGACTGAAGAATTCCAGGGAGAAGAACCCATTACCTCTTGGATCAGTCCTTTCCTCCTTTGAACATCACTAATTTTTTTCCTAGTGACAAGCCTAAATTCACTTCTTTCTAATTTCTACACATTGCACCTGATTTTGCTTTTTTCAGCCAAACGGAGCAAGTTTAATCCCTCTTCCACATGACAAACTTTCAAATAGTTGCTATCATATCCCTCCTGAGTTTTCTTTTTTTCTGTGACCATGTTACACATTTCCCAACTCAGTAAACTACAGTAACTCCCTATCATCTCCAAACTCAAATATAAAACCCTCTGTTTGGTGTTCAAAGCCCTTATTGTGCACACACACCTTTCTAGTCTTCTTATACCTTATAGTCTGTCATGGACTCTGTAATCCATTGACATTGTCCTTCTTCTTGGTCCTTAAATAAAAAACTCTATTCCAACCTTGAATGCTATCCTTCTTCATCTTCAACTGGCTTCCATCAAGTCCCAGCTACAGAAGGCCTTTTTTGATCCTTCCTCAATTCTGGTGTCTTCTCTCTATTCATTATTTCCAATTAACCCTATATATATTTTTTGTTTTTACATAGTTGTTTAGCAGGTTGTCTCCCCCATCTTGAGAACAAGAGCTGTCTTTTGTCTTATTTTGTATCTTCAGTGCTTAACACAGTGTCTGACATGTAGTGGTTGCTTAATAAATGTTGGCTGACCAAAGACTAAATATCCCCAGTTCCTTCAAGTTGTCTACAAGTTCCCTGAGTCCAGAACCAGACATCTTTCTTCTGTACCTGCTACGCACAAAAGCTTTACCTGATACAAACAGATTCTGCTACAAACCCTGGAAGAAATCAACTGTTAATCCCTCCTCTCCCAGTCTTTTTTCCTACATTATATAACAGGCTGGGGAGAGGGATGAGGGCACTGACCAGTGAGAGAAAATTCAGAAGAACCCTACTTCCCGTCAGGCTAAGTAGTCATGTGCCATTGCCATAGACCAGTAGGGGACTCTAAGGGCCTATTAGGGTCCTAGTGATGAATAATCTGTGTTCAAAAAAATCTATAAATAGGACTTCATGCCATAAATAAAATAGCAATTGAATTGCCACCAGGCACACTGGCTTTGATGTTTCATTCAGGTTCTCAAAGCCAAGGGACTTTCTTAGTTCTGAGACTCATTTCAATCTATTTCATACCAAGTACTACAACACAGGTTGGAGTGAACATGGGAAAGAAAAGAATCCAATTATGTAACTAGGGATGTGATGGATGTGCTGACTTGTGTGTCTATTTAAAATAGGGAATCTTAACCTTGTTTTTTCAATCATAGACCCCTTTAGCAACTTGAAACCTTTTTGCAGAATAAGATTTTTAAATGTGGGAAATAAAAAATACATAGGATTGTGAAAGAACCAATTATTTGAAATACATTTATGAGAAAATTTAAGATCATGGACCTCATACTTATACATATACATGTAAAGGACATTACTAAGAAAAAATTCCTTAGAGCTCTGAAGGAACTTTGTTCTAACCACCACCACCAATATCCAATATTCTAGAAGGATTTTTTAAAATCTTGGACATATGGTACCATCTATATCTACCCAATGAGGAAACTCTTTCTGTCCCAGCAGATCTGCAAATATTCCCTAATGCCTTGCTAAGTTAAATAATTTACCTAGAGTTGCAAAATCAGTATGTGGCAGAGTCCTTCCCTGGATCTTCTAAACTCTGAGACTTGCATTCTATCCACTATCCAAATTGTTTTCTATCCACTAGATCAGTGAAGGGCAAACTATGGCCTGCAGGCCAGATGTGGCCCCCTGAAATGTTCTATCTGGCTGCAGGACATTATTTCTAATCTGACGAATACAATGAGTAGGATACAATACAATGAAACTTCGAAAGAGTTGCCTTAGAAACAGACTGAAAGATGAGCATTTCCTTTCCTTTGGCCCCCTCTAAAAAGTTTGCCCATCACTGGTCTAGATAGTGGTGGTCTAGATAGTGGATAGTGGATAGATTCTATCCACTTTCTATCTCAGATGCCTTTCTACCTGTAGTTTAGGGGTGGAATTAGTGGAGTTTAGAGAGAGATTAATCTATTATTCCCTTGGAAACTGGGAAAAGGTATAGATTGGTATTACCAAACACTTTACCCCTTCTCTGTTCCTACCCATGGTTATGAGATGAGAATGATTCTATTCCTTGATTCTTTCTTCTCATTTACACTGCTTTGATGTATTAATGAAATGTTTTTACTGTTAGATTTGTTCCTTAATAGTCAGTCATACTGAACTAAAACATTAAGCCAAAATCATATTCACTTGAATTATATAAGATTGAAGTCTCAGGGGTATAATGCAGATGAGGAAATGTCTAACAAGCTATGAAAATGGTCACTGCTGGTCAAACTATCTTTAGGGAGCATTGGAAGCAGAGTCCTACTCGGACTGTAGGGGCAGGAAGAGGAAAGAAAAGGAGCACGTAGACCTTTTAACCTCAGCTTTGGTTCTTACCAGAAATATTGAGAAATGGAATTATAAAACTCCATGCAATCTTCCCTCCAAAATCTCTTACTTAATATCCACAAATTCTTAAGAACCACCATTTAACATGAGCTGTTAAACCTTCTGGATTATTTCTAGTGCCCTAAATTCTATTTGTTCAAGAAGAGAGAATAAAAAAAAATTCCTTCAGACATAAAAGCAATATAAATCTCACATAGAACAAAGTATTCATGATAGTTCTCTTTGTGATAGAAAAACACAAAAAATTAGAAACTGAGTTCATTAATTGGGAAATAAATTATTAACTGAGGAAAATAGTTGTTTCTTAGGAAATGTTACTTGATGTAATAAACACTGTGCTATCAAACTAGAAACCTCAAATTCTATTTCTAGTTGTGCCATAAGCTGATTGTATGGCCCCAGGTAAGTCACTCACCCTCTCTGGCCCTCAGTTTTTTCACTTGTTAAATGGGGGATTTGAATCTACTTAAATGATTTTTTTATATCTCTAAATTCCCTTCTGTGAATAAAAATCCTATGATTCTAGAAATAAGGACATCTGGGTTCTAATTCTAAATTTCCCTCCATACTACCTGTGTAGTCTGAGGCAGTTTTTTTTTTTTTTTTTTCTGGTGGGCAACTCTGGTAATGAACTGTAATATTGCAAAACTCTATAGACTGCAGCAGGCTCCAAGGCAAATGCCTATTTGTCCTCTGAAATTGTCTAATTAGCTGGTAAGAAGCCTCCAGAATCATGAAAGCATGAAGGTTCTATTTAAGCCACATTAATAACCAAAGTCTAATAGATATGATTGTAGTACTTTTTGCATATGCTCAAGGCTAATTATCTACCATCTTTTCTGCCACCATCGTCATTGATTATGGCCTTCTCCACCTTGGACTTCCCCTAACACTTCATTTTATAACTCTCTATTGCACTTAACGTGTCATGTTGTGTATAAATTTATTTCCTTTTGTTTCTTATTCACCCCGCAAAAATGCAAGCTCACTGAGGCCAGAGATCAATCTCATCTAAGCTTTGTATCTCTTCCAGTGCGTAAGACAGTAATCGACACCTATTAGATGCTTTATACATGTCGAATGAAAGCATAAATCGATGAATTCTTTAATCAAAATTTAAAAAAAGAGGATTTGGGACCCAACGGTCCCTAGTGCGTGCCTACAGACCAACTTTCTGTGCCTCTCTGACTATAAAAATGGATTTTTAAGTGAGTCTCTCTTTATTAGCGGGTGGCAAGAATGCTCAGCACCATTCAAAGAACAACATGGGAATGGCTTCACATAGTTTGTCTCCAAGGGAACAATAATACTATTGAGTATACAATGGGACAATGTTAAGTCCTGAGAAATTCTTTTCAAACAAATATATAGGCAGCCTATTTAACTCGTGTCTTTTATTAACAGTGACCTGGGTAATGCTGTCCTCTGATATTCATTCAGAGGTTTCCAGCACCAGGCATAGAATTATGCAAACTTGGCTCCCAGGCAGGCATTAACTAATCTAACTGGATATTATCCACCCTCAAATTTCTGCATTATTCATCTTTATAGAAGTTGTAAAAACAGAGTTCTTCAAAATAAGGACTGATTTAAATTGCATGTTTAGATCACAGAGAAATGACTGGTAGTTAGCTTGTGCATGGGGATTCTGTTATAGCACACGGCTGATTTACTAGAGTTGCACAAAGTAATTCCCATCAGCAGGTGATTGAAAATGTCCAGGTTTTGCTATTCAATTAATTATGAAACAATCTGTTGTCAACATTCCCAGCATATAGTGAGACTTTGCCATTCAGAATAAATGTGGATGAATGTGGATGCACAAAGACAGTGAGAAGAAAGGCAGTAATGAAATTCAAACTGAACTGAACTGGAGAAAAGGGGCAGAGGAGGAAAAGAATGAGCACATTTAGATCCCAGGCAAACAGAGAAGGAGGCTTGATGAATCGTTTAATTCAAGCAGGCAGCATGGCCACTGAACTCAGAGATATTTGGCATGAGGAAGGGATGATGTGACATCTTTTAGTATATAAAGTGCATTCAGACTCCCTAAATTAATTAAACGGAGGGAATTGGAACAGTGTAAATGATTAAAGGTGGTACTCCCCTATAAAATTGTAATCACTGTCTCCCACCCAATTTCTGGAGACTGATAATTGACCCTTTGTATATATGTGTGTATGGAATGCAGAGTGGCCTGGATATACATAATATGGATAATAAGATCATAGCCAGAAGGGACCTTGGAAAGATTTTCTCCTCAAGCTTCTCTCCCTCTCCCTCCACCTTTCCTTTCCCCCATTTTACACAGCAGGAAGATGAGGTATAGAAATTTTAAGTGACCCATCCAAGTGGTAGTAAAAGGTAGAGCTAGGTTTTGAACTTGGTTCTTGGGGTTCTAGAAGCTAAAGCCTTTCCTTTATACATGCTATTGATCTAATAGAATTCATCTTAATAAAGGAGAGTTTTTGCTTCAGTTTATTCCTTTCTTCCCTCCCTAAGTTGTTTCTTTAAGACACAGAAGACATAGGTGCTCTAATCTCCAGAGTTTGGAGAACACATCTCAAAATATCCCTCTTCTCTCCTTCTGAGAGAGATGACGATATCTAGTCCACCAAGATAATCTTGGCAAGATCTCCGGCTTCCTAGTCTTGAGTTCCTTCCATTCTTCTTTCTTAGTTGACATTCAATAAATATTTGAGAAATGAATGAATGTGTAAATATTTGGTTACAAGAATAATGTAATAAGTAAATATTTTGTTGAATGAGAGAACAAATATTATAAAAAAGATACATATCCATTATGAAGCCGAATGGAATTCTTTTTTTATCTATAACCCTCTGAAGGACTTCACTCACAATGAAAAAAACCTCTTTACCTTTAGGCACATGATATTCCTAGGAGCCCCTTTCTTCTCCTCTCTATCTGGATCTAAGAACTAAGTTTAAGGGTCCAAATCAAAGTCCAATCTTCTATCTTGTTTCCTTTTTCTTCTGAGCTCCTGAAAGACCTGTTTTCTGTACAACTCATCTGAAAAATACACTTGTCTCACCAGCCATTATCTCTACAATGTAATGAGGAAGTTTTGGATTTCAAGTCAGGAGACATGTCAACTGTATACAACTGGGATATTACCTCTCAGAGGAGGCAAAAAGTATAAGCAGCAAAAAGAATCCACAAAATAATCAACTGTGCTTTCCCCTTTCCCCCAGCATACACTCACCAACAAGAGAAATAATCCTGTTCTGCTTGTAAACATGCCTGTCAGTCGTATAAGCAGGATGAGATCACTCTAGTTCTCCAAGTATAAATTTCTTCTTCTGTAAAACAGGGATGATAATTTCTATACTAGTTATCTCATGGAGTTCTTATAATTCAAACACCTTTTAAACATCAGATTACTATTTAATGAGTATTATTATGATCCCCTTTTAGACTTTAAGAGAGCTTAGAGAGCTTGGAATTTGGTATTCCAAGAAACGAATTTGAATTCTGCCTCTACCACTTTAGTTGGTTCCCATCATTGTAAGAATGAGAGGATTAGACCTCATGTTTTCAAAGGTGCTCTTCAGTCCCAAAGCGTCCTTTGTAGTTTTATGATGCTATGAATCTAAAGTTCCTTGAAATCCACTACAATATCTTTTCATTTTGGGTTCCTCCTCCACCTCCTTCTCCCATAAGCACTTAACGTGAAACCTTGAACATAGCAGATGCTCAATAAAACATTTCTTGATTGATTGACCACTGGCAGGCCCCTCAGCAAGTATCCATTAATGAGAGGATTTGATAGAAAATGAACCTGATGGAGAAGGTGAAAGAAAAAGTTGCTTACAAGAGGACAGCAGATGCTTTAGTAGTTACAGGGAGCTTCTGTTTGCTTTTGCATGTGGCAATCAATTCAGACGGAGATAGGCACATTATTACATATAATTCTAGGAAGTGTAGAGATGCATATCCAAGGACTCAAAGCAGCATTTAAACACCAGACTTTTTTATGTCTTAGTGAAGGACACAGCAATAGATAAACCTATTTTTCTGATAGGAAAAAAAAAAAAAACCTGCCCTGTAGATTACATACACTGAAACATAAGTTTTCTCCTCTGTAACTTTATAAGCCTTTCTTAAAAAAAAAAAAAAATCTTTATTCTTTTGTGCCAGAGGGTTTAGCCTGCTGGGAAATTAGCAGAAATCCATGAAATTCATAATCTTTTTTTTTTTTTTGCAACATTGAGTATTGAAATCCACAATTAAGACTAATCTTTTAAACGCTTGTTCAGAAGAGGAGAGCAGCATGAACTGAATGAACTTTTTCTCAAAATTAACAATAGTAATCACAGCTGAACAAAACAGTGTGCAGAGAAAATAGGCTTGATAATTGAAATTATTTCTGTAAGCCTATTAGTTTTGGTATCGAGTAAATAAAATTAAGATTTGCTCAGAGATCAATACTGCCATTCACAAGGAGTACTTTTGGTGCTGGTTCAGACCTAGAGATAGATGGGGACATCCCTGGATCAGAGGTACTCCCCAGACCAAAATCAGCTCCTTTGCCAAAGGTCAGACTAGGTGTTTTGGAATTCTTGGAAAACTCTATCAAACTTGAAAATATGCCTTATTGTATTCTTGAGGGGGAAAAACTGTCGAATTTGAAAAGGTGTCTTAGTCACACTCCATAAACTGGGAATCTCTAGTCACCATGGTGGGTGTGTCATTATCTTAATCCCCAGAGCTAAATCACTTTAAGTGTATCTAGCCTTTCTCAGTTTAATCCAGATAACTGCTTCTGTTTCCTACCAGCCTGCCCAAGATTGTGATATTCATTCCTTCCAAAAGAGGAAAAGCAGCCCATTGATCTCTGATCACAAATGGTGATCCTTAAAAAAAAAAAAATCAGTTGGATCTTAATCTCTTGCTTTGAAAGATAGACATGTTTACAAGCAGAACAGGATTATTTCTCTTGTTGGTGAGTGAGTGTGTGTTGGGGGGCAGGGGAGAAAGTACAGTTGATTATTTTGCTGATTCTTTTCACTGCTTATGCTTTCTGCCTCCTCTGAGACGTAATATCCCAGTCGTATCCTCTTAGTGAATGATAAATGCCTTTTATAAAATCTACTTTCTAGGGGCTTAGGAAGCCCTGAAAGATTCTTTAGTAATACTTCAAGATTATAGTGAATATATGAGAGCACAACCAGACAGGCTTATGTTTATTCATTTTTTATGAGGTATACTTGTAGCCAAGGGCAGCCAGGTTGTCTTATGATCCACCAGGGTCACATAACATCAAATTTATATCTGACCTTTGAGTGTGTGATGTAAGGGCTGTGCTATTTCTATGTGCAAAGTTTATTCTATCAACTGACATTGACTGGAGTCACATTTCCTCCTTGCTATTCGGATCTGCTAGATGATATTAGCTGACAATGAAACAAGAAAAATAGCGGCATTGCAAGCCTTTTAGGAGGGACGTTCTGATCCTATAGATTAGCACTATGAAGACAAACTAGGTACAGGCCATCAGAAAGCACGAGGCAAGATGAGTTACTGGGGAAACCTAAGGGAAAAGATGGAGAGAAAGATGATCTTAGTGGAGCTAGATGGGACATTAGAGATCAACTAGTC
This sequence comes from Gracilinanus agilis, assembly GCF_016433145.1. Taxonomy (NCBI): domain Eukaryota; kingdom Metazoa; phylum Chordata; class Mammalia; order Didelphimorphia; family Didelphidae; genus Gracilinanus; species Gracilinanus agilis. The sequence goes on from NC_058131.1 coordinate 260,621,104, forward strand.
GCCTTTGTTTTAGTGAGACCTGAAAAGATTAAATGACTGGTCCAAAGTCACACAGGAAGTAAGTAGCGGGGATGAGATTCAAACTGGTCTCTCACTCCAAGTTCAGAGCTATTATAATACTTGGAATTCTAGCATTTGAGAAAAAAATATCAATTGAGCCAGGTACAATAGCACAGGACTATAATCCCTATTACCTAAGAGGCTGAGATTGGCACATTACTAGAGCTCAGGAGTTCAGAGCTAAAGTGGGCTAAATTGAATAGGTATCCAAACAAAGTCTCCCAGCAATATGGTGAACCCATTGGTGCAGGGCACTACCAAGGTGCCCAAGGAAGGGCAAACTTGACCAGGTCAGAAAAAGAGCTAGTCAAAGCCCCTAAGCTGATAATAAATGGGATCATTTTATGAGAGATTGATGTACTTCTAGCCTGGCCAAGGGAGTCTGGTCTAAGAAAAAATCAATTAAACAAGGACAGAAAAAGTAAAATATTTCCTTATGATATGACTGTTCCTGTGGGTTGTTGGCATAGACTCAGATATCAAGTTGTTTGAAGGAGTAGGAGTTGAGGTAGAAAAGAAGACTATGAACCAGATACTGTACTTATTGGCAAAGAGGGAAAATGACCTGAAAGGCCATAGATTATTGTAACGAGGAAAGGATAGAATAGAGTGAACTTTAAAGGAAGAGGCAGGGTTATTGGGTGATGATAAAAGAAAGAGTGAGGAACAGAGAATGGGCATACTCATTCTCTTCTCCTTGTGTGTCAGAGGCCAGGAATAGCCACTCTTAAGAGAAGATGCCAAGAGATCTTCAAGATCTTCAAGAGAAAGGTTGGTTTTGGTGAGCAGTAGATGAAAGAAATGTAAAATAAAGAGATCTTAGATGAAAGGGAGTCCAATAGCAATAGAAAAGGTTCCAGATAACAAACCAATATAGAAGTTGGGGCACTTAATATTTCATGTGAGCTTGGGCATTGGACCAAATTCAGTCTCAGTTTCTTCATCTGTAAAGTGAGATGATTAGGCTTAGCCTCTGAGGTACCTTTCCAGCTCTAAATCTATGATTCCATGGGAATGGTGATAGCCTCAGTTGGATAGGAATGAGAGCTTGGAAAGAGGTAGCAGAGAAAAGGATTAAGTAGGTGGCACAGTGGATAGAGTGCTAAGTCTTGAGTCAGGAAGACTCAACTTTCCACTTTCAAATCTGGCCTCAGACACTTACAACGTGATCCTGGGCAAGTCGCTCAACCCTGTGTGCCTCAATTTCCTCATGTGTAAAATGAGTTGGAGAAGGAAATGGCAAACTACTCCCTTATCTTTGCCAAGAAAACTTCAAATGGGTTCACAAAGAGTTTGGACACAACTGAACAAGAACAAAAACAGAGAAAACACATTATTAAAGGTGAGAGAGACAAATAGAATTAGGAGAGACTGTCGTAGTGTAGATGCAGGCTTGAGGACAGCAATCCTCTGTTTTTAATTCCTAATTCTTTACCCTCTCCCAAGTGTCATTTTCCCATCCTCCATTTCCCATGGTGTGATGGGCCAATGGAAGAGAAAGACATGTGGGGGACTATGCTCTCTGGACCTGGGTGGAAAAGAAGTATCTGTCCAGATGGTCGCTCCTAGGGAAAAGCCCTTGTGGCTCCTAGCCTAGCTGCAGGTCTGTTTTCTGTTATGCCATGCTGCTTCTTTTGCCAATTAAGCAGAGCTCAATTCCAGGACCCAGTTTCCAGCTTGCATTCTCAGAAGAAAACCACAGGTCCTAATCTTAACCCCAATTGCTGGCCAGTTGCCAGACGAGATAATTGCCTTCTGCCTCCCTAGTTAGGTTGTGCTTGATTTTCTGTGCCAAAATGTTGCTTGGTATTGCTGTGCATTGTTAAACAGCTGCTTTGTTTCACCCCAGAGGTTGCTGCATTTCAACAAGGGCCCAAGGTGCAGGGTGGGGTTACTCTGTATGTAAACTTGAAATTCTTCCAAAGGAAAGTTGCAAAGCTTGCACCAGCTGCTGTCGCTGTCACTTTCGTGGCTGGTGCTACATCACTATGTGGATCCCCCAAGAAATTCACTTCAGTCCCCAGCACTGGATAATCATTCTGATGTTCTAAATCTTATAACGGGAGCTAAGGTCATCTATACTTCTTGTCTTGGCTCTTCTGGGTTCTTCCATGGAAGAAAGCTGGGTTAGTCTAATGTAACAGAATTGGGGGTAAAGGACCAGATTTCCATGGCATGATCCATTTAACAGCTATTTTAAAAAATAAAACCCTTACCTTTCCATCTTGGCATCAATACTGAGTATTGGCTCCAAGATAGAAGAGCAGTAGGGGCTAGGCAATGGGGATTAAGTGACTTGCCCAGGCTCATAAAGCTAGGAAGTGTCTAAAGTCAAATTTGAATCCAGGACTTCTGGTCTCTAGACCTAGTTCTCAATTCACTGAGCTACCCAGCTGCTGCCCCCACCATCTAACAACTTAACATTAACAAACTAAGGCAAATGGTAAAGGCAATGGAGTTTGCCTTCACCATACCTAGATTTCTTATTCTATGACTAAATTTCTGTACTGACACCATTACCCTGTCCCCACACCACCACTAACCCCAAAGGAAATCAGAAGACTATCTCAAATCTCACATTTCAGTCCATTGCCCAGCAGGGCCCTTGCTCTGAATGATTTTGTAAGGTGCTTTGACATCATCTTATGAAAGAGCATGGTTCTAGAGGTTAAAGGAGTCCTAGTAAAAAGAAGTGTTAAGGGAAGGGTGCAAAGATAAGCATGCCAAGTAAATTAACTGTTTTTGGGTCCCTGCCAAGTTGAATACTTGCTATATTTAGAAAGCTTGCAATGTGCAACTAGAGATGCATAGTTGTTTGGGAAAGGAAACGGGAGAGAAGCATTACAAAGAAATATTGAGCGCATTCCCTGACCCCAAGAAACTGAGACTGTAGTTGGAGAGAATATCTATAAATGTATGCACCCAAAAAATTTCAACACTTCAAGGGATTCATGACTCAGGTCAGCAAAACAAATGCTGAATTAATGATGACGATTGATAATGAATGCTTATTGATTGATGAGTACAAAAAAGTATGGCAGGAATTCAGAGAGGTCATAGCCCAGAGAGATCAGGGAAGACTTCACAGAGAATGGGGAAATTTGAATTGGACTTTGAAAGATACATAGGATGTAGATAAGTAAAAAGAAGGAAAGAAGAGTATTCCAGGAGGGAGAGAATGGTGTAAGAAATGAGCTGGGCAACATGATATACATATGAGAAAATCCATTTGACTGGAGTAGAGGTTTTTCTAAGAGAAGAGTAAAAATGAAAAAAAAAAAAAAATACCCGCAAATCAAGCAAGGAGGCTAGCTGACTGACTACACAAGGAGATATACCAAACTGTCTCTAGATCCCTCTGTGTGTGTGAGTGTGTGTGTGTGTGTGTGTGTGTGTGTGTGTGTGTGTGTGTGAGTGTGTGTATGTGAATGTATACCTATACAGATGAACAGAGATATGACTACAGAATAATATTAATAAATAGCATTTATAAAAGGCTTGAGGTTTACAAAATATTTACTTTACATACATTGTTTAATGTGACTTTATTCCCATCGCTCTGTTAGAAAGTTGCTATCATTTTCTCTATTTTACAGATGATAAAATTAAGGCTCAGAGACATTAAATGACTTTCCCAGGGTCAGAATTAGTAGATGTCTAAGACAGGATTTGAGCTTAGCTCTTCCTGATTTCAAGTCTAGGAATCTATACACTATGCCATCCCTGAAGAGAATCTATCTGCAGATAAAAGTATACACATTTATATATTTGTATCCAATACATATAGGATATAAAGTATCATTGTTACTAGAGGATTCATATACTTTTTTTTTAAGCTTTTTTTTTTTAAACCCTTGTACTTCGGTGTATTGTCTCATAGGTGGAAGATTGGTAAGGGTGGGCAATGGGGGTCAAGTGACTTGCCCAGGGTCACACAGCTGGGAAGTGGCTGAGGCCAGGTTTGAACCTAGGACCTCCTGTCTCTAGGCCTGACTCTCACTCCACTGGGCTACCCAGCTGCCCCAGGATTCATATACTTTTAAGGGAATTATATGATGTTTCTTTGTATTCGAAGGTCAAAAATAATGATATCCTGGGTGTGGTACTCCCTCTTTGTCTGGAGAGAATAGCAGAATCTTAGAGAAGGAAGAAACCTGGAAGGTAATCTGGTTCAACAGTTACCTGAACAGGAATTTAGTCTGTGACATTCCTGAGAAATGATCATCCTGCTTCTGCTTGAATACCTTCAAAGGCATTGCTTTTTAGACAATGGAGAGCCCTAATTGTTGGGAAGTTTTTCCTTTAATCAAGGAGTTCTTTACCATTGTGTATGTGTGTCATGAATACCTTTGGCAGTATGGGGAAGTCTCTGGACTCCTTCAAATATTAAATGCATAAAATAAAATACACAGGATTAAAAAAGAAATAAATTATATTGGAATATAATTGAGTTATTTTAATAGCAAGTTCACTGATGCCAGGATACGATCCTCTGCTTTAATCTCACCTAAATGTACCTCTAAGAAACTTCCACCCATCACTATTAGTGCTTCACTAACAGAGAATAAAGCTAATCCTTCTATCTGATAGCCTTTCTAATACATGAAGACAACTATCATTCTTTTTCCCTCTTTCTTTCAGCCAGTCATCTTTCTTTGTATCTTCAACATTTAACACACATAATAGGCATTTAATAAATGCCTATTGATTGATTTTCTTCAGCTCATAGATGGTCTCTAGTTGCATCATGTCAAGTCAACAAGGATTCATTTAAGCACCTGCTATGGGCCAGGGACTGTGCCAAACACCAAATTCACCATGGCACCTTCTTCTGCTAAAGGTCTTCTTTAAATTGTAGCACCCAAAATTAAACCCAAATCTCTAAATGTGGCTGGTCACGGCAAAAGCCTCAGCTCAGAATCGGATTCTGCCTTTAAATGTACAATTCCAGCTTACACATCAAAACAACATTAATGATGTGACTTTTGATTCATTCAGTCACTTTTCTCCTGTATCCATTGAAAACTTCTTTTCCAGAAATGGCATTGTTAGAAAAAGAATTTGATTCCCCATCCCAGAGAACTTGGGCTAATTTTTTGCCATTAAATCACAAACTCTTTCTAGGTTAATGATAGGATATAATTATTTAGGCTCACCGTGTCCTTCCTTTGGAGATCAGGCCACTAACCTAAAGGTCCAAGAGTGTAGGTCAGTGCCATTTTCTCCTTTTTGAAAAACAAATTATTACAGAGCAGGTTTCCTCTTGGCTCCTCCCTCATTCCCATTTACTCAATACCAGTAAGCAAATGATCACTCACTTCTTGGGTTAACCGAACTATGTTTTAATTACCTTAATTATTGCAAAGATAAGGATGCCATTCCTAACACACAGATACACATATGTTTACCAAAGAAATGGCAAAAATGATGAATAATTCTTTGGCTTGTTGAAATAAACATGTCTCTAAAGTGAAAATCAACTTTAAAAGAAATTATAATAAGCTTTTATTAAATGGCTAGTGGATCCTTACATCTATAGAATAACAAGCATCGATTCAAATTATTCTCGTGTTTATGATCTCATTTGATCTTCACAATAATTTTGTGGTAGATTAATCAGTATTGTTATTTTGTAAGGTACTCCTACAGATGAAGTGATTTTCCAAAGATCACAAGCTAGTTAGTGATAGGTCTAGGACTAGAACCCACATCCCCATGTGGCAGTTTAATCTGTTGTAACATTGTACTGTTTTCACAGAAATTAAGCAATAATGACTAAAGAAGGGTTAAAAAAATCCCAATGAATAGAGCCAGTATTTCCAAGATACTATCCATTACGCCATATTGACTCAAAACTTAATATTTCCTGAATCCAAAATCTACCACTAAGTTTAAGTGGTAATTTTTTTAAAAATTTAATTCTATTCCTTGTGCATGTCAAAGAGTGAGTGCCCTCCCTCCCCCTCCCCAGAGCCACAAAGGGCTTTAATGAAAATAACTTCTGGCAGCTGTGTTTATGAGAGACTGATGTGGGATGGGATGTGACATTTCTGTATAAATAAAATGTATAAATATATGCAGGACTCAGTACTACAAGTGAAATAAAAACTCCAAATGCCTCTTCATTTTTGACACATTGCATTGTAAGGTCACTGACGGAACTGAAGTTGAAGTATAAAGTCTGAAGAAAGGGAAGTGGACACAAAATTGGCTTTATTTAACCCCCTGAGTCCTGTCCCTGGAAGCCATTGCCACAGTAAAGAGTTTGAGCAGTAAGCCATACTGAACTAAACCTTGTGATATTAATTTCAATTCCACCTTGAAGTGGGTGTGTCCTTCAGTGCTAGTCCCTATCTCTAGAATCCCTTGAACTGTTACTTAGAGGTTTGAATCCTTTGTTGTTTGATCATATTTTCATTCATATCTGACTCTTCATGACTTATGTGGGATTGTCTCAGCAAAGATATTAGAGTGTTTTGCCATTTCCTTCTCCAGCTCATTTGACAGATGAGGAAACTAAGGCCAACAGGCCTATGTGATTTGTTCAGTCACATAGCTAGTAAGTGTCTCAGGCCAGATTTGAGCTCAAGAAGATGAGTCTTCCTGACTCCAGGCCTGGCACTCTATCCATTGTGCCACCTAGCTGCCCTCTGGGTCTTTATACATATTTCAAGAGTCATCCTAGAAGTGTGATGAGCTAAAGTGCCAGAAGCAATAGGAGCATCAGAGACCATGCCTTTGCTAAATAAAAACAAAAACCAAAACAAAAATCAAAAAATAACTCCCTTATTTTTGTGCTGTCAAGGTATTGTGGAGAAATGAATTTAGAGTCAAATACTTTCAATTCAAATCCAAGCTCTGCTGCTCCTCAGTTCTGTGACCTTGAATAATTCACTTTACCCCTGTCAGTCTCAGTTTCCTCATCTGTAAAATGAGGAAGTTAGACTCAATGACCTTTAAAATTCCTTCTACTTTAAAATTTTTACTCTATGATATTATACTTAATCTTTTGCCTCAAGCATGGCCCTCTCCATTAATTCTAATTTCAAAATATAAAAACCAAACAAATGAGGAAAAAGAAAACCTCTAAAATGAGTAATCTGGAATTTGCTAATTTCTCCATCTGCTTTCAATTCAGCAAATATTTTTTAAGTTCCTACTCCCTAACAGGCACTGAAGGCATAAAAATGAAACCAGAAAACAATGCCTATCCTCAAAGAACGTATATTCTGTTGCAAAATCATTGGGAGGGAATACTCCATGCAAACAGATATACAAATACTACATAATATAAGGAAGAAGAGAACACTAATCATGAGAGATCAGGTAAGGATTCCCTTAGGAAATGACATATGAGCTGTGCCTTAAAGGAAACTTTCATGTGATAAGGGATGCTTCTGAAAGAGGCTGGAAGAGGTTTGGTGTAGAAGAAGAAAAGGGTAGAGAAGGGAAAGTAGCCCTCGTTCATAGTGCTTCTAAGCACATCTTTCTTGAAAAGTCTGGATTGGGACAAAGGAAGATGTCCTTCTTTCTCTACCAATTTTCTATCTCTGCCTGTACTAGCAGTGATTGTTGAATGAGGTCTTGACTGGGATTCTCCATTCTAAAACAGTCAAGACTGACAGAAATTGATGAAATCAAATCTGGCCTGGATGACATGAATGAAAGAAAAAAAACATTCATGAAGGCTTACTATGTCCTAAGTACTTAGCTAAAGAAAACAGAAACAAAGCCATCCTCCCCCTTCCTCTAACAGAGCTTATACTTAATAAAGTGGGATAAAGCAGAGAAGGAAGTGATGACTAAGAAGAGGCATTTTGGTCCAAAAAGTTCAAGGGATAGTGACTGGGCCAGAGGAGAGTAGATTGGCATATTCTGTATTCTAGGTATGATGATAGAAACAATGTGATCATGTTTCCTAAATTTGTCAAGACTGTCTAGAAGATGACCAAAGTAGTCAAGGACGAAGGGAAGCGACCCCAGAGCTAAAATTCCAGAGATGAAAGAGTTAAACATAATCTTATCCATTGCATCCTAAAAAACTTTGGGGAAGTAGTCAGAACTTGAACAGAATGGGGAAGAGAGAAGAGTACAAATAAAAACCGCCTTACTTCATACACAAGCTTATAGGATTCGTGACTCAGGTGGGCAATGCAAGACAGAAATAGAAATAAATTCAGAAAGGAGATTCTTTAATGATGTAACCAAGACTTTGACTTCTTACTGAAGTTGGGGTGCATCTTAAGGGGAAAAAATCATGAATGACATTGTAGTATAATGGTAGCCCAGCCTTTTAGCCTATTAGTTACTGAGCCATGATTTAAATGAACTATGGTGATGAGTGTTTGGAGAGTGAGACCAATGAATTGGTGAGGATAACAAACCCATGTTCAGGGTTAGAAGTTTCCCTTCCTATTTCCAGGATCATCCAGAATCTAGGAATTATAAGGAAAATGATGCCCCTTTATTACAGGGAAAATTTCATTTAATAAATGTATACTAAATATCTGTTAAGTTCAAGGCCTTGTGCTTAATACTCAAAGGACCATATTTGGAGAAATGTTCCCTTTCTCCAAATAAAATGAAAATTTCTTACAAGCAACAGTCATGTCTTACTCCCCTTTTATAACGCTAGCATCTAATAATGTTGAATAAAAATTCCTTGAGAATTGATAGCATTTCATTGTTTGCATATGTGTCCCCAGAACCTAGCACAGTACTTAGCCCATAATAGTTCCCCAATAAATGCTGACTGATTGATTGATTGACTAATAATGGAGTAGGCAATTAATAAATGTACCGATGTGACTTGGCATTCATAAAATTTAGGGAAGGGAACTTCTATATAATTTAGACTGAGGATTCAACCTAAGATCAGATTTATGAACTTGTTTTTAAAAATATTTTTGGGGGCAGCTAGGTGGCCCAGTGGATGGAGAGCCAGGCCTGGAGACTGGAAGTTCTGAGTTCAAATGTGACTGCAAACACTTCTTAGTTGTGTGATTCTGGGCAAGCCCTTTAACAGCAACTACTTAGCCCTCACCACTCCTGCCCTAGAACCAATACGTAGTATCAATTCAAAGAAAGCAGGTAAAAGTGTTTAAATAGATAGACATAGAAATTACTGTCTCTCAACATAATAGACGTCTCTTGTAATTTCATGCATTTTGTATTATACATTTAAAACATTATTCTGAAAAAGGGTCTCTAGGCTTTACTAGACTGCCAAAGGGGTTCATGAAATAAAGTTAAGAATCCTTTATTTTACAAATGAGAAAACATCTCAGAGGAATAACAAAATATACTCAAACCACCAGGTAACTGCTTCTGTCACCTAACATACCCTAATCCCTATTTGTTTCTTTTGCATTATTCTAGGCTTGTGTGTCATACACACATAGGCACAAGCAACTTTTCTATTTGTGTCCCCATCATTTAGCACACTGCTTGACACTCAGTAAATGCTTAATAAATGATTTTCCATTCATTCATTTATTAATTCTGTTATTCATTTGTAAAATGGGATTAGAGGCAACCCTTACTTTACAGGTTTGTCATGAGAATCAATTGAGGTCATGAATGTAAAGCACTCCATAAACCTTAAAAGCATCGTGTAAATGTGAGCTATTATTATGTTTCACTTATGTCATTGTTTCCCTAGACAGTATGTCTGATATACAGGCAACTGAATAATGGTGTGCTTTTTGATTGATGTATTGGGATTTACTGGGCTCTAGGAAGGAGAAATTAGGAGATGGGGAAGTGGCTCAGCCATGACAAGTGAGGTTATCAGAATATAGTGGAACATATTGCAATATAGCGAGAGCAGAAGTTCTGGCAATAACTCGTGTGGAGTACAGAAGAAAAGGACAGGGGCCAAGGCAAAGAATGGGACCGAGCAGCACCTGTGAAGACACCAAATCTGCTTCTAGGTATAGGGATATTAGCATGAATGGAGGAAAGGTTCAGCACAAGATGGCAGCCTAAAATCCAATGAAGTGGCTTTGGGGACATGAAAAAGGGAATGATTCTTGGGTTGCATCCAATAAAAAAAAATGGGGACATCAAGTACTACTAAATCTTCTATTACCTACTTGGAAGTTGCTTACTTTGAAATGTTGAGTCTTTAGAGTTTAAGAAGAAAGTCTTGCCTTTATCTAGTTCCAGAGTCCAGTCATGCTTGTGGTATATAAATGAGCAGACACCCTCTCCAGCCCTTTGGCAAACAACCAGATAAAAAGAAATTCGTCATCCTAATCAGAATACTGCACCTCTGGCAATCCCCATGGACCACAGGTGCTCAGGTGAAGAAATTACTCCTTCAAGAGGAGGTAACAATCAGTGGCATAAATCCTTCTTCTAGCTCTAGTAGTCAGTGGTCCTAAGGGACCATGCAAGGACCATGCAAATTAGCACTCATGGGATTCGAGTAAACTGTTCTGTTGCTTTTGAGTACAGGTCTTCAGCCCTGGTCCCATTTTTTTTTTTTTGGTTTTGTTTTGTTTTGTTTTAAACTCAAAGGAAATGTGGGTGTATACTCTGTGCCAGTTTTCTTTTCTAGACAACTTTTTCATTCTCTCCATTTATGAACTCCACAGTGAAGGGTGACATGTTGAGATTATAATCGTGGCTGTGAAAACAGTCAGTTTTTAACACTTCAGTCCTTTTTTTTTCCTTCTTATACCTGGCAAGAAAAGAGGTCGTTAGGAAGACTGGCAATTTTCACCTCAAATGAAACGTCAGATCTGATATTCCACATGAGCATCTATATCTTTGTTAAAGCCTCATTATCTCAAGAACATGTGGACAGAGTCCAAAAGAATTATATTTTTAATATTTGTCTATCAATGTTCACAGCATATCTGCCTCTTGCAGGTTGGGGAGGGTTCGTTAGTATCATGTCGACTTCATTAATTTGATCCAGCATGTCTTGGAGGTATAGTGCCTTCAAGAGACATCATGAAATAAATTCAGAATGGGTTATGGAGATGCCCACAGAGCAAATAACACAAGCAAATTACCTCACTGCTAAGGGGGAAATAAAAATCACATAGCCTTTCCAGACAATATGACAAAATAGAAGTGTATGCATTAGAGAAAAGTCCTCTACAAAATTAAATCTTTGCATTTTGCATCATGTGGAAAAAAAAAACCCTTTAAGTTTACACCACTTTAAAGATTGCTTTTATTTTCAAATTAAGCATTCTTCTTATTAAAAACAAATGGAACCTCTAAAAAAAAGATGTAACAAAGGAAATAAACTTTTATTTTTATTTTCTACATGAATTTTGAGGACTGCAGCTATGCATTTCCATTTTTATAAAGGTGTTATTTCCTTTAATGTTATTCTTCAATTCAATAGGCATTAATTAAGATCCTACTATGTACAGGACACTGGGTTTCAAGGGGAAGGAGAGGGAAATCTAAAGTGAAAAACAAATTTGGCTGCAGATCTTGAGAAATTTGACATTTAGATAGCAAGATGTTTCATATATACACATACACATCATTACACAGAACATATTATAGTTAATGTTGGAAAATTTAGGGATAAAAAATATGGCCTGAAAAAATATAAGGATTTTCATGTGATAGATAACTACTATCTGTTCAACTTAAGGACTAGTTTCTAGTTTGTTCAAGGAAACTAAACTAAGCCTGAAAGAGAGAGGAAGATATTAGACATAGATGGAAGGTTGAAGAATTGGCCTAGGACCAGGAGATTATATGTACAAGGAATGGAGGCAGAAGAATGCTTCGATTAGAATCATTGTCATGATCCCCACATCCTGTTGGTTATTGGAGTTGCCCCAATGATGCTTTCAGTGAACATACTAAAGATGAGCTTACTCCTCAATATTTTTATTTTTTAAGTGGTTTTATTTATTTGCTCAGTAGTCCAGAGAACATTAAATATATAAGAATAATAGCGTAACAACTTGCCCCAAGATCATTTCTATTTTAACTCCATTTTTAAAAAGGACAAGAACAAGATAATAAGAAAAACAATGACTGGCAGCCATATTATACTTTAACACTTTATTTCAATAGATGTTCATTAAATGCTCTATATTCCAGCCACTGTGCTAAATGCTAGTGTTACAAAAATTGCCAAAAGATAATCCCTACCTCAAGGAGCTTACAATCTCAGGGAAAGACAACATACCAAAAAATATACATACAAAGTTAAGTTATATACAGGATAAATAGGAAATATTTAAAAGAAAAAGTACTGCAATTAAAAGAAGTTAGAGAAGAGTCCTTATAGAAGGTGGGATTTGGGGACATTTACAAATTATTTTACATACATTATCTCATTTGAGCCTCCCAATATCTACTGCAAATTAGATATTGTTTGTATTATTATCTCCATTTTGCAGATGAGGTAAGTGATTTACCCATAATCACAGGACTAGAAAATGCCAGAATCAGGGGGACAATTTGAACCTAAGCCCACATCACACTAAGGATATGTACAATGGAATGATAAGAAGTAAGTTATAGAAGACAGTCAGCATTTGAAGAGTTTGGAACAACAGGCTATTCGATTAAGTAGGCTAATAGGGAGTTACTATTTGTAAGTAAATGGTATGTTATTGAAAGCACCATTTAATAAAGACTTCAGAATTATTAGGGCTAATGATTTTAAGGAACTCTAATTGAAATACTTTGGATTTGTGTACTCCAAAGAGCTTAAAGAGCATTAAAAATATCAAGATTGTTCTATTTCCTTCTTTCATTAAAGTCTTCTTCTTATGACGCTATGGGAAGGAGCTGGTGAGGGAAGAAGTGAGTCTTGAAACTAGGTAGGCAGAGTACTAGTTGTGGCAGGTCCTAGAAAGCTGAAAAGTGTAGTGGATCCAGCTATATAACTTTGAAATGTTTTAGCACCAGAAGGCTAGGCACTAGGTGATGGCTTTTCTTTTTCTGATCCTCAGTGACTCTTAAAGACCACTTTCTAAGTTATGGAAGGGCTTCAATCTGCATCAGTGGAAGAACACCCACATAAATAAAATTACATATCTTTCATTTGCAGTATGGACATACAATTGCCTTTCTTATACTAACAGAATTCAGCATTGAGTTGTCATTTTGAAAAAAAACTGAATATAAAAATTCTGTAAGATTTCTTTCATGACTCAGCTCCCTGTCCCACCTTCTGTAGACAACTTTTCCTACCCCATCCCCCCAACTACTACAGCCGTCCCCTCTGAGATGACCTTCCAGCTTCTCTAACAACGAGTGTGCTGGTAAATGTTTAACAACTGACTTTCTGGGGGAAAAAATGGGCACGACACATTTTTAAGGTTTATCTGAATTTTTGACTTTTTCCCCTTCACTTTCTTAAATCTAGACAATCAATAAAACAATAAATCAAGCTCTTATTTGTATTGTTTCCAGATTTCCAAGGTATAAATACTCAAACTGAAAATTTATCAAACAAATCTCAGGGCAAGCTGGCTCCCTCACATCCCTGCCAGGGATATCTTGTATGTGCTTAGCTATTCACATGCTGTCTTCCCCCATTAGAGTAGAAGGTCCTCAGAGCAAAGACTCTTTTAGCCTTTTCTTATGTCCCCATCCCTTAGCACAGTGACTGGCACATAGTAAATGCTTAATAAGTGCTTGTTGGCTGAATGAATAGGTCATCGCCTACCACCTGAAATACCAGATTAAAGAGTTATGATATATAAAGGTCAAAGAGGGGCCAATGTGATGTTTGCACAGATATTGTTTTACTGATAAAGTCACACCATTTACACCTGCCTATTCCCTAAAGCTATTGACCCTGTGTTTTGAGCAGGCCAGGCAATGTGTTCACTTTCCTTTCTTCTTTCTTTCTCTCTCTCACTCTCTTTGTGTCTGACCGAGTCTGCATGAAGCCAAAAACAACTCATCCAAAAATCGATCATTTCAGTGAACAATCGCCCCCAAAACTGGTTTGCTTGATATCCTACAGACAATGATCAAGTTGGTTTGTTTGCTTTTTCAGTCAATTTTTTTAGCCAAGTGCCTTTGGCTTATCTGGCTGGCCTTATAAGTAGACAAGTAGGAGCATGCCTGCCAGTTGGTATGGTTCTAGCCATGGACAGAAGGGATGCCTTCCTCCTCTTCCCCACTCCACAAAATCCCAGACACTCATTTGTTCATTATGTACCAAATTCCTTTAACGGAACTAATATTAATGATAATGATGAAAATGATAATGGCTAGCATATTGCTTTTAGGTCTTCAAAGTGCTTTGCATATATTATCGATAGCTAGCCTCGTGCTTTTAGATTTGTAAGGAACTTTACAAATAATCTCATTTTATGCCCACAGCAATCCTGGAGGTGCTATGATTGTCTCCTTTCTTGGAATTCTTCATATTCTTAGTTCCTTAGAATAAAACAACATTTAGGGAAATTATTCTTACCTTCATTTTACAAATTAGGAAGCTGAGGCTTAAAGCAGTGAGGTGGCTGACCCAAGGTTACAAAACTAGCATGTAGCAGTGTCAAAATTTATACCCAGGACTTGTGATTCCAAACCTTTTTCCCTACTGCTACCATTGTGTTCTTGGTCCTTGTGGCAGAAACCAGATGAAATGTGCTAGCAACAAGTGGTTCGTCCAATGAAAGACACAGCAGCATTGAATGATAAGGAAGGCTAAACTTCTAGATGTTGCTCCCACTAAGTATAGATAAGTATAGTCATAAGGAAACCAAGGCACTTGACACTGACACTGACTGGTCTCTTCAAGAACACTGAAGGAATGTTCTTGATATAAAAAAAGATATAAGACATAAAGGAGATATAAATAAATATTCCAATATGCTATTCTGCCATTTGAATGAAATAGGTAATGACTGACCAGGGAGCTGGAGAAATTAGGCCTAATTCCAGGTTGTCCAAATAAGGTTATCTCCTCCAAATATGTCCATTAAGAGGCTGTTCAGTACAGCATATCTTTTTAACATTCCATTAATTTTTGCCATTATTATGTCAGGAGTGATGGTCTATAATTGACTGAAGGCAGACCACAAAGAAAATCTTTTAAATGTCAGATCAAGGGAACTGATAATGCTATTTAGTAACATTCGCAAAAAGGAAAGTGAAAATCTATTAAGACTCTCATTTTCTTGATCTGATTCATTATGTCTCCTATCAAAGGTTCCCAATATTTTCCTAAGAAAGAACTGCTCTTGACTTCCCCAAAGTATAATGAACATCGAAGGGAAAAAAGTATTGAAAGTGCAAGTAGCGGGGTAGTAGGCAATAGTTGTTGGCTCTGCCTCATGGGAGTGGGGAATAGAAGCAGCTTGGAAATGGAAAAGGTAAAGTCTTGGGCGCTCTATAGTTGATTTTAATCAATAGGTGGTACAATTCTTTAATATGAGTCCTGTATTTGGGATCAGAACATAAGGTTCAAATCTCAACTCTGCTACTTATTATGTAAGTTACATTGGGTAAATTATTAAATGGTTGCTTTAAGTCTTTTTTTTAGGGCATTTAGGTAGTACAGTGGATGGAGTGCTAAGCCTAAAGGTAGTAACACTCATCTTCATGATTCAAATCAATCCTTACACACTTGCTGTGTGATCCTGGGTAAGTCACTTCTCTCTGCCTCAGCTCCTTATTGGGAAAATGAATCAGAGAAGGAAATGGCAAATCATTCCAGAATCTGTCAAGAAAACTCCAAATAGAGTCACAAAAAGGCTGCTACAGAATTGTGGCTCCTACAGTGAGCTCTTACCCTAGGAGTTGAGCCTCACCTACAATAGAGACCTTTTAATGTTTAGGATTCCCCTGACTTCATACACAACTCAAAGCAGAAACTATATGAAGGCAATTAGTTGACCCTTTTCTATAAGACTCGTTTAATCCATCTGACCCACAGTACCAATGGAAGTCAGACAGTTTTATTCCTCTATATCATATTTCTGATTCTTACTTGAACCAGGAACTTCTCATTGTTTAGGAACTCATACTCTAGTTCCTGATGATGTGATGAAGTAATTACTTTTTGTCTAAGAAATTCTCCATTACTACCACTTTTGTTTTACTGCTTTTGACTTGCATTCCTACAACTCCCAGTTTTGTCCCAGAATTATCCACCATTCCGTTGTTTCTTTCATCCCCCGATGTCTCTAGGGCCATGCTGATCCCTCCTCTTTTGCTATAATATCGTTCCTTAATACACATGGTTCTTTGGAATAAACCACAGGGCAATAGAACTATATAGATGTCTCTCCAAAGAATGAGAGTTGCTGTATATCCAAATGGCTTAACTTAATCTGTCTCAAATCTTTCACCTCTATTTTACAGTTGTTCATTTAAAGGTCAAGTCATGGGCAAAGCTGAGGCATAGGACTAGTCACAATTCTATTAGTCATTCTTAATGAGGCAAGAAGATTGCCTCAGGTAGACAAGTTTATACTTTAGCAAAGAGCTAACCTTGTTAACAGACGATGAAAAAGTGTTAACAGCGAGTCATCTTGATATGGCTATAAGAGACATTAAGGAGCATCTTTTCAAGTTCTTTCTGGGCACATGGTCTATACTGTTATATAGTAAATTTTCAAGATTTAGTTTATAAATATAATTTAAAATTTGTGATAATTGTCAGAATCTGAACTATGATGTATCTTTACTAAATCTATGGGGGAGAGAGAAGATATTGTTAAGGAAATTAATGTAAATGAGATTGTTTGTGAACTATTTAACCTATATAACCAATTATTTTTTAGCAATTTAGCAGTGGCAATTTACATACAATAAATGCAGAAAATGTTCCTTATCTATTCCTTAAGATATTTAGGGAGAAATATTTGATGCATTTTTAGCTATTACAATGAATTTACATAGAAACTGAATGTAATGAAACTTTTTTCTTTAAAAAAGCATCTTATAATTCAAATTTTTCAGTGATTCAGACAGCCTCCCTCTCAAGATTCCAAATAATTAAACATTACTATAAATATTTACATAGTTGAAAAAATCTTTGATATCTATAATGTAATGAAGATGTTAAATACTTTTTCATTCCCTGAAGGAAAACTAAAATCACAAAATTAAAAGCTGGAAAAGGACTTTAGGGATCATCAAATCCAATTCTATCATTTTTAAAATATGGAAAGTGAGTCCCAAAGGGCTTGTGACTTACCCAAGGTCCCATAGAGAGTAAACTGAAAAGCCTGGAATTCAGTCTAGGTCCTCTTAACACCAAACTCAGCAAACTTTCCGCTGTTTTAGGTAATTATTTTTTGGTGATATAGCTGAAATAGAAATGTTAAATAATTAATTTAAAACCATGGGTAGAGGAGGAGAGGCTATACTTTGTGGTAACAAAGAACTGGAAATTGAAGGGATACACATCAATTGGGGAATGGCTAAACACTTTGTACATATGAGTAAGATAGAATACTACTGCATCATAAGAAATGACAATTTTAACTTTTTAGAAACATAGAAAGACCTACATGAAGTTATGAAGAGTGAAACAAACAGAACCAAGAGAACATTATGCATAGCAACAGAAATATTGTTTGAAGAATGACTTGGGTATTTCCACTTCCAGAGAAAGAATTGATAAATAGAATTAGACATGGCATAATTTTTCGTATACATATATCTTTTTGCCAAGTTATACTTTTCCTAATGGAAGGAGAGGAGGGGAAAGAGTGAATTACCTAGGTATTTTAATGTAGCAAATAAATAAATTATAAAAAGAAATAAATCATGGGAAAGATATTTCTCAATGTCTTATGACCCTTAAGAAGTATATTATGGGCAGTTTTCAGAGGGAGAAATCTAATCTATCAATAGCCATATGGTAAAAATGGTCTAAGTTACTGATAATTAGAGATATGCAGTTTAAACCACTTTTGTGTTTTACCTTACACTGAGAGATTGTCAGAGTTTATTTCTTTTTAAAGTAAATGATAAATTTGGGAGAGGCTATGGGAAAACAGGTACATTAAAGGAGCTGTGGACTTATCCAAATCATTCTGAAAAACAATGTGTAACTGTACTCAAAAAAGTTATTAAACTGTATACCCTTTGATGCAATAATACCACTACTAGGTCTATAGAGATGAAGGAAAGAAGACAATGACACAGTATGTATATAAATACTTATAGCATCTCTGTTCTCCAATTAAGGGATGTCCATCAGTTAGGGAATGGCTAAACAATTTACAGAATTTGAATATGATATAGTAATATTGTTTTACAAGGGGGAAAAGGAAGGGAATGGAATAAGCATTTATATAACATCTCCCATGTGCCAGACACTACCCTAAATACTTTAAAAATATTATTTTATTTAATCCCCACAATAGCCTTGTGAAATAAATCCTAGTATTTCCTTCTTGTTACAGTTAAGGAAACTGAGGCAAACAGAGATTAAGTGATTTGTCCAGTGTCATAGAACTACTAAGTGTTTAAGGATAGATTTGAACTCAGCTCTTCAGGTCCAGAGCTTTAACTACTATGACATCAGCTACCTCAATAAATGATAAAGGAGATGGTTTCTAAGAAACCTGTGTAGACACATGAACTCAAAGAATACAGAATAAAGTGAGAAATCAGAAAATAATTTTTCAACTAATAATATTGTAAAAAGAACCAACTCTGAAATTTTTAGGAACTCTAATCAATATCATGATTGTAGAGGACTCAAGAGGAAACATGCTGACCACCTAAAAGAGAGGTGATAGACTCAGAGTACAGATCGGGGCACATTTTTTTAATATGACCAATCCCCAAATTTGTTTTGCTTGACTATACATATTTGCAATGGCATTTTGTTGTTTTTCCTTTCTCAGTGGTAGGGGGTGGGGAAGTGGAAAGGAAAGAAGGTAGGACTTTGAAAAAAAAATCTAAAAGATAAAAACAAAAAGTGTAAGGTGAAGATGGGAGGTTACAGTTCCCAGAAATTTTACTCATCCTCTCTTTCTCTACTTCCAACAACACATGTGAATTTTACCTCAAGTACATGTCGATATTCTCCCTCTTACATAGAAATTTTCATGTCTTTCCCCACAAGAAGAGGTTGTGTTCATTTAAATGACTGTCTTTGGTCCCTATGCAATCAATGTCTTATATTTATTGATGAGTCATTTCCCTGTGACTCACACAAAGGAAAGCATCAGAATTACTTAAAATACAAAAGAAAGTAATCTTGAAGTGGGGGGGGGGAGTGGTATAGGAGAAGAAGAGCATTGGCATTTTAAAGGCATATGTTTGGCTTTTTTGTTATTGTTGTTTTGTCCTGCAGTACACAGTCAAATGGAAGACATAATTTGATGTGAATTACCTGCAAATTGTATACTGCACTTCACAACTAAGTAGCTTTTTGCAGGGCTCAGTATGAGTGTTCTCTTTTGTTGAAATCATAGAAAATACTCTT
This sequence comes from Gracilinanus agilis, assembly GCF_016433145.1. Classification (NCBI taxonomy): domain Eukaryota; kingdom Metazoa; phylum Chordata; class Mammalia; order Didelphimorphia; family Didelphidae; genus Gracilinanus; species Gracilinanus agilis. The sequence continues at coordinate 260,640,557 of NC_058131.1, forward strand.
TCCGAATTGTTAAGATTTTCTGTGATGCATAAAAATGAGGTTTAAATTACCCCAAAGGTGACAAGAATGTTAGACAATTCATGAAACTTTATAACTGTGTATATGTTTTAAGAAACCTTTTAGTTTGAAATCTCTTGTTCTGAGAAGAAGAAAAGATCAAAGGAATTTTTCTACTCTTTTATGCAGTGAAGAAAGGCTAGGAGAAAAGGATAAGCCTTACACAGAAACCCCAAAAATCAGGGAGCAAAGAGTACATTTGTATAACCACCAAAGCCCTCTTTTACCCAAGAGTGAGAGCCTCAGTTGTTATATGGTTAGGCTTTGGAAACATGAGAAAAACTGGGCCATGCCTGAAGACCACTTAAGACTGGACCCCTATGAATTCCCATTGACCTTGTAGGCTAAGAAGTGGGTTCCTGAAACCAGTGGCAGTCATTACTTTCTCAAGGTCCTTATCCTCTTCCTCAAGGTTGGATTTCAGCAGGGAAAAAATATATACATACACACATATTTATATAGTCTATATTTATAGAAAAAGCATCATGCCATACTTGAAATAGCATCCTGGAAATGGCATTTTGTTGTAGTGTAGGATTAACTGAATTGCACTTGTTAAGCTGTTGAATTCATTGGGATCTAAAGAAGTGGCCCTCCTTTTCTCTTGACCTCATTTAGTACCACACCTTTGGTTAACCCATTCCTGACTTCTCATTCCCCCCAAACCTTTAAAAATAGCTATCTGAAAACATATAAAGCACTGGGCTTCCTATTTATTCACCCCTCTCATGTGATTCTATCCAGCTGTTTAAGTAATAGAGTTGTATTTGGTCCTCAAAGAGTAACATAAATCCAATATTAGAGTCATTGGATATACATTAAAACAGGGAAGTTGCCTGATCCTGGTACTGAAACAGGAAAGACACACCGAAGTTCAGAAAACAATGAATAGAAAGAGAAATTATTGTCATGGAATTGAGATTATCTTGCTTTTGTGACCGCCAGATGATACATTATATTCCTGGCTCACCAGCAAAATGGGCATTAGAATGCCCAGGACCATTCTAGTCCAGAAAGAACTGTATTCATCTCAGCTGTCAAATTTATGGAGTCATGGCATTTGTTAGAAGGACTTTTTTTTTTTTATTTCTGGCAATGTATGTATATACTTATTTCCTGAAAGTAGATATTATCTGCTAACACATTCATTCACATTAGCATTTCTTTGGGAAAATGCATTCAGTGAAAATATGTATCAGAACAAATGTTGAATGCTTCTTGGCTAATCTTTAAGAAACTCAGTGTCTTTTTATAAAAACCATAGTTTATTAAACTGAATAGAGAGTTACTGTCTCATTCAGCTCTGGCAGAGATTCATTTCATCTAAGCTTGATAAAATATTTCCTTCCCTAGAAGATGTTTATGTGAATTTATATGCTAGGTAAAAATATACCATATATACATGTGTGTTTTATATGTATGTAAGTTATAAGAAAGATAATAAACAGACAAAATATGTTAACCTTGAGGATCAGAGATTTTCACATCTTATAAAATTCTGAATTTTGTATAAATAGCTTAAAAATAAAATGACCCAGGAAAATAAATATTCTCTGGTTACAACTCTATCACTGAGAATTTGTCTTTCTCTTAGATATAACTATTGTATGACTACTCAACAATATCTTCAAGGCTTTTCAAGCCATATGTAGCACAAGATTCTGTTTAGGTGGGTCAGTGGATAGAGTGCTGAACCTAGAGTCAGGAAAATTCATCTCTCTGAATTCATTTCTGACCTTAGACATTTACTAGCTCTGCGACCCTGGACAACCCACTTAATCTTCTTTGCCTCCATTTCCTCATCTGTAAAATGAGCCGGAGAAGGGAATCGCAACCCATTCCACTATCTTTGCCAAGAAAATCCTAAATAGGATGACAAAATGTTAGACACAACTAAAAAGACTGAAAAAGAAGATAGGAATAATCTTCAAACTTTTCCTGGAAGAAAATAATATAAACCACATAAGAGAAAGTAGATAGGAAAAGCCAACAGATGACATGTAATTTAAAGACTCTAGAACCCTGATATTACTTTCTCTAATCACAAATTCCAATCTTTCCATCTCTCTCGTCTCCTTAGCCTGTTCATCATCACTGAAAGCCCTAGTGTCTCTAATACTTTGTTTTCCCAGTCCATCATTTCCCTCCCATTGCTATAAACAAGTATTTAAATTTCTCTTCCTCCAATTCACATCTGTTGGACGGGGAATCCTGTAACAAATATGCTTAATTAAGCAATGCAAATTTCCACATTGGCCATGTCAAAAATATATATTCCACATTCTACATTTGGAATCCATCACAACTCTTTAAGTAAGTAGGGAACATACTTCTTCATTGATTCTCTAGAATACTAATTGTTCATTTCATTGATCAGAATTCTTAAGTGTTTTGAAGTTGTCTGTCTTTACAATTTTGTTGTTATTGTATAAATTGTTCTAATTTCAGACCAGTCTTCCCAGCTTTCTCTTTAATTGTCCTTTTCATTATTTCTTACAATGTACTAATATTGCACCATAATTTTAAATGATAATTTGTTCAGTCACCTCCTAATTGATAGGCAAACCCATAGTTTCCAGATCTTTGCTATTATATGAGTCACTATAAATATTTCAGTACATGTGGATCCTTTCTTCTATTTAATTTCTTTGGGGTATAGGCCTTGTACAGCTATTACCTTGTCCAAAAATGTACACAATTTAGCAAATTTTTGAGCATGTCTTCAAATTTTGTCTAAAATTTACACATACTATTTCCAGTAAATTAATGTACTTGTTTTCCCAGACCCAGGCCTTGCTTCCTTCCTTTCCTTTGAAGCCTTGACCCTATAATGAGCTAACTTACCACCAACCATCACCTTTGGATTCCTTGCCCTCATTTTCCTATTGTTGCTTATGCCTTGTCAGATTTTCCATCTTTCTCCCCATCCTCTGCCACTTTCTCTTGCTATCATATGCTTTCTCTATTCTTCTGTTCTAAATTCCTCTGCTGCTTCATTGACTGATTTAGCACTTCCCTACAACTCTTCTAAACCTTCTCTCTTCCCTAAAGCATGACCCTATTATCCCTCCCTTATTAGAAGTTCTTACCTCAGACTTTATTAAGTAGACTATGTTTATTGTGATAGTCTATTCTATACCTATGATTAAGATGTTGTTCTTCTTATGAAGGATACTTTATTTATACCTTTGATCTTATCCCTTTCCATCTGTTATTCCAAAAACTTGCCCAATTGATAATCATTGTACCCTGCCTTCCCCTCAAATCTCTCTCTCTCTCTCTCTCTCTCTCTCTCTCTCTCTCTCTCTCACACACACACACACACACACACACACACACACACACACATATTAGTCTTCATTCTCATTTCCCTTACTGACTAATTTATTTCTCCATATTCTACAGACAAACCCAGGACTTCCTTATTCTTCAAAAACTTTGATCTGACCCTGCCATTCCCTCAATCTATCATCCCATATTTCTTTTCCCTTTATTAGCTAAATGTTTCAAAAAAGCCCCCTGAATTTATTTATTATCCCATCACTTCCTTACTTCTCACTTATTTCTCAAACCCCTGTCATCTGACTACTTCGCACTCTAGGACCCAAGTGAAATTTTTCTCTCCAATTTTACCAACAATCTTTCAAAGGATAATCTGTTGCTTTTCTCAGTTCTCATCCTTCTTGACCTCAGTGATTGGAATAAATCCTTCCCCCTCCAATCCCAGGTGTCACCTTTCATGAGAAGTATATCTTGAATTCTCCATTAATTCCTTCTTAAATTATTTCCTATTCCCTTATTTATATGTATATTATGCCCTTCCTTCCTACTCTTTTTTCCTTTCTTTGAATCTCTAGCTTTTAGCCCAATGCCTGACAGATAATAGGTGCTTAAAAAATGCTAAGTGACTGATTAGAGGAAAGAAAAACTTCATTTCTCTTTGTGTACCTCCAGTACCTACCATAGAATATCCCCCAAAGGAGAGGATTAATAAGAACATAAGAAATTTAATTATATCAGATAGCAATTCTCCAACTTCCATGACCCATTTTTTCTAACTCAGTTCTAGATTATTGTTTCTCAACTTTTTTGAGGATTCCTACTTGATGGTAGCCTTACTATTAATACCCATAGACTGAGAAAATACATGACAAACGTGATGATGAATTCAGTCACACTTTTAAATAAGTTTCTATTAATTACTTTATAGATTTGAAATATATATATGTATACATATATTTATATCTGTATAAGATATTATTTAATCAGCCTCTAAACATTGTGATTGCTTATTTAGTATACTAAGTCATATTTAAACAAATAGGCCTCTGGCAATTATCCACCCTCCCACCCTGAGGACCTGAGGGCTTTAGATTGGAATCTGGAGCTGGAGGCATTGTGGAGTAGTCTCCCCGGATATTGATCCAAAGTCTGATAGAGTCTACAATAGGCATAGAGACCAAACTTGTAATTTCATTGATAAAGGAAATTCCCAAGTCGGGAAACTCCCTATACCAAAGCACTTTTGGGACATACTCCACAACTTATAGTCTTTGAGCTTTGCCTAAAGAAGCAAGTTTAAATGACTTGCCCAGGGACATAACTGGTATCTGTCAGAGGTAGAACTCAAATCAGGATTATCCTGACTTTGAGACTGGCTCTGTTTACATTATGACACTCTAACTCTCTGTTCTAGTCTGCAGACCTATACATGATATATAAGTAATCTAGTCTAATTATAGGATAGTTAACATTTTAGAGTTCTTCATGATTATTTTTACTTTGCAAATTAGTTTGAAAACCTCTTAAAATAGCCCAACTTATATTTCATAACTATTGTGTAGCATGTTAGTCAGTTAATAAACATTTATTTAGAGTTTACTATATGTCATGCAGTGGGGGAACAAATAAAGATAAAAAGACAGTTCTTGCACCCAAGGAGCTCAATACCTAATGAGGAAGGCTACAGAAGAACAATGATGTACAAACAAGCTAAAGACATAATAAATTAGATGTAGTCAACAGAGAAAAAGGCCCTAGAATTAACAGGGATTCCAGTAGAAAATGAGATCTTAGCTGGGACTCGAAGGAATCCTAGGAAACCAAAAGATAGTGATGAAGAAGGGGAACAGACAGTGAAAATGCTCAGTGTTGGGAGATAGAGTGTATATAAAGGGAGGAACAGTGAAGAGTCCAACGGCTCTGGATCAAAGATTTCATGGAAGGATGGGGAAAAATAAGGGTGTAAATTAGTACAAGAAGACTGGGAAGATGAGGAAGCAAGCAATTGTGAAGGGCTGTGGATGCCAGAGGATGTTATATTTGATTTAGGAGGTGTTAGGAGTCACTGAGGTTTGCTAAGTTGAGGAAAATATAGTCAACAGAAATGATCATTAAAAAAACAAAAACATTTGAAATGCCACAATGAATCAGACAAGTGGTGTATTCAAGCTACTGTTCCATTTCAGAAAAATGAGTCAAGGGGACATTTAGTGACAGTTTAACTTGTACAGTGCTTTCACAAAAGGTGTGGTAGGTACTGCCTTATCAATTAATAAAGAATTTGTCATCCATGATTTCTTCCAACCCTTTCCTGAAGAGTCATACTTTTAGCCTGTACAATGCCAAGAGTTCTATTTGCAGAGGCAGAAGGCCTCATTTCAATCATTAGCTCTGCCACTTATATGAGCAAGCCACTTAGGTTCTAGACCTCAGTTTCCTTTTTCATAAGATGACTAGATTAGATTAGTTGGCTTCCATGGTATCTTTCAACTCTTCTGTAATTCATATGCATACTAACAGTTCAGTAAAGAAGAATTTCTTTATATTAGTCCTGAGTCTATCTCCTTAAAATTTCAGAAGAGGATTTCTTTGTTCTGTTTATGGGATTTAACAAACAAAACAATGTTTACATTTCCCACACAGCTAAAACACCATCTTTTCTGCATCAAATCCCTTCTGATCCTCCCCCTGCCCCCCCCCCCACCCAGTGCTATGGGCCATCCTGTCAAACTATTTTTCATAGATTTGTATTTATTCACTTTACATCTATCGTGCATATATTTTCATATGTACTTGTATCTTCCATTAGAACGTAAAGTACTTATGAGTAGGGATTGTATTTCTTTGTATTTCTATCCCCAACCATGAGGAGAGTGACTAAACCATAGTAGGCAATTAATACTTGTTGGTTGGTATATTAATCATACCATACCATAGGGCCTTTTTCCCTCCTATTTATGTGTCATCTCCCCCCTTTAGAATATCAGATTTTTGAGGACAAGGATTGTCTTATTTGCTTTTATTTGTATCTTGAATGTTTAGTATGTAACAAGTGAATAATAAATTTGTTCAATCAATCAATCTCTCTATTTATCTATCTTCCATCTATCTATCTACCTGTCTTTCTCTCTATTATCTATCTATCTATCTATCTATCTATCTATCTATCTATCATCTATCCATCCATCCATGCATTTCCACCTCTACAGATGAGCCTGGAATGTTGCCTGTAGGGTGACTGGCATATGGTGACAACCATTCCAAATGGCAGCATATTGGACTTCTAAGCCTCCTCTTTCTGATCCCTACAAACAGTTTTCCTATTGAAAGGGAGGCAAGACCTTGGAAATTTAAACATATACTGAATACAAAAATTAGTTAATCCAGCAATATCAGGTGGTGGTTTTTTGTTTGCTTTTTATTTGATTCCCCCCATGGAAAAAGACCAGCAGAGTCTGCGCTGCTAAGTTAGTGCATTTCCTGCCAAGAGACAAGGGGGCTTGCCAGCGTTTCCTAAAAGAATCAGAAATTTTGTGAAGCTCCTGGAGTTCTACAAACTGTTCATTAATTCACTGGCAGTTGGCTGCCCTGCTGTGTGTTCCTCAATGTTGTGTCCTCGCCTTCCTAACATCTGCTTGGCTAAGGTACAAGGCATGTTAGTGAAAGTTACCTAAGCTTTTAATAGAGTCCAGAAGCATTTGCAAATGTGAAATAGGGAATCTCAGGAATTTTGTTGTGGCCTTGGAACTTTCTTCTTCCTATTCCCTGGCTTTTAGGCTAACCTCCATGTTATTTTGTGTTCTTATCACACCTTTAGAATATAAACTCCTTGAGGGCAGATAATGCCTATCTTTTATTTTACATTCACCCTTTCAATTTCTTATCAGCTTCTCCAGACTGAATTCAGCCTTTTGTTAGTCCTAAAGGCCAAGCCTTTGCAGTTTAATATGATCTGCCAGAGCCTATATTCCCCTGGCATAGTTGTATGGTGCCAGGATCAGCTCCTCACCACAAGGAGAATTACATTGGCTAGAATGCATATAGTAGGCACTTAAAACATTTACTCAATTAAAAATAAGAGACCTAGAACCAAATCTATGACTCAGTACAAACAGACCAAAGAAAATATGTTTTGTTTTTCCTTCATATCATCTATGGAATTTCCATTAACATTAACATGAGCTCTGCCTGTAAATAGCAAGGAAAATGAACTTTAGAGTCATGTGGCTAGAGTTGCCATTCACTCTGCTGTTTTCAAAACAACTCTATCAGAACTAGAATTGTGGCAATTTGAGGGTTCTGGTTTTTAAATCACCTTGGAAATAATGGAACGGGCAAAATCAGACACATAAACAGACCTTTCCATGTATTTGGAAGCATAAACCAAGGACAGCTAATTTGTTACCCAGGCAGTAAAGCCTAATTAAAGTTTTTCATGCAAACACATTAAACAACCTTTTATTCTCCTACTGAAAATTGTTTTATCATCCAGGAAGTTCAGTGAGATCTCTCACTGACTTTGTTAGGAGACCTTGTGCCATAGATTTTGGTTGTTAATTGTAATATTATAGATATGTGCACCTCTCTCTGTTCCTCCCTCTCCAGTGCAAGCAAAATCTAACTGGTCAAAATAAAGCAATGTCTCTGGAATTCAGTGAAACAAGTCAAATGTTTTCCTGTTAGCCAAGAAGTTACCCGGTAAACCAAATATGCATAGTCCCCTCTTTTGATTTCTGGAATAGCAGGATCTTAGAATCAGACAGAAGGAACCTTGGAGACCACTGAGTCCAATCCCTTCATTTTATATTAGAAAACTGAGGCCCAGAAAGGATCAATGGCATGCCCAAGGTCTCATAATAAGTGTGTAAGGCAAGATTTGATCATTCAATTTAACAAGCATATTTTAAGAACCATTATGTATCTGTGAACCAGATATGTGGGTAGTCCCAAAAATGAAATGCAATAGTCCCTGCCTTCAAGAAGCTTATATTCCATGGGGAGAAAACCACTTATATGTTCAAGTTTATCTTGAGCCCTCTATTTGTTAATTGTCTCTTCTTCCAATTTATCTCATATTCACTTATTTATTTATATACTGTACCCTTCCTTCCTTCCTACTGCTTATTCCTATGACTTAGCCCACTACCTGATGGAGAGTGGGTGCTTAAGAAATTCTAGGTGATTGATTGTAGGTAAGAATTGTTTCAATCAGGTATGTTTAAACAAAATATTTATAGAGAATAAACATGAAATAATATTGGTAGGGGAAGCCAAAGAGAGAACAAAAGGTTTTCTTTTCTCATGTCCTTTTTTTCAGTTTCTGTATTTCTTGACCTCTCTATGGCTTTTAACTTTAGTTTCTAATTTCTTATGTTCTTTTTCACCTCTCTTTTTTATGATATTGCTCTCTTGGTTTCTCCTCACTTGTCAGACTACTCCTCAGTTTCCTTTTTAAGATTATCATACTCTCTAAGTGTGGTTATTCCCCAAGGCTCAGCCTTGGGTCCTCTTCTCTTTTTCTTCTCTTTTTCTTTTAATGATATCATCAGCTCCCATAAATTTCATTTTCACCTCAACACTGATGACCTTGGAATCTGTATATCTAGCCTTCATGTCTTTTCTGCATTCTAGGTATTCATCACAAATAATTTCATTGGACATTTTGAAAAAGGTACTCCCCAAATCATTTCAAACTCCATTACCAAAACATGATTCATTTCCTCTTTTCTTACAAACTTTCCTATTTATATTGAGAGCATCATCATCCTCCCATCCCTTATATTTGACACCATGGGGTATAATCAGTTCCTTTCTCTAACACATTCCACTTAGCCATTCAATTGCCAGATCTTATTGTTTTTTATCTATACAACATCTCTAATATCTATCTGCTTCTTTCTTTTTCTTTTGAAAAGACTTTCAAGCTTTCTGTTTTAGTAACAACTTTAAGGCAGAAGGGCAAGAAGGGGGTAAGTGATTTGCCCAGGGTCACACAGCTAGGAAGTATCTGAGGTCAAATTTGAATTTAGATCCTCCTAACTCCAGTCCTGTACTCAATCCACTAAGCCACTTAGCTGCCCCTTTCTGCTTCTTTTTACTCATACAGCTACTACCTCACTTCAAACTCTACTTGTCTCTCCCCTTTATTGTTTTGGTTGCCTTCTAATTGGTATTCCTAGTTTAATCTTTCACTAAACCAAACATCTTCCACAGAATCATCAAAATGATTTTCCTAAATCTCATTTGTAATCATATCAGTCCCCTACTCGAACTCCAGTGGTTATCTATTACCTCCTTTACCTTTAGGATTAAATAAAAATAAAAATATCTCTGCTAGACACTAAAAGCCCTTATTTACTACCTTAGCAGTCTTATACACTTATATACTCCTTCCTCACTACAGTTCAACTGAACTGGTCTTTCTATTCCTCACACTTGATGTTCCAACACTAAATAAAGTTTCCTTTATTTCTTAAATGGTTTTTTTTGTCCTCTTAGAATCCAAAGTTCTTCAAAGGTTATTTCAAGGTTTCATGAAGAGCTCCAGACTTCTACCTGAATACCTGAAGCCTTTCCTTAACCTCCCCAGGGATCAGTGCTTACACCATTTAAATTTTCTTTTATCTATTATATACCTTCATGTGTTCATACTGTCTTCCCTTATTAGGCTAAACACCTCAAAAAGAGAACTGCTTTTCTTTTGTTGTTGAATTGTGGTGCCTTGTCCAAAGTAGGTATTTCATAAATGATTAAAGATTGATTAGAAAAGATTAAAAAATGGCCATTCACATGTATGGTTCTTTTAAAAAAGGAAATTGTAGAACACCAGGAACCATTCTTTTATTTATTTATTTTAAACCCTTAACTTCTGTGTGCTCATAGATGGAAGAGTGGTAAGGGTGGGCAATGGGGGGTCAAGTGACTTGCCCAGAGTCACACAGCTGGGAAGTGTCTGAGGCCAGATTTGTACCTAGGACCTCCTGTCTTTAGGTCTGGCTCTCAATCCACTGAGCTACCCAGCTGCCCCCAGGAACCATTCTTTTAACTAATTTTATATATGACAGTGGGTCAGTCACTTAACCTTTGTCAGCCTCTGTTTACTCAGTTGTAAAAGATGGATAATAGCACCTACTTCCCAGGATTGTTGTGATAGTCAAATGAGATCATATTCATAAAGTGCTTTGCAAATCATAAAACACTATATAAATGTTAACCATTAGTATTAGTTAAAGGCATTTTGGTGTTGTGAAGAAAATAATATTAAGATGAGACTCTAATTCAGGGTGACATCCCCATTGTGTAGCTATAGCCTTTCTTAAGCTAGTGGATAGAGAAGTGTGAACTTGCTGACTCAGGTGATAGTTTAATCACTGAATTCATTTTAATACTACTAAATGAGCCATAGTGACATTTTTAGGAACTGTTTCAAGTACAAAGAGGAACTTTATTTGAAAATAGATTTGACAATGTAAAATTGGGTAGTGCTTCATTTCAGGCAAACAAACCCACTTATGGTTTTTAAATTCCCAAGCAAATGATTTGGAAAAATTTTCTCCCCCTAAAGCATGATCAAAGGAAAGCCTTGACAGGTAGCATTTATCACAGGTAGTACCTTCTAGTCAGTAAGCACTTGATGAGGCAAAAAAAAAATTAAAATTATAGTTTATAGATACATGATCAGCTATTGCATCTGGAGCATTAAAAAGCCTTATTTTTTTAGAAGACTTAACTTACATCAAAGGCAAGAAGGTTTCAATATTAAAAATCTTTCCCCAGAAGGAAATCAATTTAATTTAGTAATAGATTAATTTAAGAATAGATCTTAATGCTGGAAGGGACCTTAAAAATCATCTAGTCCAGTCATTTCATTATACAGATATTAAAGAAAAACTATCTTAGGCAAACTTTTTAAAGAGGGGGCCAAAGGAAAGGAAATGCTCATCTGTCAGTCTGTTTCTAAGGCAACTCTTTCGAAGTTTCATTGTATTATATCCTACTCATTGTATTCGTCAGATTAGGAATAATGTCATGCAGCCAGATAGAACATTTCAGGGGGCCACATCTGGCCCTCGGGACATAGTTTGCCCATCACTGATCTAAGCTATATAAATCTTATTCAGTCTTCCACTCCTGGCTGATATCCCACATTTTCCATGTCATTTTCATCTAACAAAGAATTCTCTTTCCTAGGAATTCTTACAGCATTGTATATTTCTCATCTGACACTTAGCATACTCAAATATTTAGACCAATTAATGATCTCATTGATTTGAGTTTTTCCTTCTAGTATTACAGAGTACAACACATTCATGCCTGCCCATCCTCTACAACTTTTACTCACGTTCTCCCATCAATCTACCACAGGGTTTTTATCTAGTGTAATAGTAGCCACATTTCCCTTTTTCTTGTATTTCCAAAATACCAGGAAAGCATTCAGATTTCTCCACCTGTTCTCACGCTCTTCACATGACAAGATCAACTTCTTTTTCATGCATAGATTTACCTGATGACATATTTTATTCCAGATCTTCAAAGATCCTCTGGCTTTCTTCTTGTGGCTCATTTTTTGTCTGTTTCAGCCTACTTTTATCTTCTTTGTGCCTCTTGTTTGCCCTTATATAATATTCATTTTTACTTCCTTAAGGGTTATAGTCTTCATAACCCACAATGAAGCATGCAAACTTGTTTCTGGCTCCTCCCCATCCTCTCTCCTCTCTTTCTCTTCCCACCCCTCATTCTTCCCCTTCCCCCTTCCTTTTCTATTCTTTCCCTTACTTCTGCCTTACTCTATCTTCTCCTCCTGTTTCTCTATTCATATATACACATACATGTCTATATATGTATGCAACATATATATAATGTGTATATAATTATCCACATAATTTATATTATATTATATATATACATATGTATGGAATGTATGTATATATTCCAGTTATATCATCGTATAGATTTTTGTTTTTAACCTACCTGAATCTTTTTCATGATTCAAATAGCATTCATCATGATATAGCTGAAATCCCACATTTTCTATGTCATTCCTGTTTTACATTGACCTCTCTTTCTCAAGCACCCTTAAAGTAAGACAGACAGACAGACAGACAGACAGACAGATGAATAGATAGATAGATTAGATAGATAGATGACTAGGTAGGTAGGTAGGTAGCTAAGAGGAATAGACAGATTGATAACTGTATGGATGAATAGAGAGAAAGAGAGACAGATGATAGAAAGAGAGAGAGAAATGTAAATATATGAATAGCTCCATCTATTCATATTTATCTCTATTCATGTATATATATACATAAATAGGCATATGTATGTATAAAGATGTATAGATGTATAAGCATGCATATATATATATATATATATATATATATATATATATATATATATATATATGAAGAGGCACTTCTATCCCAGCATAGGGACTAGCCCAGGCAAAGGTCAATAAAAGGAAATGGTATGTGGAGTTTGGAGAACAGCCTATAGATCAGAATGTCTGGAATGTAGATATATGTATTTGTGTGTTTACACATGTGTATGTCTATAGGCAAGCCCTGTAGATTATCTACTCAGTCAAAAACATTTATTAAGCATTTACTACGTGTCAGACACTGTGCTAACATTTCACTGTATGTCATAATCTAAGCAATAGATGTTTTCTCCATGTTGGATGATTAAGGCAATTCTTTGAGTGGTTACAGATCTTTTACAAAAGACTCTGCAAGGTTCCAAAACTTTATAAAACCCAAAACAAAGTCATCTGCAAATAGGAGCATCTAGAGGACCTCATAATTTATGGCAAATCTCTTTTCAACTTGGATTCTCTTCTGGGTCTCCTTCATGACAACGGCAAACACCTTAGACCAGCACATACCTCACTGTTTTATGCCTTCCTTGACCCTTAAAATATTACCTAAAGCTATACTGTTAGTATGTTTTTAGATTTTTGTTCTATTTGCCTCCATTTGATTCAATTCAGCAAGTATTCATTTTATACTTTATGTTACATAGTATGCCAGATTTTAAGAGAATTGAAATTAAATATTGTCCCACCCTTTAGAAGCTTTCAGCCTAGCAAGGGAGATAAGGTATGCATGGACACTTAAAATATGAAATAGGTTCATGAGAGAAATACAAAGTTACTTTTGTTATTTCAGAAAAGGATGAGAACAGTTGTAGGTAGAGGGAATTTCAGTCTCTTTGAGAGCAAAGACTGCATGTCCATAGCGACATAAAATACCAGATCCTCATTAAATATTTGTTGATTAAATATTTTTAAATGAAGCTTATTGTTTGTGGGGCTTTAGGAAAATTGCCACTCTAACATACTATTGGTCGGACTTCAGAATGATGCAGAAATGTGGGGGAGCATTATGACAACAGGTGTTAAGAGTTATAAAAGTGATTGTACCTTTTGACCTGACAATTTCATTGCTAGGACTCTAACTGAGGAAAAAGTCACAAAAATTAAAAATTAACATTTATTTACAAAATTATTCATAGCTAATTTTTAGTTATAGCTAATCATTCTAATTGTCATGAAGAAAAATAACAACTTCCATACCCAACAACTGGAAAACTAAATGAATTGTGGTATATTAATGTAGTAGAATAATATAGTGCTTCAAAAATTAAGTATGAAATATATAAGGAAATATGTGCAGACATATATGAAGTGATTCAGGGTAGCATCATTGGAAACAGAACTGCATGCACACTAATCACAATTTTATTCAAAAAGGAAAAAAGCAAGTAGGGAAATAAGGGAGGCAAAGGAGATAGAATATGTCTAACAGCAGTTTCAAAAATGACTCGCTGAGTTTTTACTCATTAATTCTTTTGTTCTGCCTTGTTAAATGCTAGGAGGTTTTGGAAAGATTTTATCCTTTATATAGGTTTATTTTTTTGATTATTAAGAAAATCCTTCTTTTAAAAAAACCTTTAAATACTGATTGATTGATGTATAATTGGGAACAAAGCTGTTTCCTCCTGTTTTTTAAAGAGTAATCCTGTAACTGAAAGAGAAGGAAAGAAAGGAAATTAAAATATAGACACCATGTTTTTTACCTTGGTGACTCTTATCTCATTGGATGAAGTTAAGGTGATTCCACAGATCTGTTAATTAAGGTTAGGGTAAATGTTAGATTCAGACATGAATCTGTGGTCTAAGCTGTCTAGTCATGATTTCATCATAGCTCTGAAAGCTCCTGTTTGATGTCCAGTAAATAACAGTAGAACTGGATGATTCTTGGTCGGATCATCATGGAGCACAACCTCTAAGTACTCTTTTAAAACCAACACAGGATAAAAGTGACTAATGGGTCCTCCAGCACTGTGAAGCTATTGTGTTCTACATTTGTGAAACAGAATAAATAAAGGGAAAGGATCTCTAGGCCAGAAATATTTCTAGTGAATGAGAAACAAATCCCTTGAATCATCCTTTTATTTATTCTTAATACTTGTTATATTTTATTTTTTTATTTCTTTTTTGGTTATACCAGAATAGCTCAGACTTTCTTGGAGTTACTCCAGTTTCTAAAGCATAGTGGCTTAGCTTATGACACCTAAACTGGGTTGTGTTGTTGTTGCTGATTCATTGAACAAGAACAAGAACTAGATGTAATCTGTCAAGTGAAGTATAAAGGGAGAAATGAGGGGAAAAAATAAAACATGGTTTGTCCTGAATACACTTACAATCTAGTTTTCTTATCTGAAAATAAAGGGACTAGACTAACTCTCAAAGACCCTTTCCATCACTAATATTAGTGAGTGATAAAGGCAATACTACAGGAGTCTGAGGGGAGAATACATGACTGTGAGCTAGAGGGCTAAGGCAAAACAGAAGAGATGAACAAAATATTGGTAGATCTGTTAGAATCATGAAAACTCAGAGTTAGAAGGGACCACAGAGGATGTCTAAAAGGAACTATTCCTGAGCAAGTTTCCCAATGAACATCCTTGATTCCCTCCTGTAGGCTTACATGACTCTTGTTTTATTTGTTTTTCCTTTCTTCTTACCTTCATTGTCTCAGTCAGATATGACAGCTTGTTAGGTCATTATAAGCATGGAAGCCTGGCAGGGGATTGGGGGACAGGGAAGAGTAGGATAAGTGACAGTGGTGTCAGGGAGCCTTTGTTGAAAACACTGTTGGAGATCATTCAGAGCCCTGGAGAACTTGTTCTCCTTGGCTCCAGACAGTAAAACTAGTAGTAATATGTGGAACTCACTAAAAGAAAAACATAGGTTTGATGCAATGAAAACCTTTCTAACAATTTTTGTTGTTGTTCAGTTGTGTCTGAGTCTTCATAATCCCATTTGGTATTTGTTTGTTTGGGAATTTTTTTTGGTTAAAATTCTAGAGTGGTTTGCCATTTCTTTATCCAGCTCATTTTATAAATGAGGAAGAAATGTGAGATAAGCAGGCTTGCCCAGATTCACAAAGCCAGTAATATCTGAGATCAGATTAGTACTATGGTCTTCCTGACTCTAAGCCTGGTGTTGTATCCAAAGTGCCACCTAGACATCTAGAGGGATCCAAAAGTTTAATGGACTGCTTCAGAAGATGATGGGTCTCCCTTCTCTAAAACTTTTCAATGAAGAATTTTTTCATATATTTTAAAATTTTAAAGATATTTTATTTTCCCAATTATATGCAATAATAATTATCAACACACATTTTCCAAAATTGTAAAATCCAAATAGTCTTCTTCCCTCCCCTCACTCAAAGATGGTAAGCAATTTATTCTGGGCCACACATATAGTATCATGCAAAACACATTTCCATATTGGTCACTGTTGTAAGAGCACACTCATAAAAAAATGAAATCCCAAAATAAAACCATATGTACACTGATATGAAAGATAGTATGCTTTGATCCACATCCATCTGATTCCAACAGTTCTTTCTCTAGAGGTGGATAGCATTTCCCTTCATAATTCTTTCAGAATTGTCCCTAATCATTGCATTGCTGAGACTAGCCAAGATTTCACAGTTGATCATCATATAATATTGCTGTTACTGTGTAAAATATTCTCCCAGTTCTGCTTATTTCACTTTGCATCAGTTTCTGCAGATTTTTCCAGTTTTTTTCTGAAATCATCTTGCTTATCATTTTTTAGTATTCCATCACCAACATATGCCACAATTTGTTCAGCCATTCCCCAAATGATGGACATACCCTGAATTTCCAGTTCTTTACCACTACAAAAAAGAGCAGCTATAAATATTTTTGTACAACTAGATCTTTTCCCCTTTTTCATTATCTCTTCAGGATACAGACCCAGTAGTGGTCTTACAGGATCAAAGGGTGCGCAAAGTTTTAAGTCCTTTGTTTATAGTTCCAAACTGTCCTCAGGATGGTTGGATCAGTTCACAACTTCAAAAATGCATTAGCATCCCAATTTTGCCACAATGGTACATTTTAAATTCAGTAAACCTTTATTAAATGCCTAGAATGTGTCAAATATTTTCCTAGGCAGGAGAGGTATAAAAGTAAAATTTCAACAGTACTTGCCCACAAGGAACTTGCCTCACTCAGGATACATCGATAACTAGATAACCAGAAATTTTGTCGCTGCATAATTCAGCTTTGGATATACTCATATTGATATACTCCTTCCCAACTCCTTCAGCTTCCTCTCCCCTCAAACTGGAGAGCTGGAGGGTAGAACAATAAACTCTACCCAATGCTTTCTTTTAAGGTGGGCAGAAACTAACTTTGAAACTCACTCTTCTTTCCATCTACAGCTCTGCTTGGTCTGAACTCCACATGACAAGATATTCTGGTGTTGTGTATACCCTAACATCCTCCCCCAATCCCATCTCAGCTTTCCACCTTCCTTTTGTGTGTTGTCTTCTACCATTATGTATGCTCCTTGTGGTCAGGAACTTTATTTGTATCCCTAATGTTTTGCACAGTACCTAGCACATAGTAGGTGCTTAATAAATGTCTATTAGATTAAATTGATTTGAATCAAGTTGAATTAAGGAGAGAAGAGTTTCAGCATCAAATAGCTAGGAGGAAACAGAAAAGGTTTCCTGAAGAAAGAGGCACCTGAAATGAGCTGTGAATCAAGTTTGATTCTAAGCAAGCTAGGGATTCTAAGAGATGGAGGTGAGTAAGGACCCTTTTTCCAGATATAAGAAACTGACTGTTTTAAGTCAGTGGCAGGAGGTAGCATTTTGAGCTTAGGGAGAGAAGACCCTCTATTAAGTGAATTGTTCTTGTTGTTGTATTGATTCATTGAACAAGTATGTATCAAACATCCACTATTTGCAAGTTCTCAAATGAGATATTGAGGGAGAAGTGAGTTTGTTTGGATTGAATGTAGAGCATATGAAAGGGAGTATTGTGAAATGATGTTTAAAAGAATTGTGGGAAACAGGTTGTGGATAGCTAAAAATACCAGGCCAGAAGGAAGATGAATTAGAGGAGTCAGAAAGCAGGGAGGACATTTTGAAGGCAATTGTAGTACTCTAGGCAAGAGGTGATGAGGGCCAAAACTAGAAAGTTCTTTAGGGAGTTCTTTAAGAAAACCTGGATGGACAAGAATCTCAAGTACTTATTGAAGAGAAAGGTACATTAGCAAGATGAATCATTTCCTCTTCAAACAAACTCTTCTCATTCATCATAAATCCTTTAGTTTACCACTTCTGCTGTCATTTCATTGACCAATGTCAACATCCTGGGAAGATGCTATTGGCATGTCTTGATGAACGGAGCTTTCCTAGAAATTCTGTGTCTAATAGGTAATGTTTTGCACTTCATGGCATCTGAGGAGAAAAAAGGGTCTTTTTCTTAAGTCATTCTATGTCTAGGCTGAATTCTCCCTTTCATAAGAGGTTAATGGGCAGAAGAACTGAATTTAGTCTGTCTCCTGCTGGAATATTAAAACTCCTAACTGTGTTGACATTCAAGTTCTCTGCCAGTTTATTTATGAGCCAGATACTTCCTTCCAAATTCTACAAAGGTTCTTCCTTTTATTTCCTTTTTTTCTTTTATTACAATTATCATGTGTTTTTTAAGCTTTTTTGAAATCCTACTAGGTGCATGTAATCTAGGTTTTATAAGACTTCAGTATAAGAAAACAATGCACCCTCTGATTCGATATTTTTTATTATTTTTTGGAAGAAACATAGATGAGTAATAGGATACAATTAAGCATGAATACATTGGATGACATAATGACAGTCAAATATACTGATGAAGGAAAATGCAGTGATTTTGTGAGGAGGTTAATGAACATTTGTATTGTGCTAATCAGGAGGCTCCCTGAAAGCGATGAGTTTTAAGTTTTCTTTAAAAGAATGAAAAATTCATTCAATAGTAGCACAAAGGACATTCTAGGTATGTAGGATGACCTATGAAAATGTCTGTAACCAATCTAAAAGTCCTTAGGAAAGGAAGGAAGGGAAGATGGATAGATAGATTTATGTTAGATGGTAGATGCATGTATAATAGATGATAGAAGATAATGAATAGTTTGGAGAAAGAGAGATGCAGGGGAAATGATAAGATGATCATAGAATCTAAAAATTATTAAGAGATCTCAGAGATGCTCTAGACCAGTGATGGGCAAACTTTTTAAAGAGGGGCCAAAGGAAAGGAAATGCTCATCTGTCAGTCTGTTTCTAAGGAAACTCTTATGAAGTTTCATCGTATTGTATCCTACTCATTGTATTAGTCAGGTTAGGAATAATGTCACATCGATGGATAGAACATTTCAGGGGGCTGCATCTGGCCCGCGGGCTGTAGTTTGCCCATAGAATCTAGACCAATCTATATCTAAATAGGAATCTCCCCTCAAATGACTGGCCATGTAGTCTCTATTTAAAAGTGATGGAATACTCAATACTTCCTGAGATAGGCCATTCCTCTTCCTATTAGTCATAATTACCTATAATTGTTACAGTATTTCCCATTGTGTCAGACTATAATCTGCCTCTTTCCATTGATCCTGGTTCTAT
This sequence comes from Gracilinanus agilis, assembly GCF_016433145.1. Taxonomy (NCBI): domain Eukaryota; kingdom Metazoa; phylum Chordata; class Mammalia; order Didelphimorphia; family Didelphidae; genus Gracilinanus; species Gracilinanus agilis. Next base: position 260,659,870 of record NC_058131.1, read on the forward strand.
CCTCTGGAGCCCAGCAGAACAAATCTAATTTCTTCCTAACTCAACAGCTCTTCAAATGCTTGAAGTCAGCTAGCAATCACTGTCTCCTCTGTGGAACATTGTCTTTTCCATGTTAAATAGCACCAGGTCTATTAAATATTCTTCCTATGACATGTTATCAAGTACCCTCAGCATCCAGGTCACTCTCCTTTGAATATATTCCTATTTATGTGTCTGAAACTGAGTGCTAGTGGGAGGGAAATATATTTTATGGAGCCGGATCAGCTAGTAATATATGCTTCTATATTTAATTTTCATTTAAATCATAATTAAATCATTAGTATATCATCAGGCACATAAGCATAACTTTGGTTTTAATTTTCATGGAAATAGTTATATCACTAGTATATCATCATCATAGGCACGTAGTATGCATAATTTGAGAGTTGGAAGGGACCTTAGATATAATCTTGTCCAATTCCTGCATTTTACAAATGAAGAAACTAAGTGGCATGTAAGTTAAATGATGTGTCTGAGGTCACATAGGTAGTAGATGAGGAAAGTGGTATTTGAACTCAAGTCATCTGACCAGGTAGAGTGCTTTTCCTGATGTACTGCATACCAAAGATCTCTATATACCTTCCTTTATTCCATTTGACTTTTTTTTCCAGTAATCTATTCCCCTTGATAAAAATTCTATCTCTAATAATTCTCAGAACCAGGATAATTATTTAATCCCCAACTTTATATATAGTTGGAATAGCTCCTGGTCTAGCCCATGCTAAGAAGATAAAATCTCATGTTGATTTCTGTCATTCTGTTATGGCAATTCTTGTTGCTAACCTCAGTGCTAGTTGCAGGTGACAACAAGTTTCAGTTCTTCCAAGGTGGTATGATTAAAGAAAGGTGGGATCAGTTCTCTGCTGGCCTGTGCTCTGGTCTGTATTTGATCATAAATACTCCTTTCTACTCTGGGACACTGACGTGGGTCCCTCCTCCTGCTAGTCCTCTTCTTTCCCCCCAGAACTGCACACAGAGCCTCCTATTGGCAGTGCAAAAAAGACATGAACCCAGAGGCAACAAAAGGTTGCCTGTAATCTTTTGACCAGTTTTCAGACCCCCTTAACATCTATGGGCTGAGAGTTCCAGAAGCTGCCTCTCCTGATTCAATTTCCCCCAGGACCTGCTTTTGGCTTATAATAGCTGGACATGGTGGGGCTCAGGACCTCACTATGAGCTTCAGCCTGGGCTCAAACCTTAAGGGCCAATTTAGAGATGTCTTGCTTTGGGCTTGCTCAGGGACTCAGAACCTTGTTGTAACCTGCATTCCCCTCTCACTTCAGTAAAACATCCTTTTCCTGCTGATCATCCAAGTTGCTGAGCTGGAAGATTGCCTCACCCCATCCCTTTCCTGATTCTGCTAATCCAGAATTCATTTTGAGCAGTTATGTTAATTTTTTAAAGGGGATTTTGGGAGAGGTTAGAGCTTCTTTGCCTCTTCTCTGCCATCTTTTGCTATGACAATTCCCCATGTAGCTAGCTCCTAGGAAAAAGTCAGAACTATAGAGGTCAAAGGCAAAGTTCGGTGAAGGAAAAGAAGGCCATTGGGTCTCCTTAGGATGACAGAACACCCCTGCTTTCGTCTTCTTAATGTTTGCAAATATCCTCAATGAACAAATACCCATGTCCCTTGTCTTTGATTATGATTCATATCAACATAAGAACATGTTCTGGGAATTAAAATCCTGGATTGTTTTCTTTGGGGGGCATGGGAATGAAGGGAAGTGTCAATGTATAATTTTGTTTTCATTCCCTATGTTGTAAAATGTAATCAAGGAATTTATCCTTGGAATATTTTTCTTCTACTTGAATTTCAGAAATGTATAATGTAGCATATTTGGGTTTTGGTCATCATTTTACAGAAAGAAACTATTAGAAATATGAGCTGCTCTTCTGGTGTTTTAAAAGGGGAAAAAATAAGAGTAGAAAATTCTTCACATATATCCAAATCACATGATTTGCTTAGAATAGGTGTATTTTATGGAAGATTTCCTAATAAGCATTTATTGATTAAACTAGGAAATTTTTGAAGATATGCATCCCTGCCAAGGAGTCCCAATGCACTGAAGTGTGATGGGGCAGGGGGCAAATTTATAACAACTTTACACAATCTCAAAAACCCATCTGTGCTCAGTAGGACTCAATTTATTGCCACTTATAAATGTTTCTGCAGCAATTGATCAGAAAAATTGATTTAGATTCTATTGTAATGCTCTATTTTCCACTAGAAAACGTTTCTACAAATGTTAGAAAGGTCCTCAGAAATACCCTCATAGTTATTTTATGCGCTGGCTGGGCAAGAGCACATTTTCCAAAGCCTATAAACCTAGACTATCTATGTCTACACCACATAGGTCAAGCAGTGATTTTTCAATTTTCTATTTAACTTTAAGCCATGTAGACAGCCAACCAGATCATTCAAAGCAAAGAAAATGCTACTCTCTATCCTGAATAATCTGATTTGGCTGCCTATGTGAATCATATTACCTGGGTAATTACCTAATCTCTTCTTCACTGTGCAAACACTGACAGAGGGAATTATATTATTTTCCTAAAATGATAAGCCCACAGGAAGGAGGGTTCATGACTGAAGGTTATATAACCTAGAACAAAATCATGTTATTGGTCATTTCTAACCATTTGATGGTAGGAGAGAGGTGAAGAATACTTGACAATCTCTTCTCTGTCTTTCTCAAAATCTCTTCTACTACACTGCTAACAAGCCATGGTCTGTCAACACAAGGCATGCAAGGGCAATCATGAACCGAATGAAACAAGGTCTCTGGGCAATAGCCAGGTGCCTTTATTGACATCTGCCCCTGTTTCCATTCCCTAGCTACAGGAACAGGAAGAGAGGTTGAAAATGTTGAATGCTCAAGAGAAAAACATTTTTGTTTTTTTCAAGTCTTCAGTCAATCAACAAACAACTAGCATGTGTCCTATATGTGCCAAGCACCAATCTAGGTACTAGGGATCCAAGTATACTGAAACATTCAGCTACTTTTCGTAGTGATGCCTCTGTTAGCACTAAAAGAACCCTAACTAAAAATCAGTCCTCTCAGTGTCTGAAATAGAGCTTAGTGCATAGTAAGCACTTAATAAATGATTCTTTAATGAGTGAATGGCAAAGACAGAGTATCAAGAAAGAGCATAGCATTTGGGGGTCAAGAGAGAACTGAATTTATATCCCATCCCCACCACTGCATGAGCATGGACCCAAAGACACCATGACATTTCTTGGTCCTTCTCTTTCCTCATGTGTAAGATGGTAATATTTATAAAGCCTACCTTATAGAGTGTTATTATTCAGTTGTTTAGTCATGTCTGACTCTTCGTGACCCCCTTTGGGATTTTCTTGCCAAAAATACCTGGAGTGGTTTGCCATTTCTGTCTCCAGCTCATTTGAAAGATGAGGGAAATGAGGCAAATAGTTAAGCAACTTGCCCAGGGTCACACAACTAGTAAGTTTCTGAAGCCAGATTTGAACTCAGCTCTTCCCATACCTAGCCTTGGTGCTCTATTTACTGCTCCACCAAGCAGACCTACCTTATAGGGTAGTAAGGTTCAAATAACATAACCTATTACAGCACTTTTTGCAAACCTTTAAATGTTCTATCAATGTCAGCTGTTTCAGTTGATTATCTGATTCTTTTCATGTTTATTTTTGATAGAATTCATATAGAAGGAATCCTAGAAAACAATCACTATCTTGCTATTATTCTTTTACATTTAATGCTCTGTGAACAATTGGAGAGACAAGTTAAAGTTACCTTTGTGGAATTGAATAAAAAATTATCTCATTCTACTTTTTTATGAATGTCAGACAGAAACAATGAAGAATAAGTCACTGTGGTACTATCATTCTTTTCTCATTAATGTTCTACCAACAAGTGTTGAAGTGGATAAAATATCTGCATTTTGTAAATCTGCTTACAAATAGAACTGCTTTTGAATAAGATTATGAGCATGCATATTCATTTTCTGTACAGTCACTGAAAGTATCTTTGGGTTAACTTCAAAAGAAGACAACAGGAATGACACATTTCTCATCTTGTTCTCACATGACTTTCATTTCTTCTACTTGGTCTCTGGATTTTGCAAACTTTCTACTGCAACTTGAAGATTATGAGTGTCCTGTATGGCCACATCTATTCAAAATATTGTTCTTAAATTTCAAGGGTTCAATGCCATAACTTGGTGAGCAGCACTGGATAGAGCACCAGGCCTAGAATCAGGAAGACCAGCATTCAAATCTGGCCTCAGGTACTTTTCTAGCTAAATGACTTTGGGACTCTGTTTGTCTTAGGTTCCTAATCCGTAAAATGATCTGGAGAAGGAAATGGTAAAATCCACTCAAGTGTGGTTGGCAAGAAAAAGTAGTCATGAAGCACCTGCCATGATCAAAAAATGACTAAACAATAACAATTATATGTAGATATTGTGGTCAACAGTACTTTCTGAAATGATGCCCTAGTTCTAAGAAAATGTATTTGTTGAATTCTCAAGGATATTTTGGGATTTGCTAAATGGGGGTTTATCAATTGTGAGTTTATAAAGATTATCAAACTGCATATAAATAATTCCAGCTATTTGATTTTTTTCTTTCTATATGTCTGGTAGATGTTTACCTTGTAAAATGCTTGTGGCATAGTTTCAAGCACTTCATTGCTTAATCTGCCCTGATAAATAAGTTCCTGTTCCTTAAGCATTACCTTTCCATAACTTCTGGTAGAACAGATCCTGAATCATTATCATAAAACCCTCCATTCCTATAAACAGATCTACCTGACTCTGCAATTTCCTTGATACTATTTTGGCCAATACCTGTTATTGCTTTAGTTCATGTTCATGTCACCCACAGAGAGCCTTTTGATTCCATTCTTGCATCTTAGCTCTCCCATAGGCTTCTTCCAGAGATAAACTACTTTGGGCTTCGTTGAACAAATCCAATGGCATATTCCTATTGACAGCCTTCACCATTGCCTGTGAAATGAGGTCTCTTTGTTCCAATTGTATTCCTGTACGTTTTAACCTTTCATTGTTGTTTTTCTTATTCCTATCACATATATTTACCAGCCTCATGTTATACATTTCTGCATGAGTTAAACATTTTTTTAAAAGGCTCATCTTGCCTTTTTCATTTGCTGATTGTAACCATGAATGTACCACTTGCCTAAACAGATCTGATGCACCAGAGAAATTTATTTCCCATTTAGATTGGAGCAGAAATATTGAGATAACCCCTTGACCAAGAGAGAAAAGGTGGAACCAACTTGTAAATATACTTTGCCAGAGAGAAATGTGGAGTGGTATTTCTAGCATGAAAATTAGCCTATTTTTCCTGAGGCAATATCCTATGACTAGCAAATGTTATCTGTGCTGAGAAGTGTTCCCTATAGAAAGAAGACCACCCTGAGGAAGAATAAATTGGGTTGTTGGAATCTAGCAGCAAAGGGCTCAAAAATTTATGTCTGTGGTCTACTGCCACCAAACATGTACTATAGGTTTGTTAGCTCTTGCATTTTGAAAATCATCTGTGTTCATTTGGGGTGACAGGCCACTCCCACCCTCCAAATTCTTTAAAGAAAAGATTAGCAAGCATTTTATCCTGTGCATATGAGCTGCCCATCAAGAATATTTTCAGCCGTGCACCAGTGATACACAGCAGATAGTGCTGACAAAAGCTAAAGTGAAATGTCATACATTCAGATCCGATGCTCCATGGAGTTGGAAGAGGGCCTGTTCTGCCTTCAGAGACTGACAGCTAAATCCTTCATTCTTTCAGCTTCCAACATATGGCATGAAGTAGGGTGTGAAAGATAAATTTCTTTGGATAGGTGCAGAAAATATGTGCAACATTTTTTACTGTGTGGCTGCATAGAAAGATCAAAACAGCCTTGTTTTCTGAGAGCAGAATTTTAATGCTTTGAAATCATGCCTCCAGATTGGTAATGTTGATACAGAGTTAATACCTGCTTGGAGTAATTAGCAGTTTACTCTGGAAGCACAGGGGTAGCCCGCTAACTGGAGGATTTGCTATAAAATGGACACCCTTCTCCTTTTGAAAGGTTAATATCCCTTTTGCTTCTAAGAGTTTATAGTTGTTGGTGGTTTTTTTTCTCCCCTGTTCAACAGTAGATATACTTGGGATCTTATTCTGTACTCTGACCATCCTCTCAAAAATGAGATGTATTCAGGGCAGCAGCAGAGAAAATAATTTGATTTAAGACCAGCCAATGGGAGGAAAGGTTCATATTTTTCTGGAGTTGAAGTAGTTGTGAAAGCAATGATTGCTGTCCTGCTTGCAGTCTAGTAAATCAGACCTTTACTGAAATGTTTCACATTAATGGTTAGGTGAGTACAGTCAAGAGAGCAAATGAGAAAAACTTGCCAAATTCATTTATATGGAACTGACACCCTGTCATGTCACACTGGGGTATGGCCCAGTATAGGTCAAGCAGGAACAAGGCAGATAGTTGTTGAACTCAACGCCAGGGTAGGTGATGCAACAGTACAAAGTCAGGAGTCATAACAACACTGTCTTTGTACATGACCTACATGGAAAATGCTAGAGGAAGCATTCATTTTTGATAGAGAGGGAATTGATTTGGAAAATAACTAACACAAACAAATCATCAGGGGCCCAGAACATATTTTTCTAAGAATTCGTGTCAACCTCATTTTCATCTAATACATTTCATCTCTCGTGGGTGGCAAAAAAAAAAAAAAAAACAACACTCAGATGCACAGATTCACAAATTTTGAGAGCTAGAAGGGACCTCAGTGACCATCTAGTCCAGCCCATATGCAAACAGAATAAAATATAACTGACAAGTAGTCCAACCTTTCTTTGAAGATCTCCATAAAGAAGGAATCTGACTCTTCTTGAGTCATTCTGTCCCCTTTTTTTAATTGATAGGGAGTTTTTGCAATTTAGCCTGAAATAGTATGTAAGCTGCTTTATTCTGACTAACATAAGATATTGTTTTTGTTCTTTGACTTCCAAAGAGTCTAGAGTGATCTGCCAGTCCAGATCTCACCCATCATTCAGTTCCTCCCTCCCTCCTCAAGTAAACCTATTTTGACTAAACATATTCTACACTGCTCTCTTTCTTTCCTGAATTTCTATGACATTTGATTGGATCACATTATTCCACATTTGGTTATATAGATCCAGGTTCTTCAAGTTCTTTAGGAGATTTTTAAAGTATATACTATCTATCTAACATGAATACAGTACACTGAGTATTAAATAATGAGTTGGGGTTTTTGCTGTTGTTGTTATTTTTTTTTTTTGCCAAATGAACAAATTCCCTTTTAAAGAACAACTGAGGCAATGAAAGAAGTCTTGACTTATCAAAGACCATAAAGTTAGTCAGATAAAATGAGCTAAAATCACCTTAGAATCCATGTCTATTTACTTCCTTTTTTATAATTCCTTATCTTCTTCTTAGAATCAATGCTATGTTCTAATGTTCTAGGTTCTAAGGGGAAAGAGTGGTAAGAGTCAGGCAGTGGAGATTAAGTGACATTCTCAGGATCACACAGGAAGTATCTGAGATCAGATTTGAACCCAGGTCCTCCTGACTCTAAGCCTGGCACACTATCCACTGAACTACCTCAATAGCCCATCTATTTATTTTCAGTTTAGTGTTCTCTGCCTAAGAGGTGTTCACATCACCTCTTGTCGCCATGCTGTATACAAAGTACTTTGGCATTAGACTTATAATTTGAGGATTTGGAGTTCATTTTGTTATTTACCAAACATATTAAGTAGCTACTCTATATAGGTTATATGATAGTTGCTCAAGGTATAAAGCCAAAAAAAAAAAAAAAAAAACAAGAAAGAAAGAAAGAAAGAAAAAGAAAAGAGTTCTTGCTTTCCAGGAGTTTATAGTCAAATGGAGGGAAAGAGCATATTAACACCAAGCAATTAACAAAACATCCCAGCTTGCTCACTATCTTAGTGTGTAGTCTTAGAAACATCTTTCCCTCAGGCAGTGTTGAAGATCCTTACTGTAGGAATCAGGAAATTATATTCATGTGCTTCGCAAAATTATTAGGCAGGATCACTAATCTAGGCCATTATGTTAAACTTCACAAAATACAACACTCGTCCCTCTAAACCATCATCATTAATTCAGTAAGGAGGATGCCATTTGTCTTGCAATGTTGGTTTCTCCTACAGGACACTTCTTTCATGTGGGATTTCATAATTCATTTGGACCTTGGATTACAATATTAACCAATCAAATTAACGTCAGGTGTTAATGAATGTAATGTATGTAAGAAGTGCAGCTTAGAAAAGAGTGAGATGATGTTAAAAATGAGAAGCATGAAAATCACAAAGAAATGTAGAAACATCTATATAGAATGAAGCAAAGTGAGATCAACAGAACCAAAGGTATATATATATATATATATACATATATATATATATATATTGGCTTCAAGTATTAACAGAAGAAAGAGGGGAGGAAGGGAGAGAGGACAGAGGTTAAAGGAATCTATATAGAAGTGAAAAGCATCATTTTCCCTTGTTTGTTTTTTCGTAAGTCATTTACTTTCTACCTTGTGAAAAGTAAGTTGCTGCTGTTTTTTATCATTTAGTCTCTAATTCATTTAGCTTTTTTTGTGAATGGTTAAGTTTAATATTTTTCTTATATTAACAAAGTAAGATGACAGAAGAAAGTATTGTCACTTGTGCTTATGGTCCTAGCCTCCTCAAAAATTAATAAAAATGATAGCAAGCATTTATATAGCACCTTAAGATTGCCGAGTACTTTACATATATTATTTCATTTGATCCTCATAACAACCCTGCAACTACTTGAACCTCACATAGGCACTGGGGAGAAGACCGTTTAAGAATGCTCAAGGGAAATTCAGATTCCTTGAAGCAATCATAACCTTCATATCTCTCTCCAATCAAGGACTTAAAAGGACTCCTTACAGAATCGCATTGAAGATTTTAGCAATAATTCGTGTTCTGATTCCTTCTTCCTACAGAGAAAGGAAGTGACTTGCCTAAAGTCATTTAGCTAATAAATGCAGGAGGTTCCAATAAAATTTGGGGTTCTGATTGTTCATTTAGAGTTCTTTCCAGTATACCTTGTGAATCACTCATTTTTAGAGGTGAAATGAAATTTGGATATTATTTTGAGCAAACGCTTCATTTTGTAGATAAGAAAACCGAAGCCTAAAGAAGTAAAAGTACTTTCCCAGGGTTTTCCAGCCAGTTAATGTTATAGTTGAACCTAATAAAAAGATCTTTGAGTTGGAAAAAACTATAAAGGCCAATTACTTTGTTGTCCTGGACTTGAAAAGGAATCCCCACTACTACATTAAAGTGTTTGACCAGCCTGCATATGAAAGGTTCCAATGACAAAGGAAGCCCACTCCCTCCAGACACAGTTTATTCCACTTTGGGGGAACTCTACTTACTAGGGAGTCTTTTTTATTTATATTGGGGCAACACTATTAATTCTACCATGTTCCTAGTTCTGGTATTTGCAATCAAGCAATCTAATCCCTTGCCTGACCACAAATACTTGAAGATAACTATTATGTTCCCATCACATATTCTCTATTTAAAATTTTTTATTAATTTAACTTATCCCTATATGGAATGATTTACAGTTCCCTTATTAACCTGGTCACTTGCCTCTGGATTTTAATGCCTTTTCAAAAATGTATCTGAGAATTGAAGACAATACTTCAAATGTGATCTTACAAGGCCTGACTATAATGGGATTATTACCTACATTATTCTAGAAATATATTCATGCAATATGAGAGCTATTTAGAGTCTGTTTGTTTTGACTTCCATATCATACTTTTAATTCATATTGCACTTATCAGTCAATAAAGATTTTTTTTCACATAAACTATTCTCCAGCCATAATTCTCCCTTTTGTATTTCCATAGCCAATTCTTAATACATAGTACAGATTAACCCTTTTAAATTTAATCATCATAGATTTGGTTTATCATTTTAGACTGTTAAAATATTTTAAAATGGCAATCCTGTTGTCTACAGTGTCAGCTATTCTGCTCATTTTTTGTCATCTGGGAATTTGATAGGCATGTCATCTATGCCTTCATCTAAGTGATTGATAACAATGTTGAATAGCCCAGAGGTAGAAATAGATTCCTTGGACACTCCAATAGAATGCTTTCTTGGTTGACATTGATCCACTCTTTGTGTCCAGTCATTAAACGAGTTCCAAAAACACCTACATGAATTATCAGCTCTCCTCCATCTATCCATCTTATCCAGAAGGATATCATGAGAGACTTTGCCACATAGCCTGCAGGAATCCAGATATAATATATCTGTTGTGCTTTCTGATCTTGCATTCTAAAAACCTTGCCAAAAGGTGAAATTAGATTGTTCTGACATGATATGTCCATAATAAAGTCATTCACTCACTTAATGATGAGTACTTCATAAACCATGCCTTCATTAGTGCCTTCCAACAATTTTCTAATTATCAAACTTTGTATAATAATAAATGGCATTTTTATATTATTTTAAAGTTTTGCAGAGTGCTTTACACACAATATATCCTTTGAGCCTAACAATCCTGTGAGGTAGAGATTGCCAGTACTACCATCACTATTTTACCCATCTATGTGTGTGTCTCACACACACACACACATATATGTGTTTATCTCTCTCTCTCTCCTACTCTGTCTCTTTGGCAAATCAGGAAAATAGAGGTACATTGCCAGTTCTGCACCAACTTTCCCATTTCCTCCAGTTTTTCACAGATCACTAATAGTGACCCTGAGTAGCAGTCACTATTTTGTAGAATAATTATTTGCAACCTCTTGCTTGGAGATTGGAATCATTGAGCAAATTTAGCTTCTTTATTAACATCCTCCTACTGACTTTGGGCTTTACCAACTGATTAGTCATTTTTATTCTTACTGATCTCTTACTTTTATCAGGTCTCTTACCTTTCCAGTTCAAAGTATTTTTCAGCACTAGACTGCTCACTATCAGATATAAACTCTTCTGCCTGTGCTACTTTTCATTCCTGTTAATACACAATTTCTATTCTCAATATATCAGTCTGCAAATAAGTGGTCAAGTGGAGAGAACACTGGACCTGGAGTCAAGAAGATCTGAGTACAAATCCTGGCTCAGATGCCCACTATTAGAGTGACCCTGGGCAAGTCATTTGCCCTTTGTCTCAGTCCTCATTTGTAAAATAATAATAATAAATACTCATATGGCTATTATGAGGATCAAATAAGATAATATTAAAATCTTAAAGTGCTATATAAATTATTTCATCATCATTATTGTTTTCAGTCTGCCATCTCCTCTATGTTACATGCCCCTTCCTACATCTGTGTGGTTGCTTTATTCTACTCATCTCCCGAAATGGCCTTTCTCTCTCCATTTCATCTATATTGATTCTACTCATAGTATGGCCAGAATGTCACAATGGGAAAAAAGAAATTCTAGATTAGGAATCAGGACACTTGTGGTCTCGTATCAATCAGATAAAATGAGAATATATATAAAGTACTTGGCAAATGTTAAAAACGGTATATAAATGTCATCTCTCAAATTCAATGATTCTGTTCTTTGAAGTTCATCTCAAATCTGAGATTCTTGATGAAATTACTTTATACTCTTCATGACTACACTGATTTGCCTCTCTATATTTCTGTTACCTATATAGTTAGTACCACTTGGTTTCTCTCTTATTTATATGTCTCTGCCTCCTCTCTCTCTCTCTCTCTCTCTCTCTCTCTCCCCCTCCCTCTCTCTCTTTTTCTCTCCTCTCCTTAGACCTTAAATGGCTTGCTCCAGGGTCATAAATGTAGTATGTTTTAGAAACACTACTTAAACTCAGGTTTTTCATTTTTCTAGAGTTGATTCTCTAGCCATTCCATATGTATAGAGCAGTGATTCCCAAAGTGGGTGCCACTGCCCCCTGGTGGGTGCTGCAGCAATCCAGGGAAGCGGTGATGGCCACAGGTGCATTTATCTTTCCTATTAATTGCTATTAAAAATTTTTTTGAAAATTAATTTCCAGGGGGCTAAGTAATATTTTTTCTGGAAAGGGGATGGTAGGCCAAAAAAGTTTGGGAACCACTGATTTAGAGTGTTTTTAAATTATTTCTCATATATTGTTTAATTGTTTCTCATATATCTCTCACATATCATCCTTGTATCCTCAAGGAGAAGGGTTTATTTTGAATAGACTATTTCCTTATTTTGTTTTTATTATGCATTGATAATAGTGCTTTTCCCATCAGATTGAGCATATACTCACAAACATAGCATAGATTCACAAACATTTGATTGATTTGACAATATGGGTCAATGGCAGAAGAATATGGCCTGCTAACTGTAGTGCCTTTTCTACAAAGTCACTTTTATGCCCATAGTTAACTCAAATATTGGCTGAGATCCAATTATGTAAGAGTGCAGCGGTATCAAGAAATTGAATGTTTGTGCAGCTTTTATCTTTAGCAAGAGAACTTTTTTTTAAAAACTAGGGGCATGTTCTCATTACAGCCTACATCACAGGAATGATTTATTCCAACCTTAATGTGAAATATGTGGTAGTGTTTGGTTTATTCTGACCTTCTCAGTATTCTCCATTTTAATTGGGTGACCATTTCATTCTTCCATAAAGGTTATCATGGCTGTAAACCTAAAAAATGGGGAATGAACCTCCAAACAAGCCACACTCTCCTGATAGGGTCAAAGCAGAAAAGAATATTACTCTGATTCACAAGATCTGCGGAGTATCCAAAAGGGATATATATGCTCATGGTGCATATGTCTGTACAAATACACACAGCACCTAAAATTAATCATCAAAAGAGTGACTGTAATGAAGTTAGCCAATGGTACAGGGGAAGCCACTCTTCATTACAGCCATTAACCTGAAGGCTGCCTAGGCACAGAGCAGGCCATGCCTCTGCAGAAAGATGTCAGTGCTTAAGTAATGAATGCTATTGGACAGTCTAGGCAACATGGAAGCTGTTTTATTGTCTCCGACACCATTGTTGACATCAGAAATTATTACTTTCAGCAGGATGTTTCCTACCAGTGCTATTTTCCAAGTTATTTTCCAGGCACAAAGAAATGTAGCCCAACTGAACCTTTTGTACTGATAGCATTCAAAATTGTTTTACGGAGGTCAGCATGTCATTACGGACTTAAAATGAAGACAGAGCAAAGATAAATTAGAATGAAAGAGAAGACCTTTCTGAAAAATTGGCTGGGTTGGAAAAAGACTGAAATACATGGGATACGGGCCTCTTCCTTTCGTAGCTTCTCCTGATCCAAATTCACACCCTTCTCTCTTAGGAGCCAATAAAAGCGTCTCAGAATCCAAGGGGTTGTACAATAGAGGTACCTGAAGGAGCTGAGTGAACCCAAGCAAGAAAATGGAAAGAGCAGATAGAAAAGGGTTTGAAGTGTGCCCTGTAGCTGTTCGTCCACCTTGTAAGAGAATGGTCTGAATGAAGATTTTGTTCACTGAAGAGAGAGCATAGACTGAGTTATTTGGCTGCATTATTCATTGTAGACAGTTTTATATTTCACCATGTAAATTAAAATTCTTGACTAATCATATGGATAGCCAAGAAAAAAAAATCATCTTATTTTGTCCATTAGAAATGTCAGGATCCAGATTTCCCGGTTCCTGCAGGTACTAATTCATGCATTCAAAAGATTAGGAAAGAGTTCCAAGGTGGGGTCGAATACATGGCGTTCCAGAAGTCTCAGTGCAATTTTAAGCTATTAGCTTAAAGACTTTTGCAACACCTTGTGAAGTTGTCTCTTAGGACCCAGAGCCATTGTTGCCGGTCTTTGGGTTCAATCTGTGTGGCAGACTTCAAGCAGCTTGCTGCCATAGCCCAGTGCACCAGAATATCCCAGGACACACATAATTTAGGGAAACACAGACATAGAGGAAAAGTCACCCAGATAACCAACTTCCCCAGAACTGCACAGCTCTGTTATAGTAAAGTCTCACCAGCCCGCTGTGTCTTTACACCAGGGATCACACTCAATTCTACAGCCATAAAACAAGGGACGGGTCAGGGCACATGAGCCCAGAGGCTCTTATCTGCTCCTCACGGCTGCCTATAGCGGTCCTCAGAGTGGAAGCAAAGCTGATGTTCTTGCGCAGGCTACTGTCCACCTCTACTGCCTTCTTGCTCCACTAGTGAAAATGTCCAGCCTCCCCAATCATACTGATTTCAAAAGGGGCAGGAGGGGAGGAAATGGATCAGAAAGGTTTTAAAGGAAATTACAAATAAAATCTGCATCAACCTCTGTAGGTCTGCACGTTATGTGGTTTCAACTATTGCAGAATTTATACTGTAAAATAAAACTGGACTTGGAGGAAGAGCTCAAAAGGAAGAAAGACAAGTATCCCCAGAAATTTGCCCCACATAATCTCTTTTCCAAAAGCAATTCTTCTACACTTCAAATTATAAACTGTAAAATGTAAAAGTAATATATATGTACATACATATTTACATTTATATGCATATGGAATTAGGGACTTAACTGCAACCTAAATCTTATACATTTTATTCAAAAAGTATCTTGAAGATTGTAATATGACTTGGCTCTTCCTCTGAGGCTGTTAGTCCTGCCCGAACCTTACATCTCCAGGAAATTTTTATTTGGACTTAGAGATTGAAAAAGTCCATGGGGAGAGAGTGGGCACATCTCTATTACTAATATATGCCAAGGGTCTATTACTTCTGTTATTGTGCTATATAGCTGAGTTTTAGTTAAAATGCAAAACTTCAAGCAAATAAAAATGCAAAGACAATAAAAGCTGGTGCCAGATATCATCAGCTCTACCTTGAGCAAGGAGAAAATGGAGGTAATTAGATTCTGCAGGTGGTATATTTAGAGGTGCAGCATTCACTGGCTGCATGACTTGGAGTAGGTGAATGGGAATCTATCTTTCCCAAATGAAAGATTTTCTATTGTAAGAATCAGGCTATGGAAGGATAGGGAGATTGTTTAGCAACCCAACAAGTGCTTTAGATGAACCCTCCTATTGACACTTTGTGGAGCACATAATAAAATAGGTCTCAATAATTTATGTATCAGTGTTGGTGGACCACATTATAACCCACTCTCAGTTTCTGATTACATTGGCCTTGGTCTGAATAAGGAAACTCTTTCAGAGTTTTAAGTTGTCTCTGACTCATAAATAAGCTCCCCAGGTGTTTTCTCCATGCCCTGACAGTAATAAGGCCCCAAAGAATGCACCTTGCTGTTCTTCTGTTTCAAGAAGGGCAAATTACTATTAAAGTATACTAGAAGTAGAGTTGGGAATAAGCTAAGAGGATGAACTCATCCAACTCACATTTTACAGATGAGGAAACTAAGGCTCGGGGAATTCAAATGACTTGCTCAAGGCTACATGAGTAGTAAGAGGCATAATCAGTATTTGATGTCAGTTCCTCAGGACACAGAATCAGTGATCTTTCAACTTCTTCTATGTGCTTTTCACTCATTTAATTCATTCCACTCATTTTCTTTTATTCACTCAAAAAAAAAAAAACACTGATTAAACACCTACTGAGTACAGAGCTTCTGCTGAAGGAGATGTAAGGTTCAGACAGGACCATCACTTTCAGAAGAGTCAAGTCTATGATTTTTGAACAAAATGTATGAGTTAGGATTGCAGATAAGTCCCCATTCCCTATACACAAATGTTACCTGTATATCTTATAGTTCATGTCTAACTGTAAAAGAATTGCTTTTAGAAAAGAGATTATGTGAGGCAAATTTCTGAGGATATTTGTCTTTCTTTCCTTTGAGACCTACCTCAACGTCCACTTTTATATTATAGTATAAACTGTGTAATAGTTTAAATCAAACTTCTATTTTATTTAAACAATAATTAATACAGTGTCATGTGTAATTATATATGTAATTACAGCTTAATTAAAGTGAGTTTAGTACCTGACTTCTAAGAAAAAGGGATTAGCATTGATAAGTATGGCATAATGGATAAAGAGAGGTCCTGTTTCAGAGATTGAAAGATCTACCATGTCCTCTCTCTGATGCATGCTGACTGTGTGATTCTAGGTAAGTAAATTAACCTCTCAGTGTCCCTAAGCAACTCACTTGAAATTATAAAAGTCGAGGAGCAGTTAATGATCGGCATCAGTAGAAGTACTTTCCTCATTTCAAATTCTATACAGCAGTGAGATTTCAGTCTAGTCCATGCAATAATAATTGAAATTTTTATAGGAAATATAGTTTTCAGCACTTAACTGTGAAGAAGAGCTTCCATGCTTCTGATACTAACACTTAAGACTTTAGAGGTAAGTTCCTTAAGGACAGGGACAATCTTTTACCTTTCCTTGTATTCCTAGCACCTCTCAGTGTCTAGAACTTTTCAGATCAGCCATTTTTCAGTCCCGTTTGACTCTTTGTGATCCCACATTGGTCTTTCTTAGCAAAAACACTAGAGTGGTTTGCCATTTTCTTTTCCAACTCACTTTATATATAAGGAAGCTAAAGCAAATGGCATTAAGTGTCCAGGGTCAGCTGCACAATTAGTAAATATCTGAGGCTAGATTTGAATTCAGGAAGATGAATTTTCCTTTCTCCAAGTGGGGTATCTATATCCACTGCACCACCTATTTGCCAGTCTAGAACATAGTAAGTACTTAATAACCATTCAGTATCTGACCTAGTGAAAGAGATATGAATACACGTCAGAGAGAGTTTATAAAAACCACAAAAGTACATCTTTTTTTAATTTAAAGCCAAAATTCATAAGGATGATCCTTTGCTCTTCTTGGCTTTAAAGAGGACTAATTGTTAGCCCCAGTTAGAATACATTTCAACTTACTTTTCTTGCAAAATTCCATAGCCCAGGCAAACTGATTTTATTTCAGGCCTCTCTGGATTTTGTTTCAGGACCTTTTGAGTACCATTCCTAGTTCAGGGCTTAATCAATAGAAGCAACCTGATTATCTGTCTGGTTTGGTTGGAGATGATTGAGTATGGCTTCATAGGCACAGCACTATGCTGAACATCAGGTCGTTTCCCCTTGAATAGAGTGATGTGTGGTTACCCTCAGCTATGGGAAATCTATTTTCAAATAATGCTAATCTGATCTTTTGGAAAAGAGTGGGGAAAGAGAACAGACAAAAACAAAGACAATTGGCTTATTCTTGTCTTGGACACTCAACAACCCAAAACAAGGCTCTAAGATCCTGGGATCATAGATTTCAATTCAGAAGAGACTTGAGAGGCCATCCAGTCCAGCCTCGTGAGATGAGGAAACCGAGGTACAAAGAGGTTAAGTGACTCTCAAGGTCACACAGGTAGCATATAAAAAAGGCAGCATCTTAACCCGAATCCTCTGATTGTACCCCACTTCCTATTTTGAGTCCAGGCTGTTGTTATTGCTGACACCTACTGAAATGGAAGGGAAGAGAATTATGCCAAATAGAAAATAGACTGCAGGAAGTTTGCATTGCTTTATTCTGTAGTTTCCACTGTCCTTTCAGCTCTACTGAGCAAGATTCTTGTATTAATAACTCCTCCAGAAGCTGTAAAAAATGCATAATAGTGTTTTGCTACTTTCTCCAAAAAGCCTTCATTTTCCTTCTCATTGTACCATTTCAGGTAAAGTGAGTTTTTATTGAGACCTGTGTGAAGATGGCAAAATAAGAGTGGTTTGTAATTATCCGTTTTGTGATCCTTGTAAAATAGGATGGCCCAGGATGGGAATTTAACAAAGGTATATGCAGAATTGAGCAAGCTCAGAACAATACCAAAGGATCCTTTTGTCCTTCAGGAAAATGCCAAACAAACTCCATACAAAGCATTTCTTTGTGAAAGGAAAGTGCAGGCCATTCACCAGCATCCAGTCAATGCAGCCAATGCCATTGGTGAATCTTTTTGCATTTTGTATGTTATGGCTAATCCTCCTAGGCATGTCAGTGATGCAATTAATTACCCCAAAGTACAGGAATGTGGTACATGACCTTGATGTGGTGCTATCAAAGCAAAACAGAGCAATGAGGCAACTGTTCCTAATTACACACGTTATCTGTATACCCATCTTAAAAATTGCCCCCCCCCCTCAAAAAAAAACCAACTTTGTACTGGAGTTTCAGATTTGAAAGTGCTCAGTAAACTCCAGTTGATGGGCCAAGGTAGTTCATGGAACATCCCAGAGTGTTTATGTCTTGTTTATCATGTTGTTTTTCAAAAGTGCTTTGAAGGATTTTTGCAATTAATTTGTAAGCTCCTTTTTATTGAAATGTAGAGTTCTTGATCTACATCTGTCACTCTCCTCAAAACAAATATGGAATATTTCATTGTGTTTAATCCACAACAGGGGTACTCTATAGAAGTGTCTATGCATTCATATGTTGCACATCTTTGAAGAATACACAGATATCTGAGTAAGCATTAGTCCAGAGATTAGCACGATATAATAAAAACAACAATAGAAATAATAGAGATAGGGCCAGAACTTGTCCAGATTCTGCTGGTCTGGGAAACTCCCTAATGTATTTTGCTACCCTTCCTGCAGAATCTAGTCTTAGTCTCTAGTGCCAGGCCACTGAGAAATTAAGCGATTTTCCCCAGATCACCCAGCCACTATGGATCAAAGGCAGGACTGGAACTAAGGTCTTTCTGATTCTGAGGTTAGTTCTCTATCTACTATGGCAAGATGCCTCTTTCAGTAATAATGAAAATAACTTAGAATAATAGTCAATGGTGGGTCTGCCTGTCTTATGTCTCTCCTGACTCCATTCCACCCACTACTTAGCCACCAAAGTGATTTTCCTATAACTCAGGTCTGAACCCCTACTCAAAAATCTCCCATGGGTTCCAGTCATCTCCAAGATCAAATACAATATGTTCTGTTTGGCATTCAAAGTCCTTCATAACTCAGCCCTCTCCTACTTAACAGTCTTCTTATACCTTACTCTTAGAACCAATGACAACAGCTGTTCTACAAATAAGACAAATATGTCAGCCCCTGGCATTTTCTCTGGCTCTTACCCATGCCTGGAATGTTCTCTCTCTTCATCTCTTTATCCTTGCTTCCCTGGCTTCCCTTACATCCCAGCTAAAACCTAAGGCTTTCCCAAACCCTCTAACAGTTAGTGTCTTCCTTTTCATTCATTTCCTATTTATTCTACCCATATCTGATTTGTATATATTTGTTTGTTTGTTGTCTCCCCCTTTAGATTGTGAGTTCCTTGAAGGCAGAGACTTTTTTGTCTATATTTGGATCCTAATTGCTTAAAACAGAGTTTAGCATCTAGTAGGTGTTCAGTATTTATCGATTGACTAACTGATAGAGTGCCTTAAGATTTTCAAAGCATCTTACATACATTATCTCATTAGATCCTCACAACACTGAGAGGCAGGTACTAAAATTATCCATATCATACAGGTAAGAGAGGTTAAGTCATTTGCTCAGCCAGAACCAGAGTTGCTAAATATCTGAGGTATTCTCTGTACCTAGTGTTTTGCCTCAAATTCCATTGTGTTATCCTACATATTGGTGATGATTTGATCGAAGAAGGGCAGCTAGGTGGCACAGTGGATAGGGTGCCAGCCCTAAAGTCAGTAAGACTTATCTTCCTGTGTTCAAATATTGCCTCACACTTTATAGCTATGTGAGCCTGGGCAAGTCACTTAACCATGTTGGCCTCAGTTTCTTCATCTATTAAATGGACTAGAGAAGGAAATGCAAAACACTCCAGTATCCTTGACAAGAAAACCCCAAATAGGGTCAAGAAGATTTGGACATGACTGAAAATGATTGAACAACAAAAAAGAGATGAAGTGATTCTTTGAAGCAAATGCATGGTTTATTTTGGGAGAGAAGAGGCACCCCACACAGCACTAACTGTTGTTAATCAAAGATTAGAACTGTGATATATGGCAAAGACTTCATTAAAGTCATAGATGAGAATTTAGCAACATGTACTTTTGAGGCTAGTCATAGTTGGTGAGGTCATTATATACAAAGGATGGAAGGGAAAAAAACTAATGCAGCCTCTGTTTTCAAAATCAGAATGAGGGAAGAGGTTCTCTGTTCTACCTCAGTCAATTCACTTGAGGTATCATGTTTTAGGCAAGATGCTGACAAACTTCTCCTTAGAAAAGGGTGACCCCAAATAGTGAGGGCATATGAAATAATTACATATATATGCATTTAATATATAATTATATATGTAATGTATATAATATAGATAAATAATAATTACACACACATATATGTATATATATATATATATATACATATATATATATATATATATAGCAGTTGAAGGAACTGGAGGTGTTTAAGTCAGAAAAGAGATTTAGGACTGTCATTTGTAAGGAACCTTAGATTGGTTTAGCTTGCTCCCAGAGGGCAGAACAAGTATGGGAACTGTAGAGGTAGATTTTGCTTTATTATGAGGAAAAATTTAACAGAACTGTCTAAATGTGGAATCATTAGGAGACAGTAGCTCCCTGTCATTAGAAATAGTTGAGCACTTGTTGGAGATACCACAGAGAGGAATCCTGTTCAAGTCCAGCTTGGACTAGATTGAGGTTAGCAAATTATAGCCTGCTGGCCAAATCCTATCCTCTGCCTGGTTTCTGTGTGATTTATATGCTAAGAGCTAAGAATGATTGCTTACTTTTTTAAATACAATACTACTGTATTTACACAAGTTCAAATCATTCCTATTTTGCCGGCTATACAAAAACAGGCAGCTGGCCAGATTTGGCCCATAGATCTTCGTTTACAAACCACTTTGGATGACCAGTGGGATTCCTTCCTACTCTGTGGTTCTGCTATCTATAGATTCATGTGATTATAGAAAAAGAAGATTATTGGTTTGGATATTGTCCCTGGTGTAATGCAGTCTCCTTTATTCTTGGGCAACAGAAAAAATACTGCTGATCATTTATTTTCAACTATGTTTGGCAATCTCTTTTTTATACCAAGCTCAAATTCTTATCTTTTCTCCCCACTGTCTTTTCATTTTCATCTTAACCATATTAGATCCATCACAGTTTTAAAATATGTTTATTCAAGGCTGCTTTAACTTTTATTTTTCATTTGAAAATCTTAATTGTGACCTTTCAGAACTCCCAATTAAACTTTTCCAATAAAATGAAAAGGTTGAGAGTTCCTGTGTCTGCAGTACAGCAGAACAGGGGCACAGTGAGGACTGATGGAGTCAGAAACAAGAGCATCTGGGCATTCTTGCCAGTTGTAAGTCATCCTGGCAGCCAGCCCAGAATTCAGTGGGGTTTGTTTTATGAGCCTCAGATGTCCAGAAAACTAGGTCCCTGTCCTCGAGTGGAGAAAAGATTCTACCTTACAAAAGAGCCTATAGATACTTTGCTCTCGATTTGTTCCAAGAAGGCCTGATCATCGGTTCCATTTATTGATGTTGTCTCTACCAGAAGTATTCTTAAACTCTGGGTCTGGAGTAAATGGCTAGACTTTGTTGCCACACAATCATAACCATAACATACATGCTTCACTCCTTTAAGCAGTGTGTCCTAAAGCAATGGACCTAGATTGGGGGATTGGGAGAGGCAATTCCTTTTGTTGAATTGCTTCACTCAGACTGTATGTTCTCAGGATTTATGTGAAGAAGAGTTGACTCCGTGCACTATTATTCCCATTTTACAAACAGAAAACAACAACTGAAGCATCCTTTTTTCCTCAACAGTGTCATTTTAGATTTTGATCTTGAAAGGGCATTAAGCATCCTCTAGTGCAAAGGTTCTTAACTTTTTTTTTT